>NC_056725.1:886630007-886757507 GCF_019279795.1 Protopterus annectens
GAATATATGTCTGTGTGTAGTGTAGTTCTGCCATGTAAGGTGCTGTCTGCTGGCAATTGTTATGGGTACACGTCAAAGTGTATGTACCTTTCTGCCATGATGCATTATTGCTGTTAGTAATGCTAACTGACTGTTGTCTCATATAGCTTATTCTGTTTCTGTTCCAGTTGTCTGTGTGTGTGAGCTGCTGGCCTTACCGAAGCTGAGTATGGTGGAGTGGAAACAGAGTGACCTTTTATTCACCAAAGTACGACTGTATATGTACATGTTTACCTAGGTGTGTATGCGTGCAACAGTGTGTGAGGGACAATGGGGGCAGACAGTGTAACCTTGCATGCATACCCCTTGACACAGCCAGCCAGCCTTCATACATGTCACATGGGTGTTATGTAGGACCACATGTGAGTTTACTAGAGTACTGGCCCCGGTCCATCACAAGCCTAGCCATTACTTTATCCCCAACAGTATCATCAAGCAGCAACTGATGCCCCTGCCATTGCTGGATATAGGTTAAACCACAGGGACAGATGTTTTTTTTTCCCATCCACTCAACCTAGATGCAGTTGATGAGGGTATATATAATACTGTGTTTGACATGTTTGGGGAGTATAATCCTCAAACAGGGCAGCCACTGGGAGCCAAACCTGACTCTCCAGCATGTGTTTCTACTATCCCATATGCAAGTCCGGCCTCTCATGCCAGGAATAAACACAGAATTATACTCTCATACATGGGGCAGCTGTTGAAGGGCTGAACACACCATTGCCATGTAGGCATGCCACAGATACCTGTGGACAACCTGACTTGTGACCAGTGGAGAAGTACTGATTACAGGCTGTCTGAATGGAACAAGTGTTGAGGGCTGTGGCTGACCTTTGTGGGTGTTAACATAAACTTTACAGTTTCTTCAGATGTCTACATAGGTGCATAGCAGTCTGGCCATGTTGCTAATGTAATGTTGTACTGACTGAGGACTATTCAGAGGTTATGCTCACTTTTTGTCTGGATGGGGTCCCTTTACCTATGTAGTGAACCACATACAAGCAATTCCTTCCCACTGCCACTACTTGCTGCCTGAATACAACATTGCTGTCATCCTGATTAACCAGGTCTGTCATTTCAGTCTGTGTGTTTATGGGGTTGGTGCTAATGTGGGAAATACTGGGGACATGTCCTTGCCATATGCCTTGTTGACACTGTTGTCTGCATTCAGCTTGAGGCCAGGACCTTAACACTATTCCATATCCACTGTATGGCCCATTGCAGTGGGTTTACAGCAGTTTGTGGCTCAATGATAGACTGCACAATACTTTACAGTTGACACAGCCTTAGGCTGTACCTACGTATGTGGGTGGTGGCAGATGGCATTCATGCCTTTATATATGTGGGTAATTTTGGGTAACAGATAGTCACAGGGCCTTCACATGTCTACATATTGCACACACATAGGGGACACAGATTGTGGTTGCCAACATAACAAATGTGGACTGTCGGACACGTCTTGTAGTAACATGACAGTTGGCAGGACATACCATACCCACGGCAATTGAAACACACAGGACTTCCTTTGCTTTGCTACTATGACACCTTATTTGTGTGACATTACCTTAGCTTACACTATTTGTCATAACATTGCAGTGCTTCTGATGTGCAATAACTGCTCCATGCAATTAGTAGACAACTGTATGAAATGTTTGTTGTCCTACACTCTCGGGACCTCTTTATTGTTTCAGTTGTTATCATAGGTCACACCTTGGCAAACATAGACTGCAACCTGCAGGGTGATACAGATGGTGGCCATACCTGTGACCTCTACACATGTCTGCAGATTGTCCAGTTGTTTGACACAGTTTTGACCTCCGTTTGTCATAACATTGTGGTTTTCTGACAAACTGTTTGAAAACCATGGCGCACTAACATTGCAGATTAATGATGGATAGTGTCATGTAACAACACATACCATTCGAAAAGTGCATTCAAATGCACAACATGTTGTGGTATCTACTTTTCATGTGTGTCACAGCAATATGTGAAGGTTGTGCTCAGTGTTTGATCTTTGCCTCACTTTTCCATATGGCTTTCACCAGATGTCTTTCTGTGAGGGGTTGAGAGGTATGCTGGAGTCTGTAACACAGTTAGACTTCTGCAAGTGGATGTACATGCATACACACATGCATACTCTTGACCTGCCCTTGCTGATAGTAGAACCTCTACCTGTCTAGTTTTATAAATGATACTGCTATATGCATAACACAAGCACCACAGAGCTACTATAGTGTTGCAGTGTCTGCTACTATTAATCAAGTGGGTGAAAATTGTAGATGCTGTTAGGATTGCCAATGGGGGGTTCACAGGCCAATAACATGGTGGTGCCATGTAAAACACATACACTGCTGCATGGGGACATGCACATGGACACAGAGTTGACACTTTTCTGATTAGACGATCTACGTATCTAGTTATGTAGACTACAGAGTGGCATGACTATTGCATGTGCCACAGAGCCTTTGTGTTAGGAAATGTGTAACTGTGCTTGTAAGGTGGATGACATCTGTAGGGGCTGTGACTATGTTGACAATGGGGGAGTTAACAGGGTGGAACAGGCACATAAAATAGTATAACCATCACATGCACATAGGCAAGACAGCCACAGGGGATATGCATACAGAAACACATACACTCACACAGTTGGCAGTGATCAGATTACAACCCCTACCTATCTATTTGTACATACTATAGTGCTACATACAGATTGCATGCCCCATAGAGATTATATGCCAGGTACATAAGTTACAACCTCCTACACTAATTCATTTTGGGAATGCCTTCATGGATGGTGGGATAAAACCACCCAAAATAGTGACTGTTCTCACATATTGCTCTTACAAACCTGGACAAGTGATAGGGTAACAGACTTTGCATCACCATGACATTTCAGACAGATATGATGTTTGAAGCTGACATGTGTATAACTATGGCAACTGTCAAGTATTTCCCAATGATGCGTCATAAAACCCCATTGATAGGAGGCATGGACCACATATATTTTGCAAACATCTGGACATTCTGCATACATCTGTACAGATGAGTGGTATGGCCTGCAGAGTTTAATATGGTGCATGGAAGGTGGATGACAACAATAAGCCCTTTAAAGTAATGCCATGGGGAGGAGGTCAACACACCTTAAAATGGTATAATCAACATAAACCACAAACACAGGGGATATGCTTTACACACACACACATAAAGAGTAGTATAGTTGGCTGTATAGAGATTCAAAGCCCTACCTACTTGTTTGTACTATAGTACCACCTACATATCTTATGTGCCACAGAGCTTATATCTAAGGTTGATGACATGATCAGGGGCACCAGGGTGAAACAGGCCTCAAAATGGTACAACAAACACACACATACACACACACAGTCACCACAGCTCAGACTAAGACTCGTATCTATCTAGTGATACACTATTATTGCATGCACCACAGAGCTTATAAGAATGAAGAGTGTCCAAATGTACTTCTAAGGTGAATGACATCAGCAGGCCTTGTAAAGTAATGCAATGGGGGCACCAGGGTGGAACAGGCCTCAAAATGGTATAACCAACACACACACAGGGGATATGGATCACACACACAAGCAGTCACACACAGTGGCTCCTACCTATCTAGTTATTTGTACTATAGTGCTACACTATCACATTTACCACAGAGCTTACAGGGATGAAGAGTGTCCAAAGGTACTTCTAAGGTGAATGACATCAGCAGGCATAGTAAACTAATGCAATTGGGGAGGCACCAGAGTGGAACAGTCCTCAAAATGGTATAACCAACACACACAGGGGATATGGGTCTCACACACAAAATGTCACACACAGTTTCCAATGCTGAGATTAGAGCCCCTACCTATCTAGTTATTTGTACTATAGTACTATGCCATTATCACACACTCCACAGAGATTATAGGCCTAAAGAGTGTCCAAAAGTACTTCTAAGGTGAATTACATCCACAGGCCTTGTAAAGTAGGGCAATTGGATGTGTACTGGGTGGGAAAGGCCTTAAAATACTTTAATCTACAGTCATGCCAGCGCTGAGATTAAAACCCCTATTTATCTAGATATATGTACTATAGTGCTACACATTTAACACTTGTGCTACAGAGCTTATAGGCCTGAAGAAGTCCAAAGTTACTTCTAAGGTGGATGATATCAGCAAGCCTTGTAAAAGAGGTCATTTTTGAAGTTTACTGGGTGGAAAAGACCTAAAAATAATTTAACCTACAAACGCACAGTTGCCAGTGCTCAGACTAGAACCTCTATCTATCTAGATATATGCAGAATAGACCTACATATTTATCAATTGCACCACAGAGCTTATAGGGCTGAAGAGTGTCCAACGGTACTTCTAAGGTGGATGATATCAGCAAGCCTTGTAAAGTTGGTAATGTTTGAAGTTTACTGGGTGAAAAAGGCTTCAAAATACTTTAAACTACAAACACAAACTTGCCAGTGCTCAGGTTAGAGCCCTTATCTATCTACTTATATGTACTATAGTGTTATGCATTTATCACATACACCATAGAGCTTTTAGGACTGAAGAGTGTCAAAAGTTACTTGTAAAGTAGATGACATCAACAAGGCTTGTAAAGTAGGACCGTTTTGAAGTCAACTGGGTGGAAAAGGCCTCAAAATACTTTAACCTACAAACACACACACACACACACACACACACACACACACACACACACACACACACACACACACACACACACACACACAAGGCAGGGGAGATGAGATTAGAACCCCTACCTGACTACTATTACACAATGGAAGTCACCTTCATACTGGCACATGCCAGAGATTGCTATCAGTGTGCAACTATCTGCATGAGGACATCACTGTATGTCTTTCATGATGTCTCTATCTCTCTCTATGCATCTCTGTTTGTCTGTCTGTCTGTCTCTCTTTCTATCCATCTCTGTCTGTCTCTCCATCACCCTGTCTCTGCCTGTCTATAATTGATATATTTGTATATGTTATCTATATGTATGTATACCTATCACACTCAACAGAAGCAGACATATCACATATGTGCCACCTCCAGGTTGCTGCAGGTAATCTTGCCTGATGGGGGAGGGGAATCACAGTTAAGGTGTACCTAGTGTTCTGTATGTGAAGACATATCTGGACAATAGAGTTGTATAGTCAGATGTGGGTTTCTACATGGGCTGTAATTTTCTAAGTGTAGGAGCATGCCCAGTAAGACCTTCAATAGTAACAGCTGGACTCCATTCCAGAGGTAGCGGTAATCTGGTCCAGGATTCTGTGTGCTAAAGCTGAATGGCTGATGAAGCTGTGTAAACAGTGCAGCACCTCAGTGATATACTGTGTGAGGGATCTCCTGGTTGTGTGCTATCCTTATTAACTGAGTCATATCCTGGTGAGGGTACAGAGTGCTTTGGACTGCTTAGAGTTTTCCATAATATGTGTGGTATATTCCATATAGCACTGTGATTTCCTGGTATGCGAGTGGCAGATCAGTTTAGAGTTATGTAAGGGAGCACTGACACACATTTTTTTACTGACCCCATACACTGCAGTGAACTATGCTACTGTAGAAATAGTTCTAGTGTGCACATTCTATGTTTATCTGGCCAGTGGTTCCCCTCCCTATTATATCTGTCTCTTTGTCATTCTGTAGTGCAGTCACAGCCTTTGTCCACATTTGCTGCTGTTATGTATTTGTAGTTATTGTGCAAGTAGGGTAGAAGTCATAATATCACACACAGGGTTACAGACCTCACACCTCTGGTTTTACCTGTTTAGCGGGTTGTGCATTATTGTGCCCCATAGATCTGCTGTGGTCCTCAGATGGATTGTGTTGCACTGTTATTGTCAGATTACAGGTTGGCCATAGCTGTCAGACTCTTACAGATAGACATCTGGACAGGCCAATATATAACAGTCAGACACAGGCCTGGACATGGGGGCAGGCTCTTAATATTGCTTTTCCAAACTTACACAGCTGGTGGGACAGTTTTGTATTAGTTTGTAATTACTTTTGGGGCTGACATCTGCATCTCAACTGTCTGTCATTGCTGTTTTCACACCAACCTTTATTGGTTTGCCAATAATTTGTCAGGCAAATGCAATGTCATGACAAGCAGAACAGATATATGAGCCATACATGTGGACATTTTGTGCCACCCTATCATTCCATGGATATGGATGGTGCCCGCTTTCTTGTTGTCAGTACTGACACAGTGATGTGGCAGCCTTTATATCCTGGCAGTCGACTTGTCACAACCTGCTGTTGTAGTAGGCAATGTGTAGGTTACTCAGACCTATGTACTCTCCATATGTGTGGCCGCCTGTCCCTCCATTGTCCAGCTTTCCTGTAGTAACAAATATTGAGTTCTGGCCAGTGTGTAGAACTCCTACCATTGTCATAGCTTACATGTAGAATAGTTGCCAAGGCCAGTCTCAAACCATGGACCCTCATAACTACAGTACTGCACTTAGACAAGTAAGCCACCACAGCCACCAGTAAGTAGTGGCTACATGCTGACACTATTAACCAGAAACATACATAGCACATTGGACCCTGCATATTGTAGAAATGGAACAAGTTATCAGGTTGAATGTGACAGCCCTCACAATATGTGGCCTGCTGCTATCACCTTACAGACATAGATGTTACTGCAGTTCTATGTGAACACAGAGGAGGGGGGCATACCTATCAAGTGTACACATCTTCACAGACTGTGCAGATGTTTAGCACATAATGTGTTCCCATTTGTCATGATATTCTGGTTGTGTGGCAAATAATGGTAAATATATTACTGACTGAAGTTAGAAAGTAATGACAGACATGTGAGTTTCAGACTTCTTGACCTTCAGAGACTTCATGCTACTGCAACAGTTGTTATTCTATCACTTTTCTGTGTTTGTAAGTGCAATATTTATGACTTATCCCTGTTGTATGTGTGGCTCCCTCTCCCTCCATTGACTAGCTTTCCTGCAGTAACAAGTATTGCCTTCTGGACAGTGTGTACAATTCCTACTGTATGTGTAGCTGATATGCAAAATAGCTGGCACTGCCAGTCTGGAACTACAGTACTGTACTTAGATGACTAAACCACAACAGCCACCAGTAAGTGGTGTCTACTTGCTGACACTATTAACCACAAGCATGCATAGCACATTGGCCATTGTATATTATAGAAATGGAACAAGTTATCAAGTTGATTGTAACAACCCTGGTAATGTGTGGACTGCTGCTGTCATCTTACAAACATAGACGTTACAGCAGTTCTACATGAACACAGGTGTGTTGAGGGGAGGGCAGTAAACCTCTCAGGTGTACATATCTTTGCAGACTGTGCAGATGTTTAGCTCATAATTTGTTCCCATTTGTTATAATATTGTGGTTGAGTGGCAAATAATGGTGAATACATTACCAACTGAAGTTAGAAAGTAATGACAGACATGTGAGTTTCAGACTTCTTGACCTTCAGAGACTTCACACTACCACAACAGCTATTATTCTATAAACTTTCTATGTTTGTAAGTGCAATATTTACACCTTGCTCCTATTGTATGTGTGGTGCCCTGTTCCTCCATTGACCAGCTTTCCTGCAGTAACAAATATTGCCTTCTGGACAGTGTGTACAACTCCTATCATAGGTGTAGCTTACATGCCAAATAGCTGGCATGGCCAGTCTGGTACCACAGACCCTGTCAACCACAGCACTGTACTAAGACCACTAAACCACAACAGCCACTAGTAAGTGTTGTCTACTTCCTGACAGTATTAACCATGCACAGATATAGCACATTGACCCCCTGCATATTGTAGCCATTGAACAACTTAGCAAGTTGATCGGGACAGCCATGTGAATGTGTGGTTTGCTGCTATTACCCTACAAACATAAATGTTACTGCATTTCTATGGGAACACAGGTGTGTTGGGGAGAGGGGGACATACCTCTCAATTGTACAAATTACCACAGACTGTCCAGATGTTTGCTTCATATTTTGGGTCCATTTAGCACAGTATTGTGGTTGACTTGGAAAATACTGGCATATCATGACAGATCAGAGTTAGAAAGTAATGACAGACATTTGAGTTTCATACTTCTTAACCTTCAGAGATGTAATGCAACAGCAAGACCTGTTGTAATATCACTGTCTGAGTTTGCCAGAGCAATATTTCATAACTGTCCCTATTTGTGGCCCTTTGCCACACATTTCTTTATGGCTTTGTACAGCTGACTTGCTAGGAGAGGCTGAGAGGTGTGTGTATGGGACTCCAACATTGACATCCATGCATGTGACCTATGACACCCCAGTTTGTTAGTTCCCCACATATACTGCAGTAGGTTTTGTCACCTACAGGACTACTGCATATTCTGAGGAAGCTGGTATCTGCAGACATTTCCTGTTGACCCACATAGCTGTCATTTGTCTGCTGCTATCCTGGTAGGCCACCCCATTCCCATGCATACATCTAGTGATACCATATATATGCTACCACAACATACTACACCATTCATAAGTTGTTAATAAGAGTGACTTACCTTGTGCCTGCAGCAGTTGTGGGGACAGTGCTTCAGGGCTGACTCTGTCAGGTGCATGCAGTACATTATCTATGCTTAGTAAGGTAAAGGTAGTGTGATGTGTGTGGCATCCTTTTTACTCTGTGTGTGAGTCAGAGAGAGGTGTCAGTCCCTGGGTCGCTAGGGTGTCAGTGTATGTGCTATGCGTTGCCTCTTTGCCAAGGTCAGGGCATACTGGGCATGCTTATATCTGCCTACAGGGACAGGCTGAGGGGGTTCCTCCTCCGAGTCCCCCTGTGCCTGTGGGAACCTTGGCAATGGTAGAGGGCTGTGTTTCTCTCCCCTGTGATGTTCCTGCCACAGCTGTTTCCACAGGATCATATTGTGTAGCATGGCACATACTATGAAAATGTGTGGACATGTGGCTGGAGAGTACTGCAGGGTTCCACCAGATATATCAAAGCAGTGGAAACATGACTTGAGCAGCCCAAACACATGCTCTACAATGTTCCTAGTTTGTAGGTGTGCCTCATTATGGAATTCTTCAGTGGGTGTATGTGCATTTCTGATGGGTGTCAGCATCCACGGTTCCAGTGCATAGCCAGCATCCCCCATGAGAAGGCCGTATGGGATGTCCCCCCTAGTAAATGCCTGGTAGAGCTGTGAGGCATGCTAGATGTGGGAGTCATGATAACTGCCAGGGCTGCCAGCACACACATTGATGACAATGCCCTGAACATTGCACATGACCTGGCAGTTAATGGAGTGATAGCCCTTTTAGTTGACGAAGACTCTACACTCTTCATTGGGTGGTGCCTTGATGTAGACATGACTGCAGTCTATGGCACCGAGTACCTCTGAGTATTGTGCTACCAGGTGGAAGAGATGCGTATTGCTGGTCCTCTCCTCAGGGGTCCTGGGGAAATAAATGGGCTCACTGGCATGTCTTAGCTGGGGGTGTGCACGAGCCTCCCAGCACTATGCTGCCATGGATATGATGGCAGAATGTAAATCACCTCATTTGCTAGAAAATATCATGCAAATGAGGTGATTTACCAATGCAGGAAACAGACAAGCATCTGTGTTGGAGTTGTGTCTGCATTAGAAATGTATGCAGAAACTTTCCGTGCACCAGACTGCAAAATAAAAAACGGGGCTATGACAACTTAAAGTAAAGCATGTATTAGTTGCATCAGGCCTGCCAATGGCCAAAACTATGGCCATTGGCATGTAAAACTGATACAAAATATTAAAAATAAAAAGCTAATTTTGTCTGTACATATGCCATGTTTAAGTGGAGGGCAGTGGCACCCAACCATGGGATCTGACAAAAATAAATTTAAAATATTTAAAGGGGATTATTTCAGCTAAAAATAAATTCCCCGTTATACTGGCCAGCAAGCAGACTCATACAATGGCAGGTAACAGTGGTTCCTAAGTACATAGGCTGTCATTTAGTGCTGTAACTAGGGTTTAGGTAATTAGGTGTATGCAAATGAGCTAAGTTTACTGAATAGCAAAATGGGCCACCATATCTGCAGGTACCTAACTGTGCAGGGGCTACAATGGGTGGTGTAGGCTGAAGAAGCAGCTACCATGAAAAGGGAGTTTGTGTAAGCACATTGGAGCTCCATGGCTTCTGTTTGCACTCAGCTAAGCACAGCTAAGCAAAGGGATGTGTCTGAGGCTGCTTAGCTGTGCATAGCTGGTGAGAGGAATGCTGAGCATGCTCATGTACAGGGGTGGGCTCTTTCTGCTCAGCAGTGTTTACACTAGCTCCAACAGGTAAAACTGGAGAAAATTGGAAAAAAAAATTAAAAGGAAATAGCAGACAAAAGGCAGTCAACAATAAATGACTAATAAGGCCTCTGCCACTCACAGTGGGACATTCAACCCCCCAATAATGTAGCTGCCAAGTGGAATATATCATAGTCAGCCTATCACACAGGCTGCATCTGCAGCACACCAGTATAAGGTATGTAGACACCCTTGAATCTGATTTCCCCATATACTCTGCACTATTGGAGTAAACACTTGGGAAGTTTAACTGACAAAATGATAGAGGTTGCTGCAGCTTTGCTACACCTCTATGCGCTACAGGCTGAGGTCAGTGATGAGGATGATGCTGGCAACTGTCCCAAACTGAAGAGGAGAAGAGTGTTCAGACTCAGGGTAACCTTTCAGGGGGTAAATGAGCTGGAGATAATAGAGCACTACAGGGTGGACAGTTACATACTACAGCAACTCACCGAGCTGTGCCATCCTCACCTCAGACCCAGAGCCAACAGAGCAGAACCCATCCCAGTGGAAACAAAGGTATGTGTAGCCTAGAATACTAGCTACAGATACTTTCTAAAGACCTACTGGGGACATCATAGGAATCTCACAGGTATCCACATCCAGGGTACTTCACCAGTTCCTTGATGTCATGGCCCTTGCTTCCTGGATTGGTCCACCTCCAAACTCCGTGTTCAGGCCACGGCACTGAGCTTACAAGGAGATTCGCTCCATGTAAGCTATATTGAATTACCCCTAGAATTAAACTGATCGATTGAATTCATAAGACACATTTAAATAGCAATGAATAGTTAATATGCCTATGTAGCTGATAAAATATATTATTACATTTACTCATTTAAAAATTGCAGTGTGTGTACACCAAGATTAATAATGCTTTTCTTTTCATTATAATCTGTAACATTTGATGCTTCTGTATATCAGACAAAGCCAGAGACAATATTCTATATATGCGAATGAAGGAAAAGATGTCAGTTGCATGGACAGATAAATGTTGATATAAAGCTCTTGGGGGGGGTTGTCCACTTCATATATCACAAATGTGGACTGATAAGCCATGTTTCAATCCTTGAAATCTGCCCTTTGTAAAGTGACTCATATGACCACATAACTATAAGTAAATCAACTAATAAGTATTGAAGGTTATCAATTATCTGATCTCATAAGTACCGTTCTAATTTGTAAAATATTTAGTATGGCATATCTTGCTGCAAAAATTACAGGTTCAACAAGGAAAACATCCATAGGTAAGGGTAAAGATATGAAATGGAGGACTGTGAACAAAATTGATTAGTGTGTATGTGTGTGTGTGTGTGTGTGTGTGTGTGTGTGTGTGTGTGTGTGTGTGTGTGTGTATATATATCTATATATCTATATATATATATATATATATATATAGGTATATAGCTATAGCTATAAATATAGATATGAGGGAATGTTTGGAATGAACAAAACTCCCTAATGACAACTTCTGTTTTGTTATTACATTTTGGTTGAAAAATCAGATGGCTGATAGCTGTATGAGACTGAAAATTTCCCAGGTTGGGAAATATGCCTTTTCCTCTGGGATTGTGCATTGTGGGAGTCAGAACAAATAATTATCAGGGGGTGTTGGGGTGCAGGAGGGATTGACTTTTTGGTCACAAAAACTTGTTTTAAAGTTAATCATTAGAAGATCTACATTAGCTTTGTTATACAATCATGTAAACATTTCTACAAGTATGAAAATACTCGAGGTCAGTTGGATAATATGATAACCACAATTGTGAGCACTTGTTTCCCATTTCCCCTACAAATATAACATTTTGCCAGCACAATAAAAGCTTATTTTAATTGTGATGCCCATGCACTGGCCCAGTAATCAAGGAGCCTCAATCCTCACTACTAGCACCAGTGAGGGGCATCCACATTGAGAGGATAACAAGTACACACACACACACACTAAAGTCCAATTTCCTTTAAGAGCACACACAGATCACAGTCAGTCTAGGGCTGGTTTCTCCCTTTCTCTCCAGATTCCCAATAAGACTCCCCACTGGCACAGCTATAGGGTTCAGATCTCAGCCAAGTGGTCAAGCAAAAATCTCCAGCACCCTCTCTGTCCAACCAGTGCTTCATGGCCCTGCGCAAGTAGCTGACACACACACACACACACACACACACACACACACACACACACACACACACACACACACACACACACACACATACACTTTGAAATTTGAGTTATATACAAACACATAGACACTCCTGGGGAAGGCTGGCACAGGTTCTCCAGCTATGCCCCCTTATGCCCAGACTATACAATAGTACCAACTGCCACCAACCACTACTATCAGCTACTATAAAGGCCCTTACCAAAGGGTGTCCAATTCTACTGTGCAATGATATTATTATACAATTGGTAAGTGTGACTGATACTTGAAGGCTATTTAGCAGTGGCTTATAAAGTATCACCAAATACATGCAAGTACTATAAGAGCTTAAATTATGTGTACAAAAAACAGCCACAGTTAAAAGTTTTAATATATTTAATAATAAATAATGAAAACACAAGACACTACTCATTTCAATACAATGACATTAGATAGTTCAGATTCACAGGAAATACTTTAAAACAGCATTAGGATAGTCTCACATAAATATAGAAAACAGCTAGACTAATCCTACTATTTCTATCTCTAGGAGAAATCACTATTCTAAATATCTTAATTACAGAGCAAGGCACAGTGCTGCTGAGTTGTTGTCAGCTTCAGAACAAAATGCAAAATGCAATACTTTCTTTCTGAGATAGCCCTTAAATTGATAATACATATTACTGCTGACTCATTTCAGATTACTTCTTTCTTGCCACTTCTCTGATTTAGTTCTTAGGCTAACAACTCAAAATTTAACATTTCTTTTTGATCTGCACCTGCCAGTAAGCCACAGCAATAAAAGGCACTTTAGGTGTAAAACCTAGTAATTATCTCTGTCTTAGGACAATAGAAAGAATTTCTAGCTGCAGACATCCTGTCTCCTAGCTTGAGATAATACGCAGTCATAACATCCTTTACTTATCAGCTTTCTTGCAGCAGGTATCACTGTGGTTACATTCTTGAAGCTCAGAACATAACACAGTTTTTTTTTACATTTCTAAAACAAACCTATGGATCATATTAATATTTACAATGACATAGAATTATTTACAAAATTCTATCTAGTTGGGCTGGCAGCCCCTTAGTTTATCACACCCCCTCCCTGAAAACTCAAGATAGTTTTTCTAGTATCCCTTAAGAAACATTGCTTGAGAGGGTTGAGTATATCTTGGTATACCTTACTCCATTCCCTGTCTTGAGAGCCCATCTGCGTTGGCATTGCTAATCCCACTGCGGCACTGCACTGACATATATTCTTGCATCTCTAGGCTCCACCTTAGCAACTTGGCATTTTGTTGGCTGGCTCAATGTAGCCATTTTAGGCGATTGTGATGTGTAACTACAGTGAATTTCCTTCCATACAGATAAGGCTGAAGTTTCTGTAGTGCCCAAACTATGGCTAGACATTCCTTTATAAAGCTACATAGCATTCCTCCCTGGGTTGGAGCCTACAACTGAGATGAACCACTGGGTGCTCTTCTCTCTGAAGAAATCTGGCTAAGTTCAGCCCCCACCCCATGGTTTGAAGCATCTACTTGCACAACAAATTCTTTGCTGTAATCTGGACTGGCTAATACAGGGGGTCCTCCCAAAGCTTCTTTAAGCTTCTGGAATTACTGCTCACAAGCTGTGGTCCACACTACCTTATCCGGCATGTTTTTCCTTGTCACGTCTATGAGGGGAGCAACTATGGTACTATAACTGGGGACAAACTTTCTGTAGTGCTGTCCCTAAGAATTACTTCACCTGCTTTTTGGTAACAGGTGCAGGCCATGCCTGAACAGCTTCCACTTTGGTTCATAGGTTCTTAGGTTGGTACTAGGCTATCAGCCCTAGGGCCTATACAAGCCTAGCCATAACAATTCCCTGGCTATTTCTTCCCACATTATTTACTTTCCTGGACCCCTGTCTAGCAGGGCGACTGACATGATCCCTGGGGTGAATTTCCTTTCTCCCATCCAATCGTCAAGCTTCCTTTTGAAGAGGACCAAAGAGGCACTCTGCTTGACATGTATGGGCAATCTATTCCAGAGTCTGGGCAGTCTCTGGGTCAGGAACCTATCCCTCCAGCATGTTTTGTTTATTGTGATGACAAGGTTCAGATCCCTGGAGCGTGTAGCTCTGAGGGATTGGGATTTCTTTAAGTGTAGCATGTCCAACAGCTCTGAGTTTGACATGGCCTTGTATGTTAAGCAGAGATCGCCTCTGAGTAGACGATATGCGACAGAGTATAGCTAGAGTTTTTTAAGGCAGTCAGCGTAGGGCATCTGCTTTAGACCTGTGATTCTTTCCAGTTGTTGCAGATGTCTTGAGGGGTACATACCAATTGGGGCGTTGTATTCTATAATGGGTGTAATGAGGGATCAGTACAGTGGGACAATGACCTCCTTTTTTCTGGACGAAAAGCCCTTCATGATGAGGTGTGCCACAAAGATGGGTTTCCTGACTGTTATGGCGATGTGGTTATCGAAGGTGAGACCACTGTCTACCTGTGTCCCTAAGTCTCTTATCACACTTTCTGTGTTTAGTGTACTGCCACCTATATGGTAATTCATGGATACATGTTTTTTCCCAAAGGGGATAACAATACATTTCTTGGCATTGAGCTTGAGCCCATGGCACCAAACATCTGTTTCTGTAAGGCCCTTTTGTAGAGTATCCACATCATTTAGGGATTCAATAATGGCTCCCAGTTTGCAGTCATCTGCAAACTTTGTTAGCCAGAGTCCCTTAGTGTTGACCTGTACTTCAGAGAAGTAGATGCCAAACAAGAGCGGCCCCAGGACTGAACCCTGAGGTACTCCACTTGTCACTTGTCTGGAGCTGGATTTGGAGTCGGCTACTTTTACAGTGTGGGTTCTATCAGTAAGCAATTTAGCAACCCATTGGGTGACATAGAGATTAATGCCCAACTTAGTAAGTTTATCTATGATTCCAGAGTGAGGGATGGTGTCAAAGGCCTTGGCAAGGTCTAGATAGGCTGTGTGGACCACCTTACCCTTGTCCATGGCTCTGGAGACTGATTCAAAGGAGTCAATCAGGTTCAGGAGACAAGATCGGCCCTTCACAAACCCAAACTGGGTGGGGTCCAGTGTTTGAAGGTTGCCAATGTCTTTGTTTATAAGTTCCATGATAATACACTCCATGGCCTTGCAGATAAGGCTTGTCAGACTGATGGGACTGTAGTTTCTGGGGATCCAAGGTGGATCCCCCCTTGTGGATTGGGATAACTGTAGCTCTGCGCCACTCAGTGGGCACGAAACCTGAGGTGAGGCTATGATTAAACACGACACTTAGGTGAGGTGCCAGTTCATATTGTAGTTCATGTAGTACACAGCCCGGGATGTCATCTGGTCCCATGGATGCTGTATTCTTGGCTTTAGAAAGTGCGTTTTGTACCTGTGTGGCCGTTATTACTGGAATTTGACAATCTTCCGGTATTGAGATGGGCCATTTAGGGGGTGAGAGGGGGGTGAAGTTGGCACTGAATCGATCTGCCAGGATATTGGCAATATCCTTCGGATCAGTATATTTAATGCCATTCTGTTTTAGCTCAGAGCAGATCTGAGCATTGCCATTTAGATTCTTGACATAGTTATAGAATGCTTTGTGGTTGTCTTTGGAATCTTTGGCAATTTTATTTTCGTAACTAGCTTTGGAGGATTTTATGAGGCATCTCAGTTTCTTACTGAGGCTAGTAAGGGAGTTTTTTGCATCCTGGGATTTTCCTCTTTTCTGCAAAAGTTTCTTCCTTTTGTTGTAAAGTTTGTTTATGGCAGGGGACCACCAGATTGGCTTCCTTTTTTTGGATGAGAGCATTTTGGTTCTATTTGGGATGGCATGATTCATGCATGAGTCAATGTGCTTGTACAGTGCCTTAGTGTAGGATTCAGCAGTTGAACTTTTAGTTCCCGTCTGCATGGGTGTCATGAAGTTTGTCACTTCTGACTTGAGTAGCATGAAGTTGGCTTTGGAGAAGTTTTTTATGGTGGTTTCTTTACCGGGGGGTGGGATGTGGATGTTAAGGGTGATTAGCTTATGGTCAGACCTGACTAACGAGGCGGTGACCATAGGTATGGAGCATTGATTTCCCATGTTGGTAATGACCAGGTCTAGGATATTGGAGCCCCTGGTGGGACTATGGATTAGTTGATCCAGGGTGTTGAAATTTATGAATTCCAAGAACAGTTGCGCAAAGGTGTTGGGACATGAGTAGTTTTCCCAGTTAATGGCAGGGTAGTTAAAATCACCCAGTATTAGGGTGTTTGGTTCTATCTTAATATTTTCCAGTATGTTTAGAAAGGTGTAGTGAGAATCTTTAATATTTTCCAGTATGTTTAGAAAGGTGTAGTAAGAATCTTGGGGTATGGTGGGGGATCTGTAGCAAGCTACAATTTGGATTGCAGTCTTACCTAGTGTTAGTTGCACTTGGAGAATTTCAGACACATTGTGTTGGCCAACTAGCCTAGTGGTGTGAATATTGACACTCCTCCACCTTTAGTGTTTCGATCCTGGTTTGGTGGTCGAAAAGTGTGTTAAGAGTTGTAGCCTGGTATTGCAGGGGTGCTCTCTGGAGCCTTGAACCAGGTCTCAGTTACTGCACAGATATCGATGTTCTCCATTTTTAAGAGTGCCTCGAGAGAGTGCATTTTGAGGTTTAGACTTCTAGCATTGAGTAGCATTACCTTCAGATTTTGCATACTTGGGAGGGACCCAACAAGGTGGAAGGTTCTGGCCTGATCCTACCACTCCCTACTCTATGTCCCAGGTAGGAGACCCCTGCCAAACCCACCTGACATTTGCTGGGCTTAATGGCCAACCTTGCCCTCTGTAGTCTGCCCAGCACCTCCCTGACATGTTGAAGGTGCTCTTGCCAGGAATGGCTGTAGATGGCAATATCATCTAGGTAAGCAAGGGCAAAATCTCCTGCTCCTGTTAGGATATGATCTAACAGCCTCTGGAAAGTTACTGGGGTATTTTTCATCCCAAAGGGCATCTTTGTGAACTCATACAAGCCAAAAGGCGTAATAAAGGCTGACCTCTCTCTAGCACTGGGAGTCAAGGGCACCTGTCAGTAACCCTTGGTAAGCTCAGTGGTGGTAAGATACTTAACCCCACCTAGCTGTTCTAGGGCTTCATCTGTCCTAGGTATGGGGTATGCATCTGACTCTGTGTGACTATTTAATTTCCTGTAGTCCACACAGAACTTGGTGCTGCCATCCATCTTTGGCACCAGCACCAATGGGGAGGCCCAGAGACTCTTGGACTCTTGAGTTACCACTAATTCCAACATTTCCTGTATCTCCTCCCTTAGAGTCTATTTGACTCTCTCAGACACCGTATAAGGGCCTGCCTAATAGGGCTTTGGGGTCCTGTAAACACCTGGTGCTGCACCCAGGTGTGTGCACCCTGGCTTCCTAGTGAACATGTCTCCAAACTCCTGTAACACTGCTTGGATTTCTCAAACCTCGGTAGGTGACAGCTGCTGGACATTGCTACCCTTTCCAATGAAGAGTCAGTCTGAGCCTCACTAAGGAGATCAGTCACCAGATCTCTCTCAGGCTCCTCCTGCAATCCACTCCAAATACTCAGCACAAGGGCCTCCCTATCATGGTAAGGTTTAATCATGTTAACATGGTACAAGTTGTGCCCCTGCCTGCTGCCTAGCAGTTCTACCATGTAGTTAACATCACTGATCTTCCTTGCCACCTTGTTGGGTCCCTCCCAAGCTGCTTTCAGCTTGTTGTGTCTAACAGGAATGAGAACCATTTCCTGCTGCCTTATAGCATACTCTCTAGCTCGAGCATTCCTGTCATACCAGACCATTTTCTGCTGTTGGGCTTCTGCCAGGTTCTCCTGGGCCACGCTCATGTGCTCCCTGAGCCTTGTCCTGAGGTTTAGGACATATGCCACAATAGACTCCTTGTGAGATTCACACTCACCTTCCCACTCATCTGGAATTAAATCTAGAGGTCCTCCCCCCTATGCCATACAGCAGTTCAAAGGGTGAAAAACCCATGGATTCTGGGGAACCTCTCTGTAAGCAAACAACAGATGGGGCAAATAGTTGTCCCACTCCCTTTTAAACTGGTCTGCAAATGCCTGTAGCATGGACTTGAGTGTAGAGTTTACCCTCTCAACCAGACCAGTAGTCTGGGCATGGTGGGAGGTGGTTTTTAGGTGCTTCACCCCACCGTACTTCAACAGACAAGCCAGCAGGTCTGACAAGAAATTGGACCCTCTGTCAGTCAGTATTTCTTTTGGGAAAACTACCCTGTTAAAAATCTCTAACAAAGCATCTGCTACCTTTTCTGCCTCAGTGGAGGACAAAGCCACTTCCTCAGGGTATCTTGCAGCAT
Source organism: Protopterus annectens (assembly GCF_019279795.1). Lineage (NCBI taxonomy): Eukaryota > Metazoa > Chordata > Ceratodontiformes > Protopteridae > Protopterus > Protopterus annectens. The sequence continues at coordinate 886,648,861 of NC_056725.1, forward strand.
AATATACTACAACTAGGATATACCTTTTCCTTGTGGAACTTGGGATACTCAGAGGCCCCTCAATATCCATAGCTACTGTCTAAAATGGCTGCTCAATCACAGGCAAAGGCATCAAAGGAGCTTTCACCTTGTTTCATGTCTTGCCTACCTTTTGGCACTGCTCACATATCCTGCAGTACCCTGTTCATCTCTGGAAATCCCAGGCCAATAAAAGTTCTGCATAATACATCTCTTTGTATGTTTTATGCCCATATGACCTGAAAATGGAATATCATGGGCTATGTCTAGAAGTGCCAGATGGTAGGCTCTAGGCACTACCAACTGCTGTATTCTCTCACCCTCAAGCCCTCCCTCAGAGGTCCACCCTCTATAAAGAAACCCTTTAACCCAGTATACCACTCTCCCATTCCCTTGAGAATCAGGTGCCTCACTAGCTACCTGCCTCAGGCCTTGTAATGTAGGGTCTGAGAGCTGAGCTTGTCTCAACTGTCTCTTTGTAACCCTTCCCAGCTCCCCTTCCACAGGAAGTCTGGCATCCTCTGACAGCGGTGCCTTACTGCCAGCCTGGGTACTACTATTCACCTCTACCTTTGCAGTCACTCTGTCCAAGTGAACATCAGTACCAACAAGCAGCTGTGGCTCACTTTCAGTCTCACTGCTATAGAATAGCTCCCTCTCTGAAGTAACCACCTCACCAGTCCTGGCTGGAAGTGTGCGGTCTGTCTGGGTCTCCCCAGGCTACCAGACCCACATGCTTGTCTCCAAGCCTGACTGTGTGTAACTGCATAAACACATGGTACTGCCTTATCAAAATCCTTCCGCATCAGGACATCTGAATAATGGTAGTTTGGTACCCCTGTTGTCTCAAGTCAACCTTCTATTGGCATTTTGTCATTCCCACTTACTGGCTTTCCCAACATTTGTTCCCCACCTTGCCTCTGTGGACATCTATATGCCACATGGCTCCACTGGTTACATTCAAAACATTTAACCCTAGGTCCTAGATGTGTACCTAGACTAATGGCTTCCCCTGCTACTGTCAGATTCTTTTGGGGCAGTCTGGGCTGAACACCATGGGTTCCCTTAGACCCTTAAAAATTCTAGCAAACAATTATTTACAGTATTATTATTTAAGAAATCAACATCAGACAGTTTGGAAAGTGCATTTACAGCTTTACCATGGAGTAAGGGGGTCAGGAACTGTACCCAGATCCTTTGGTCAACATCATACTGTTTACATACCCTCTCAAACACATGAATGAAAATTATCCCCTTCTATAAACTGTAGAAGACATTTACTGATCTTTTGTGCTTCTGGGGTCCAGTTACTCCCTTCCCCATTACTTCCATGACTCTGACGAAGAGTCAGCATCTCCTTTTCATGTTGCCTCTACCTCTCCTTCTCCTCAGCTTCCAGGCATTGCAGTTCTTCATTCTCCTCACTCTCTAGACATCTCAGTCTCTCTGCTGCTTTTATTTCCAAATGCTTGGCCTCCAACTCAAGTCTCTTTAGCTCCAGATGGATTTTTAAGTCCTCTGTAGAAAGGTTGAGCTGTCCCTTCTCTGAGTGTTGTACATCTCCACGGCCTGTCTGATTGTCCTCCTGGTTGCTAGTCTCAGATGCAGCTATAACTAAAGCTGCAATCATGTATGCTTTAGTCAGGTTTCCATGCACCAGTCCTTTAGCCTGGCACATCTCAGCCAACTGGCTCCTTGTTGGCTTGCCATACTACTCTGCTGATATGCTTGCCTGCTCTCCCTGACTAAGCTAACAAAAGAAATAAAACAATTGTGATCTGAACTCTGAATGTTCACTGCATGACTGATTTAGAGTACAAAAACACCTTCAGTGATCGCTGGACACAAGTTACAGGAATTCAATGTCCACGTGACTATAAGCCAATTAATATGTGATGTGGCTAACTTACCATTATCAACCAGTTAATACTTAATGTGGATATCCCACCACTGACAAAGAATTAATATGTGCTGCCTGTGCACTGGCCCAGTAATCAAGGAGCCTCAATCCTTACCACTGGCACCAGTGAGGGGCGTCAACCTTGGGAGGATTACAAGTACACACACAGTAAAGTACAATTTCTCTTAAGAGTACACAGAGATCACAGTCAGTCTGTGGCTGGTTTCTCCCTTTCTTTCCAGATCCCCAGTAGGATTCTTCACTGGCACAGCTATAGGGTTTATATCTCATCTGAGTGGTCAAGCCAAAATCTCCAGCACCCTCTCTGTCAAACCAGTGCGTCGTGTCCCTGCCCAAGTAGCTGACACACATGCACTTTGAGATTTGAGTTATATACACCACACAGACACTCCTGGGGAAGGCTGAGACAGGATCTCCAGCTATGCCCCCTTCTGCCCAGACTATACGGTAGTATCGACTGCCACCAACCACTACTATCAGCTACTATAAAGGCCTTTACCAAAGGGTGTCGAATTCTATTGTGCAATGTTATTATTATCCAATTGCTAAGTGTGACTGACACTTGAAGGTTATTTAGGAGTGGCTTATATAGTATCAACAAATACATGCAAGTACCCTAAGAGCTTAAATTATTGCTACACAAAACAGCCACAATTTAAAGGTTTAAATATATTTAATAATAAATAATGAAAACACAAGACAATACTCATTAATTCAACACAATGATAACAGAGAGTTCAGATTCACAGGAAATATTTTAAAACAACATTATAGGACAGTCTCACAAAAATATAGAAAATAGCTAGACAAATCTTACTATTTCTATCTATCTCTAAGAGAAATCACTATTCTAAATATTTTACTTACAGAGCAAGGCACAGTGCTGGTGAGTTGTTTTCAGCTTCAGAACAAAATACAAAATGCAATACTTACTTTCTGAGATAGCCCTTAAATTGGTACTACACTGTACTGCTGAGTCATTTCAGATTGCATCAGTCTTGTCACTTCTCTGATTTAGTTCCCAGGCTAACAGAACTCAAATTTATTTATTTATTTTATTTATTTCCAGTTTGGTTATCTGGGAAGTCCACTGGGTCAACATGACCCGTTTTCAGTGGAGGCCCGGGGAGAAAAGCTCCAAGAAAGCATTGTACAAGTTCAATTACAATACAGTGCAGGAGTATACAATATAACTTTGTATTGAGAAAAACAAATAAGAATTTACAACATGCATAGTTGGCAGAATCTGTTAAGAGAGAAGTTAAGGGTGATTCAGTTACTTTTGATGCAAGGGAAAATGAGTGTTGAGAGTGACTGTCAGTTAAAATACATCTATTGAGGAATCAGATTATGCTTGCTTTACATACATAATTAAAGAAGAAAGTAAAAAATGATTCACAATATTTACATTAATTACAGGTTGAGCCATGCGAGCATAGCTCTCGGAATTTTAAGTCGGTTAAAGATATTGAAGCTAAAGGAGTTAAAGAGAGCTTGTAAAGGGATATAGGTATGAGACTGCGGGAGATTTAGAGAGCTGTGTTTAACATTTGTTTTTGATATGCACCTGCCAGGAAGCTACAGCAATAAAAGACACTTTACATGTAAAACCTAGTAATTATCTCTGTCTTAGGACAACAGAAAGAATTTCTAGCTGCAGACATCGTGTCTCCAAGCTTGAGATCATGCACAGTTGTAAAATTCTTTACTTATCAACTTTCTTCCAGCAGGGTGCACTGTGGTTACATTTTTGAAGCTCAGAACATAACACAGTTTTCTTACATTTGTCAAACAAACCTGCGGATCATATTAATATTTACAATGACATAGAATTATTTACAAAATTCTATCCATCTGGGCTGGCAGCCCCTCAGTTTATCACATTAATGGTAAGTAATAAGGGGCAATATGGCTGTCTGTACATGAGGGTAACATTACAATTTCATACTCCATTATATTATTAACATGTATGAAGTACATCTGATATGCTGCTACACATTGCTTTACACTGTGCACTCTCTAGCACTGCCAAGACTATACATACTTGCAGGTAACAGCTGTAAGCCTATTTATGCAAGACCATATTGCATGGTAGTTTTATCCCAACTTCCAGAGATATTATAGACATTCCTGTAAACTCTACTCACGTGCCACTCTCAAAGCAAGACCTGAGACATTTGAAAATTACTCATCATAGGTTCATAGGTATGTACTAGGGTAGGCTTGTTGCTCTTGTGGGCCATTTTAGGCCAAGCCAATTTCCCTTCCAAAGGTGAGAAATAAACCTTGTACCTTGTGCTATAAGGTAAATAAATTAACCATTATAACAGCCCCAACCCATAATTAATACATTGGTAAGTAAAAGGCAAATCAGTCTGCAGACTATTGTATGCCTAGCCAATAACTGAAAACTGATAAAAGGTGAGAATCAAACCCTGTATTTTTGTGTCTCTGTGGTAAACACCTTAACTATTATGCCAACTGTCAAACAAAATCAGCTAGACCTTTATTTTTTATACATTTGGTAAATCCATGCTGTTGCACGGTATGGGCTGAGTTTTGTGGAAGAGTGCCTTTCAATCAAACAGTTATTCAGTTTCAGTCATGTGTTTAACTTTAAAAGCCGGATGCCAGAGAAGAGTTAACCTGGGAACCATCACAGGTGGTCATACAGAACGACTTGAAAAAAATGCTAAGAGGCCCATACCCTTATGTGTTGGCATTATTCATGAGGTTATTTTTTGAGTTATTAGGTATGGGTCATTCATAAAGTGACATTACCCCTTCACAGTCCACCCATTCACTTAGTGCAGCTGCTGTTCATGGATCTAGTGTTGTCCAAGGCCCAAACGACTTGCTTCACTCCTACATGTTGTCATTGAATCTCCTTGTAATTCTTTTCCCCTGTAGCTCCAACAGGATCCAAGACTACATAAATTAACCCAAGTCTGGGCCACTGTCAGGGCTTCATTCCTCTACTCCAATGTAGTTGGCTTGTTCTGCAAGAATTGCAGACTTTGACAAATGCTATTAAATCAGTAAATATGTGTGAATATTGTCACACATTTACCAGAGAAAAAAGATTCTGAAAATGTGCATACTAATGAGGCCTATTATTGATGTAGGCATTGGAGAGCTAAACATAGTGGCCGATATGTCATAACGTCTGTAGTATTCTAAAACACTCACATGTGTGGGATAATTTCCTCTTCATAGGGAGATAGGGTATTTTCTTGATACCATCACATCTGCTGGCGTATATATCTACATAACTGTGGTGCTATTGGTATGTGTTGTTACTGAGGAATACATTTGCATGGAAGATAAAACCTGTATATGATGGTACCACCTACATTTGTGAGTCTTCTTTTGGAAACTGTGCAATGCAGATGGTAATACTTTCACTGAAGGGATTGTTGTGGACACTAACACATATTTTTCCACACATGCGTGTATTGTTCTTAGCTATATCATTTTCTCAGTATAGAAAGCAATTTGCTGACAATAACTATCCACAACTGTATGGCACATACTACTACCAACTGCAAGTAGTTGCATATCTATGTAGCTCTGCAGAAAAGTGAATAAATATGATATTCAGACAGAGTATGGAACGTTCACTACATTAATGCATTATAAAAAAAAATAATTGTGTCAAAGGTTACAGGTCATGTACATGTCACTCATAACCACTGTTACATTATCCCTTTAATTTCTGCAGACATTTTTGTGTACAATAATGTAAGACTTTTTGGAATTCTCACTTGTATATATCTTTGTGTAACTATAATGTAAGTAAAACTAACATGCACTGCATTGCTCATTAGATAATCTCTGCCTTTTCAATATTATTATTATTCCTGTCCATATCACACATAAATATTATTTCTTGCATTGCCCCTTTCATTACTCCAAAAACCTTAAAGTAAACAGACTTTTTGAAATTCATCCTAAAATTGGATGCAAATGAACATATTTTTCTGTTGCATTCTGATATGTTCTAGAAATTTATTTTCCTCATGTAATGATCTAAGTTGAAAACAGATGCTTTCATAATGCTAGTACAAAAACTCCTAACTCATAATTTTCCATCATGATCTTGTTTTAATGTTCAGAACATTGTCAAAGAAACACAGGTCAGGAGAACCTACCAAATTCAAATTTGGATAATGATATTGCAGCTAAAAATATGTTACTCGGGACATAGACAAGCAGGATAATATGCAGTTTACTTGCTTTCATTAATTTTCTCCATAACCATTTGAGTCATCCTGTGGAAATCAAACTCTTTTTTTTTTCCAGACTAAATTCTTTTGTAAAGTTTAATAATTTTTTTTCTTTTGCCTTTATAATCAAGTGAAAACATGCTCTCCAATTCAGTTTTTTTACTTCCTTATGATGTTGAACAATGTCCTAATGAAAATGTAGGACATGTGCTGACGTACTTAAGGTACAGTTTATACTTAGACATTGCAAAACATGATTTGTAGGAATTCACACAAACAGTATATCAGTGAAAGAGCATAGGGGAAAACTATGTTGACTATGCAAAAAGTGGCTTTCGAAGTGGAACGTGTGGATCAAAAATATATTTGTACTATATATGGAATCATCGATTTTGTGCCATTTTGTGGTTCTAACTAGCATGTAACTGATCCCACTGTAAGTAGTGGGTCGATACTAGTTATATATTAAAACTGGATTAAGCCCTACATTTTAGTACTAGAACAGTAGAGTTATAGGATATAATTTGAACAGTGGCCACTACAACCAATAATTATGGTGTGGACATTGCACCGTTCATAATGGTACTTCTTCAGTTAATGCTAATGGGATGGGTATGAATGCTACCACAGACCTGAAGGCCATCTAAGCAGCCTGTTACATGTAGGTACCTTATATACTGTACATAAAGTTTACCTAGCTGAGTCATTCGCAGGAATGGTTGCAGCATTGCATCTATCTGGCCTAGTGGTCTTGGTGCATTTCTGCCAGTGGTGTAACAGCATGACATGACAGCATCCTGCTAGAGTTTTTAGCCATGACCAGCACAATTAACCTTCTAAGTGACATTTCAGGGATTAAACTTCTGTCTTCACATGATTACAGCAAGTAATGTCTGCATATAAATCCATGTGTTCCATTACCAAGACTGACAATACTCACTGTTACCAACTCCCTAAGTAGCAGTTCAGTGATTTTATTTCCCCCTTTGTGGAGTTACTAGAAGGAAAGTTTATATATATCATAGAGATGTAATGCATCTTAAACAAAAAATATGATTTTTTTATTTACTTATTATTTATTGACATTTGATTACTGGGAAAATGTGACTGGGTAGGAACCCAGTTGCAGCACATACCCAGGGAGAAAAGCTCTAAAGTATTGGAAAACATTTTAAAAATAATAATTTTACAGTCTTTAAAACTAATATATACATTAAAAAAAAACAAATGCAGTTTAAATAATCATACCAAATTAGACATACTACAGAAACACTGGTTAATAATAGATACAAGTTATATGACAATGATTTAATGGTTAGAGAAATTTTAGCTAGTTTATAGAGAAATTAAAGGTAAGTATATTAAAAAGGAATTACAATACGGCGTGAGAGAAAAAGCAGGCTTGTGGTATATTTAGATAGAAAGAAGGGAGGAGAGAAATTGATAGAAGTAAGGAAGTGAATGAAGAAAGGATAGTTAAGAGATGCAAGCTATGAATAGGTATTTGTCTACATTTAGGGATATAGCTTATCCTGGTGTTGAGCAAGAACAGAGCCAGTTATTGGCTAAAGAGTCTTTCAAAATGGTTTTGAAGGATGAGAGTGAGGTTATTTACCTTATGGATAGAAATAAGGAGTATAGATAATGCCCAGCAGATTTGTTAGGTTTGTGGACAAACAAGAGTTTTTGGTCACTGGGTCATAATGGCTGTCTAGGAACATAGTTGTGTAGAATGTTATTTAGTGTTGGACAAGCAGGTGGATTCTGGATAATTTTATAGGTGGTAAGAAGCATTGTATATGTTAGTTGGTGAGGTAGTTCTAACCAATTTAGGCTTTTTAATGCTAGTGGTTGGTTCCTAAGGGGCATTTGCTGCAAATTTAGCAGCTTTGTTATAGCATTGTTCAAGCTTTCATTTTTGTGATGCTTGAATGTTAAGTTCAAACTAAATGTAAAGGAGTAAGAATTTATGTCTAACCAACTGACATTCACATCATCTAGTAGTAATATTTCTTGTGAAATTGTTATGGATATTCAGTGTAGGATATCTTCCAGTATGGCTGTATCATTACTAGGTGGGATGTAATGAACAATAATACATATTTGTTTATAATTGTCAAATTTCAAGAACGTTATAAGAAGCTCAGCTGAATTGAATTTTGATATTGGTTTGCCGTAAGGGGAAATGTGGTAGTTGTCTAGAAATATTAAAGCAATACCACCACCTTTCCTCTTTACATGGTCATTATGGATGATATTATAGCTGTGAGCTGTAATTTCAGAGTTGTTTATGAGTTTAAGCCATGTTTCAGTTATCAGAATATCAGGGTTATGTTGGGTAATCCAGGCATGTAATTCAGCAAATCTATTTCTTATGCTTGTAATATTTATGACAACGAATGTTAAATTACCTGGGATGGGGGTTGACCGTTGTAGGGTTCCAGTAGTGTGTAGAAGAGAACTGTCCTGATATTTAATGTAATAGGCAGGGCCAGGATTACAGTAAATGTCTCCTTCTAGAAAGATTTTAGTATATTGGGGAATTACTGATACTTGTTTTTTGGACAGTATTTTTCCACCTAATTTTGTTTTGGTTTGAATTGAAATGGAGTTAATTGGTCTATATTTGGAGTAAAGGTGAGGACTGTCATTAAATAGGTTTGGTGCAATGCTTGGAGAGTGTAGGTAGGAAGTATGAATAGGTGGCTGGGACAGAACTTTGCTGAGAACTATTATAGAGACATGGTTGGATGAGAGATGGCCCAGTATCAGGAACATAGAGGATAAGCTGAGGAGTAGCATGATTAAGTCAAGGCATCTGTCTGTTACATCTGCCAGGGAGTGGGGAAATAGGAATAGAAGGAAACAGAAGCTGAAGGGCAGTAGGATATTTAGTGGTGGTGGAGTATGAAAGCTGATAGAAGTAGGTAGGAAAGAAATATTTCTATGAAGGAAGAGAGTTAGGTTGTCCTAGTATCTGGATTGTAAGTAATAGGCAGGTTTAAAAGGTTAGAGTTTAAGAATGTAGGTAAAACAGGAGGAAGTGAGGGTTTATCACAACTTTCTGATTAAAAAGTCACTTTGATACCTGCTGGTTTAAAATGTGTTACTTGTCTCTAGTCTAAATATTAGGGTTAATAAACTCAGGGTGCCACCATAACCTGATACTTGCATTGTATGTTGATGTAAAGTGTTTGATAATATTTCACCACATTGTCCTACTTCTATCTCAAGAACATTGTTTGTACTTATTTGTTTACTTTTGCTGTGCACACGCATAGAAGAAAATCTATTGGCAGTGCATTTCTGTTTCTTATACCTCATTTTTACTTCAAATGTACTTATTTTATATAGTGCTTTTACACAATACATATCTACATTTTTATGTAAAACTTGCCTCATTTATATTACCAGATATCACGTTTTATTGCAGTGAAAGTTGCTTCTAATATGTTGCTGTAGTCTTGTCTACTTTTCTATATTTAACATTACTTTTTCATCCCTAAATTTGAATATGATTAAATTTTTTTTTTACTTTATTGCCATCTGCAATATTTTGAGTAAATGACATTAACTGTAATCCAGAAAATAAAGCCATTGCATTACCAGGAATTGAAATGAGAGATAAAAAGGAAATATATATACAAGCACAGGCAATTGGAATGAACAGAACATATAAATACTATTATCCAGTTATAATGGAACCTTTACTAAATTCTCCCAGGCATACAAGATATACCAATATGCATTTAACAAGTCCAGTTCAGATGTAATACTCTGACTTAGCCTATTACATTTGCTGAATTAGAAACCATTTCTATTTTATGAATGATGACAAGACGCAGTCAGAACATAGTCTTAGTAGCCAGAACCTAAGGTTGTCCAGCTGTGGAATACTTTCCCTGTGTTCCCTGCAGACCAACAATTAAGCCCTGAAGCATACTTATTTGTTAGCCAGGCATGTCCAGAGTAAACTAAGGTAATTGTCCTTAACTGCACCACAGTATCAGCAGATTCCCTTTCCCACCCCTGTATTCCACTTACATTAAGGTATGCTGCCAAAAATGAGTATTTTCAAACTGTGTGAAAAAGAGAGTGGTATGCCAACTACATACAGCTTTATCTAGCTATGTGTATCCATACATTCCTACCTAAATTCACCTGAAGCAGTTGTTCCCAATGCAGCCTGTCTTCCTCATATAACCCATCATTTTAACTGGCAAGGGCTTCACACATTGTTGTCATCAAATGAGGGGGTCAGTTTGAAGTGACAGTCATTAGACATAATCCCCTGAAGTGAATTCTATTTTGATGCCTAAAACTGTTCTATGTTGACTAACTGCTGATAAAGCCATCAGGATATATTGACATCACAAGCCTGTTTCCTGCATCAGTCTAATGTAAGTGCAGCATACATCTAGGGAGATCTTAGATCTGCCCAGAAGATAATGCCCACCTTTACCAAGTGCCACTATAAGATTTTGGAGTTATTCATGAGCAGCTGGTGATTTACTCATATTGTATCCCAGATGCATGATGTGTCCTCACTCAGCTTCCAGCCATTCCATCATTTACAAAGGTTTGTCTTGTAATGACCTGGTTCCCATATTTTCCTCTTTTCTCATAGAAATTCAGTGGGGTGGTGTTGAAACGAGACCATAGAAATTTCTGGAATGAGCCACAGTGGACATGGTTTCAGTCAGGCCACAACAAAGTGTGTTACATGTGATACTATTGCAGATCTTAATAAGTTAAGAAGTCCTAGACCCTCTAGTCTTTTATGAGTGATAAGTTTATTTCTGGTTAACTTAAAGTTATATTTATCTGAGGCATATGCTGTCAGCCTTTTTTTGTAGTTTTACTTTAATGGATGTTGTGCTAAAGCTGGTATACATCTGCCCAGGAATAAGAATTTTGGTAAACTCCACATACAGATTGCAGCAATAAGGGCCAAGAAAGATATCTTGATTATAGTCTAGGCTACAATTCTTTCCTTACAATCTGCTCTTAGTTTATTTAAGTTATTCATATTAATATTGCCATCTCTTGTACTTTCTTGGATACTTATATATATGTGTGTGTGTATATATATCTATATATATATATATATATATATATATATATATATATATATATATATATATATATATATATACACACATACACAGACGTATGCATTGTAGTCCATCTTATCCCATACTGGGAAATCTTATCTTTTATGTTTACATATTTGGAGTTTAGTGGAAAAAGGATGGACTTGTTCCCGTTTACTGAATCCTGAGATTGATTCAATGAGGTGGAATATGCTCAGGACTTCCATCAGAACAAGTCATGGGGGTAAGCTTTAGAGTACAATCATTAGCATACTAGGTGTCAGTCATCATTATTTAATCATGGATGCTTATCCCCAGTGTTTACATCTCTACCTGATTCATAGGCTCAGTACTTCTACTCCAAGGATAAATAATAGGGGTAAAGCAGGCATCTAGTCTGGTGCCCTTATATAATTCGAATGGCCTAGTTTTGGAAGCCTTGGTAATTATTTTAGATACTGGTTAAACATACAGTAGCTTATACCATCTTTAGGAAGCTTCTGGAATGACAAATTAAAACAGTACTATCCACAAATAATCCAACTGTAGCATGTCAAAAGCCTTGCTGAAGTATATAACAAGTGCAGTGGCCTCTGGTTGATTAATCTCACAAAGTTGTAACAGTTATAAAAGAGCTTCAAAATCCCTGGGATACCTTATTTGTCAGTCATGAGACCCAGCACTAAATATGGGAACATTTTTTGGAGCAGACCTGCCAGGGATTTGGCTTTTTTTTTTCCAGAACAATAAGATGTGCCTATAGTTCTGGACATCTAATACATCCTTGTCCTTTTTTGGGAATGTTATTAGACTGACTGAGTATTATGATAATTCTTCCTTATCTAATCTGTGATTATATATTGTTAATAGCTGGGAACAATTTCTGCTTTCTGAGTTTTATAGACTTCTGCAGTGATGCCATCAGGGCCAGGGATTTCCCCAGTTACACAGCCATTATGCTTTGGGAGATTTCCCCCATGTCAGATCCTGAGAGAGTAACTGCTGTTTAGCACAGTTCAGCGCTGGCCATTCAATGGGTTTACAAAAAGCATTACAAAGATCCCATGGGAAGTTCTTGTGATTTGTCATACAAGTTCTGATAGTAGCTCGTCATAACCATATTAATAACCTGAGCAGGATATACCTCTTCTCCCTTGATATCCCTTAGTGTTGTAATAGCCCCAATCATTTTCCTAGATCTCACTCTACAGGCCAGTAACGTAGGAGATTTAGTTTGCTTGGCCCAGGGAAATAATTTCAGTCTCCTATTTTTACTGCCATAGGGAATGCATTAAATCTTGCACTTCCTGTTTGGTTCTGTTTAACTTTAACAATACATCATGGCTTGGCATGATACTTTAGTATAGCTGCAAGTAAATATCCTTACCCTAGTTTCCTTTTCCCCAAATATCCAGCATATATGCTCTCAGAATGGTTTCCCAAACGTCTGAGTGAGCCTTAGTAAGCCTCTCTTAAATTTACCTCATCCTGTGTCAACCACTAACTGGATGTCCTGTCTATCTAGCCAAAAGTGTTCAACCCACTGTTTTATTCTGGCTATCATATCATATGTCATATCATACATCATATCGTATATCATATCATATCATCAGAGGGTCCATTCACCTAATTCTCTGAATTCCTGTCAAGAAAATGGTCCTGTATGTCATACATATAATTTTATAATCCATTGAGGATTGTTATAATGGTTAAGGTGTTTACCTCACAGGATCAAGATACTGAGTTTGCTTCTTACCTTGGAAAGAATGGCTAGGTTGTGAAGGACCCACCAGGATCATTATACTTGGAATCACCTATGAACCTAATCATACGTCTGGAATTATATCCACTGCAATTACATTGTTCAGTAGGGTGTTATAAATAGTCTGCTATATACGCCTGTTTGGGGGACAAAGAAAGAATATTCAATAATATTTGTGTGGAGTGCTCATAATGGATCGATAAAGGAGAATTCCACTAACAACTCCAAACACATGCTGCTATTCCTTTTAAGCCTTAAAATCCCTTTCGGTAACCTATCTTTTTGATAGTCTGGTATTACATCGAAGTTCCCTGCTATCAGAACTGAGAGAGACAACACACCAATTTCTAGTAGTGCATCTCCAAAAGGCTGGGTATCTTCCTGGTTTGGACCATAAACATTACCAATAAAACCTTGAGGGCTACATACTTTGATGACTGTCCATCTGCTCTTAGCATCTGTCGTGGACTGTAATAAGGTCCAGTGTATGTTTTGAGCAATTAAGGATATAGACCCTTTTGACACTTGTGTGTTTCAGGCCACCACATGCCATCCTTTCCACCTCTTTAACTTCCCTTTTATATTGGCAATTTTCAATTTAGTTTCTTGCAAGCAAGCAACCTGAGTATGAAGTTGGTTCAGCTTGGCAATCACATTTGTTGATTTCTGCCCTGTAGTTATTCCTCTAACATTCCATGACATAAATTTAATTTGGTGCCTGCTGAGTGTTCATGTGTGATACCATTAGCCACATGCTGTCCATCATGAAGTAATCCACTTTCTTCCTGTAAGCACACTGATTTTTGTTACTGTCTAACAAAAAAGGCTTCACTATCTAAGAAAGATTGAGCTCTGGGATCAAATAATATATTTATATAGATCTTTGTAGATATATATATATATATATATATATATATATATATATATATATATCTGTGTGTGTGCGTGTGCATATATATTTATTTATATATTTATTTATATATATATATATATATATATATATATATATATATATATATATATAAGTATATGTGTGTGTATACATGGATCTACTTTACAAGCTCAAAGTTTCAAAACTTTGAAGTGCAAATGGTCGAGACCATAAGATCAAAGTTTTGAAACTTCAAAGTTATAATAAAAAAAAAATTACATTTTTGCAGGGAGGCAAGCCCCCCCCCCCTGCACCCCACACCCCCTGCTAATTGAATACACCAACTCCGAGATTGTACTACACCAAGTAAAACAGTAAATATACTGTTCCACGCTGCACAGCGATCTCCGTTTAAATGGTTTGAAGTTTCAAAACTTTAATCATATGATCTTGACCATAAGAAATTGAAGTTTTGAAACTTCAAACGGAAACTAGAACAGCATAGCTGCCCCTAATACATCTATTCATGTGTGTGTTCCCAGCTGCACCCCATAAATTTATAACATTTTTTTGTTCAAAAGTGAACTTGTCTTAGGTTTTGTTAAAGGTAAGAAAGTTAACTTACATGTTCAACTACAATGAGTATTACTGCATTATTTCTGAGCATGAATACTGGAAATTGCATGTTAAACCAACAATATGGTTTGTATTTTCTAAACTGCTTGTTAGTTTATGTGCTGTATGCATCTATTTGCTTATTTATTTATTTGATTTTGTTTACTGGGAAAGTCTAACTGGGCAAGAACACATCGTCAGTGGAGGCCCATGAAGAACAAGTCTACATATAAGTTACATGCACTTTTACACAGCATTAAAGACATTAGAACAGACAGTATATATAGGAACAAATATTAATGTGGAGTACATATAAAGACCAAAAATGAACAAAAAAAAAATTCATGTAATACTGATTGAAGTTCAAAACATTTTACATCATTTACATCATTTGAAGGCATATAGGTTCATTAACTTTTGTGTATAGCAGTATTTGTACAATGCAACATTGGTCAGGGATACAGCATTTTTATAGATTAGGTGGTAAGAGGACTGTTAGCTGAGAGAGATGTAAGTCACTAAGGTCTACTAAGAGTCAAGTTTGAGGATTAAAATTGGTGAAAGAGAGAGTGAAGAAAGGTGGAAGTGAGTTAGAAAGGTGAGTGGGAAAGGCAGGATCAGACAGTAGAGAGAGAAAAGGGAAATTATTTTAATTGATTATCAACATATACAAGAAGTCATCGTTTGCAGATTTGATTAAAAATGTAGGGCGAGAGGTTATAGGAAAAAGTAGTGTGATACATAGGTATTAATGGTAGAGAGTAGAAGGCAGCAAATACTTTGAAGAAGATCAAGGGCTGGGAGCATATTGAAAATGATGAATGTAGATTCAGAATCAGAGTTGTCATCTAAGTTATATGTATAGGTAGGCCTAACCGGGAGTAGTACATGCGCAAAATGAGTCCTAACTTAGATGCTGCTTAAGTTTTGTTTTGATGTTTGATAGTTTATTTACAAATCTGACATCATATAAGGTTGAGTTTCATAGTTTAGAAACATACCTGGGGATTCGGTAAACTCTGTGTAGGCTTTGCACAAAGCTTACATGTAATTTATCTGTTAGTATGATGAACAACAGTGCTAATTGCATATGCATGCTTCACATCACTCTTATATGAATACAAGAGAGGTTTTGTGGCCAACAACAGTGTTGCCAGCCAGAAAACCATGTAAAGCAGCATGAGCACCTGCAGACATCTACACATGTGTGGGTAAACTAGGTCTGAGGGATTGCTCGGAAAGCCACAGTGACTACCAGGGTTTAATATTAAAAGCAATGTATACAGTTATAACACATTATATACTGAAAGTGTAGTCAATGCAGAATAGTGTGCAAACCTGTTTTAAGCAAACTTTCATGACTGTACCACATGCCATCAGTGTTGTCAATCAGCTATGTATTCACTGTGAGCATCACAAGAACATGCAGCACACATGCATTTTGTATAACACCTTGAAGGGAGTTCTGTACTGTCAACTTCTAATAGTTATGGATCAAAAAGAGTACTTAGGTATGGCCAGTAAGTTGTGTAGGAGCTAACTGTGGAAAAACTGATACATGTGTGTAACTTATCCCTGGAAGATTTGTTGGGAGGTACATGCAAAAGGGTGAATTGTACTCAATTATTGGTGTGATGAGGGCTGAGAACAATAGGACTATAATGCCCTTTGATGTGGATGTCCCGCACATACTCAGAAGTTGTGCTACATACAAGGGATTAGTCACCACTGTAGGTACATGCTAGTGGATGTTCTGTATGCCATCTGCCTGAGTACGCAGGTCACATACCACATGGTCTGAACATAGGGGTGTGTTGTCTATATTAGAATTAGCTTGTGTATTTGCTTTCATAATGGAAATAATCCCGCCATAAATCTGTGTCCATCTACAGTGTCTCCATGGCTCTGGCAACAATCCTTGTGTTGATACTGTCTGTCAATACAAATCTTAGATTCAATGATTGTCCACAATTTGCAGTTGTCCACAAAGCTGGTTAGACACAGGATGCTAAAGTTTGTCTTGGCATCTGAGACTTAATAATGAACAGGAAATGGCCTAGTATAGAATCCTGAGGTACGGAATTGGTCACCGGAGTCTAGATGGAGGTGGCTTCAAACACTTTGACATAATGTGTCCTGTAAGTGATCCATTTCTCTATCCACTTCATGATGTAGGTGTTTATGCTCAATTGAGACAGTTTGTCTGTAATATCTGAGTGTGGATTTGTGTCATATGCCTTGGCCAGGTCAAGTTATGCAGGATGATAGTGATTTCCTCATGCATGCACCTGATGACCTTCTTGAAGACATCAGATTTAACAAACATGATGTAGCCTTAACAAATCAAACATGGGACTCTATATGAGTGTCCCCAGTTGACAGTCATCTGCAAACTTGGTAAGCCACAGGTCATCTACCTTTGCCTGGACTTCAGAGATATAGTTTCCAAACAGTTGATATACCATTACAGATCCTTGTGGTATTCTACTGGTAAGTGGTCTAGTGGTGGAGGTGCAGTCCCTAACTTTGACACTTTGTGTTCTGTTGGTGAGCCAGTCAGCTATCCATCTAGTAATGTATGGGTCAATCCCCAGATGGGAGAGCTTCTCTATGATACCTGAAAGGGGGATAGTGTCAATGCCTTGGCTAAATCGACATAGGTGGCATGTCCCATTATCCCTCACCCAGGTCTTTGAGGTCATTATCAAAGAAGCCCACTATGTTTATTAAGCAAGTTCTACCCTTGAGAAAACCACATGGGTCAGGTCAAGTTTGTTAAAGGTTACCTATGTCCCTGTGGATACAGTCCATGGTGATTCATTCCATAGCCTTGCAGATAAGGTTGTTTAGGCTTACGATTCAATTGTTCTAGTTCTGCATGTCACCAGACTGATGTGAATTGTATATCACACAACATATTACTTTATGTAGTGTAGCTGATATATGTGTCTAAAAAGTACTGAGACACCAGGTTTGCAGTGTTTGGGGGGAGGCAACCCATTGCTGTATTGTAAATATGTGACATATTGTTAGATAGGGCCTTCTGTCTGTTATGTTTCCACATGTGACTTCATGTCATAAACAGGAAATTGACATAAACATCACTAATCTATAGTAATATTTAGTTTTACATACTGTAGTGAGCAGTGAGTTTGTGAGACAGTTGGCAAAGTGTTTGCACATGCGAGATACACATTTCCATTACTTTCCCTGTTTGCATGTAGATAAGCAGTATGCAAACATGAGCTATATTGCTAAAAGTCTGAGAGTTAGTGTTGAGTATATGAAATATGCCTGCTGCTTAACTGACTCTGTGGCAGCAGGTGTAAATGCATTGACACATTTCTTTTTGAATCCAGATGATACTGGCTTTAGATACAGGTGTATCTAAGACTTTTAAATAAGCAGTGATAATGCAAATGATATTGTTTATAGTACATGTGTTGCTGTGTGTCAGCATAGCGCATCAGGGTTAAGTGGCATTGCGTTGAGGTAACCACAGCATTCTGCCATCACTCACCATTACGTGGCATTGCTGCATGATGCCATACTCAGTGCAAACATAGAAGCTAAAAGTGAAGGGATCCATTTTTTCTGCTGCTTATGTGTGTTGAGTGTGATTCTATTTTTTTGTCCAGATTATAGGTGTTAAAATGGGGTAGATAGGAAAATGGTGAAATGGGGAGAAGCAGGGGTAAGAATAAATTGAAAGCAATACAGGAGTGTGCAGGGGGTGGTAGGAAAGAACCATAGCTATCCATTTCTTCAACAGTAAAAACTGATCAGATGTGCAGAATATTAGCTGAATTTGGACTGTCACCTCCAGAGAGAGGGGTGACAACAACATAGTCATGTTGTATAGCCAATTGGACTGAATCAATCAAGAAGATGTGTGCAAAATGGAGAGTTATGTTTGGGAGAATTTTTTTTGTGGGACATGTGGCCATTTTTTCAATTCAGTAAGAGAGGACTGCTGTGTAAGGGATGTATATATGCCTGAGTCTGGTAAATTGGGTAGGTGAGGAAGCAAATGCAAACAAGACAAGAGACAGGGACAGTGAAGGACACAAAATGTTGGGGGACACCATGGTTGGGGTGAGGGAGGGAACAACATAGGTTCATGTCCGTCAAGCTTGGAGGCAGTGAGAATCATGTTCTCACCAATTGGACTGTCATCACTGGCCCCTTACTCCCCTGGTGGTTGGAGTGCTTGACATCTTCTCCTCCTATGGACAATGAGGGAGAGCAGCATCTACATCCAGTGTTGACATACAACAATGGTGCAGTGCATGGCCCTAATCCCAAACCCTGGCATTTCCTGGTTGGTGATGAAATCACCACTTCTGCCACTTCTCTCAGAGGGTATGACTGCACCAGTTTCTGGGGCAGGAATACCTGAGGGTGCAGGTAGTGCAGGGGCAGCAGATGCAGTGCTGCCAGGGTGTCTGCTAGATGTGCTGGGCATCAGTGCTGGAGCTGGTGGATTTGGGCAGGTTAATCCACTGGGGCTGGCCTACCTTGCTGTGCTGTATAGCATTTATTGATGTGGTTCACATGGATGACATGGAGACATTTGTAAGACACATAATAGAAAATGAAAAAAGAGACATAAGGGTTGAGAGAAAAATAGAGATAAAATTAATACCATCATATGTGACATACAATGCATTAACACAATTATCTGAAGTATTACATGTAAGTATACATCCTAACAGGTACACACTATACTACAAATCGCTGAATGTAGTCCTTGAAATGTGCATATATTACACATATGTGTGTTCCAATTATACATATTACAGTTTATAGCAGGGCATTTGTGCCACTGGTATAGACTTTTACATTTAATGTAACTCTTATTACAGAAATAACAGTATAGCATAACCCACAACCTCTGACTACAGTCTAATATTTGACTCCAACAACTGGTTAGTGCTACAGACTAATGTATGTATTATGTTTACAGCTGGGATATGCTTGCTCAATTTGATACAACTGTATAAAAGACCCCAACAGCTATCTTTAACTTTTAAAGCTACAATATCACTTCTCTTCTGCTGCATACATACCACTTGCTGCCACAGTCCTCCCATTTGAGCAACATGAGCCTGCCTACTGAATTCACATTTGCTGTGAGCTGGGGAAAGAACAGAAAAGAACAGAAGAGCACTATGCATACCAGTCTTGCCTATATTTAACTTTCTAAGTCTTACAAGTGTTCTCTTATTGTGATACTTACACAGGTGTGGGATGTCCACAATCTCAAACTCATTCAACCAATGGTTGCATGTATCCCTTTTCCACCTGTGTAGGTCACTAAATCATTCACTCTAATGGAGCAGAGGAAGTTTGCACTGTAACCTCCAATGGGCTTAGCCTTAGCCTTTTGACAGAATAACATTATGTCCTCACATTTCAAACAGATATTCATATCTCTGGAACCATAGGGATTATGAAAAAATTATAAATGGCAAGCTCTTCAGCACAAACTATTTTATAGTGGTAGTATTCTTTAAGTTCTAGGTCTTAAATTGTATGTTTAAGTCACAGTAAACAAAGGAACTATTACATTTGTAATATTTTATAAACAACTTACAGTATCTCAGCAACCACTCAAGGTACACACATGCTGTCAGCAGCATTGTATTCATCTAGCTGAGAGCTTTCATATGTGGCTAATGAGTTCTGTCTGTGTTACTTGGTTGTTGAGATATTTAAAAAAATATAAAAAGTATATCTATATAAATTAATATCATAAAAACAACAGTTAATATCTATTTAACTGCACTAGACAGAAGTCAAATATTAATGCAGTTGAGTTTGGTATTGAGCAAGCTTTAATATGAAATATTTTAAAATCTTGTACATATCATGGTTTTGGAATTATTGATGCAAATATGAACAAGCAATATTTGACACCTGGAGGTGTCAGTATGAGTTTACTGCAGATGCACCTGGAGGAGTCACTTGGATGTAACGAGTTAAAATTATACCTACACTGCTCTCCAGTGTGTGAGATGCCAGTGGGATTGGATACATATTGGGCCACACTATTCCATGCCTCAGACATATACTGGGAGCCAGAATAGTCCCCCCTGCAGAAGTCTTTGACTGTGGGGCTTTACCAGGAATCTAATAAATATCCAGTAAATATCCTGGACTCCTAGACACCCCACCTCTGTGTCCTAAATTTGGTACCTTCCTCTCTAATGCCAGCCATGTCTACCAGCTGTACTAGAGCAATGGAAACCAATGCAATTCCAGTTATTGTGTTTACTCATAGTTTTACAAGCCTGAGAAACAATGCCAACCACATTTGTGTGATATTAAGCAGACAGCAGCAGTGCCAAGCAGCGAGGAACTAAATAGCTGAAATTGAAAGGTTAATCTGACACTTTGCTTTAATCTGAGGGGTGTCTACTGATGTAGCCTGGAAATATATATTAGAAATTGGAAGGTAAGTGTTAGGTGAGTTAAGTTTGCAGACATGCACTTGGTGCATAAATTTAATGACCTGACACATTTATTTTGCCTTTATACACTGAGGAAATTTGGTTTTATAATGGGGGATTCAAACCTAAGCATAAGGGGCAAACTATTTTCTTCCACACCATTACTTTTCCATCTTTGTCACAGACGAAGTGCTGCAGAGTCAGGAACTATACATAAATACAGGTAACAGTATGAGCTATTAAAATGTGTATTTGTGATCTGGCAAGGTTGTTGGATATAGATCCAGTTGTGTCTGTGTGTTATGTAATTGTGAATGCCATGCACATCCAGATAGCAGAATTATATTTACAGAAATATAGTAGACAGTATACCCGCAGTTATACATCTGAAAATACAATGATGGTGTCCCTTCCCTCATACATATAAGTCATATCAGCTCCACTATCTAAAGTGTTACAAGTGAGAGTTAATATAATTGGAAGGGGGACAACAGTAAAAGTGTATGGATTAGCCTGCATTAGAATCCAGGACCTGGCATGTGGCAGTCCTACGCTTACACCTGTTGCCACAAGAATGTTGAAATAACACTTGTCTATTTTTCAGTTCATTGCTATAAACTACACTGTCACAACAGTAAGAATGGCTTGCACACCCTGTACTAGCACCCAGGACTATCTGTACGCCAGCCCTACACTTATACCTGCTGCCACAGGACTATTTAAATGACATTTCCTAATCATTCCTAAGGTCCATGTGTTAACTGCCATGCAACACCACTTACAATGTTATTGCTGTGCCCAACAGAATTAACTGAATGTATCTGGTTTCAATTATTGGCTGTCTGAGTCCTGTCCACATGTGTTCAATGGCTGCAGCTGTTGGGGAACATTGCTAATCACCTCACAATGCTGCTAAGTGCAGTTGCATGATGGAATATAAAAACTGCAGCAATGTATTGTTTTTTACCTTTGGCCTTTTACACACACCCTGTTTGCCCGTGTTATGGTGATGTTCTGTCTGCTTCCTGGTTGGGCCACTAATCCAGTTTCACATTTCTGTTCTTCATGCAAATCAGATAAGCACAGCCAAACCTGGCATTCATTTTTTCTGTTTCACATGTTTTTTGCTAAGCTACGCATTGCACAAACACTGGCTCTAAAAAAAATAAAAGGGAAAAGTAGTTGAAATGAGGAAAAGCAATCCATGATGCTCATACTGTTAGTACATATGAAATATTTCTACATAGCTCTGGATTTGAACTGTCACTCCAATGAAATAAATCTCCAGAACACACTAAGGGTACGTTATTCCTCTTTGCCACAGAAACTCCTTTGCTGCAAGGAACTGAAATCATTCTACATACAACCAAATGCAAAATCATCTAACGTAATATTAAACCATATAACAGTTGTTTGTACATTTATTTATTTTCAATTTATTGCACAGAGTGATCACATGGCCAGTTATGAGTATTGCTTGCAAATATGTAGCTCTGTCTTTACTTTATGTGTTTGTTGCTCATTTTTCTCTCATCTGACCAATAATCTGAGACATGCAATCTGTAAGCCATTCTATATCATTGCCCTTAAAATGTGTGAGGATATTAAAAGGCAATAATATATAATATGCAGTTGCCAACAAATGAAGGGGAGGTTGGATGTTAATGAACAGAACCTGTGAATTGTGTGCTGCTTACTTCCATTTCTAACCATCTAATACATTGTAAGTCTAACTTGACACCCACTGGATGTAGGGCAGTCTGCATTGCTGTTGTGTTTTCCTTCTCCCTACCAGTAATAATTTACAGTTGCAATACATTAAAAATAAACACCAAGGGAGTGCCTCCACTATGTTTATATCAGCTACACAGAGCCAGGTATTTGGGATTCAACAATTCTAATGCGTTCACACCTCATTTGCATCTTCACCATGCTGACAGCCCTGAATCTACACCATAAAAAGGCAGCTGTGCAGCTTGGGAAACTGAGGGTGAGGAGACTTTATGTGGAGAACACAGAAAATAGGCTATTACTTTGAGGGGAATTCCTTAAACTAATTTCCTCCTTTTACCAAAATGTTTGCAGATGAGCTAAATAAAATCTTTTTCTCTAAAGCTGATTTAAAAAATTCAGACTTTTTTTCAACAGCAACCTTCTGAATTCTCAGGCATACTCCCTCAAACAGAAGAAAAAGCGGAGGCCCCATACCCATTATCTGCAGACTCATACATATCATTAAGGCATATTTAGATATTACAGATATATGAAAACAATAAGGTAGGTATATATATATATATATATATATATATATATATATATATATATATATATATATATATATATATATATATATATATATATAGACATAAACTTCCAGATAAGAGAATTATATTTAAGAATTCTACATGCCCCAGTGGAAGAGTAAAGTATTATAATGTCAAATTTGCATTAAAACTTTCCCCCCTTTACATTCATTTGGCAGTTGGTGCAGAAGATTAAGGTTGTAAACTGCACTACCTGTGGTATAGGATTTGATTCCCCTAGGTTTCATTTGCCAACTGTGTGAAATTCAATAAGCCATTTAACCAGACATTGCTCCATTGTTGCCCCTAAAAAGGGGTTGTGTCTAGTGGGCCCACCTAAATAACAAATGAGAACCATTATGATGACATACACAGGGAAAAGAACTAAAGCAGCAGAATAAGTGCTTGCTAGTTTGAGACACTTTGGAAAGCCTATTTACTTCTATGTGGACTAAATATTGCGAATCAGAATTGTTATAGGTAATATAATATGCGTCCTCCAATGCTGGCATTGGAGGAAGAAAAGGTACAGAATGAGACAAAACCACAAATGACATATTATACAATCTCTTTAATATAGTGAGAACAACCAGTGCCCCCCCCCCCCACCAAAAAAAAATACCTTCATTCATCCTGGTTGCAATAAGAGAAAGAAAATATCTTCCAAAGAGGTATAAAGATCAGCCTTTCTCAGGAATATTCCAAGTGACCTGATAAAGTGCTACCGAAGGTTGTTTGCCAGGAAAAAGCATGTTAACCTATAGATACCATTTCTACAGGTGTACAAATCTTTAACCTTTTGTTTTACCTTAACAGATATCTTTTGAGACTGCTTAGTAGATGAATCTATGTCTCTAATAGTACAGGTCACACTGGATACATATTAGCCTCCCTCAGTAAAGTAAAATTGTCCAGTAAACATGGTGTTTCCATAACTGATCAAAGAACTGGAACAGCTGAAGAGGACATATCTGACGCTACATTCAAGGTGGCCAAGAGGACTACATATGACACCAGAGAGGTAAATGAGTGGTCTGAGGAACAACACATGACTAGTTTCACCCACCATTGGGTGAGGCACAGAATGAGTCCACATAGTCTATCATCATCTGTTCTGCCAAGTCTCTCCCCATACTCATGCATAAAACTCAGACTGATTTTCACTGTACTGAGACATGGATGTTAAACAATCACCTAGCTCTCAATGCATCTAAAACCAAAATTATGATCTTTACCCCATCCAAAAACATCAAAATAGACAAAAAAAATCCTTCTCCATCATAAGCCAAAACTTGACTCCCATTGAAATATTCCCCCACACTAAGCTTCTAGGTGTCCTTATTGACTAACATTAAAAGTTTGACATTCATCTTCAAAATGACATCAAGAAAACTCACCAGAAGCCCGGAATGCTTTATCAGCATAATCACTATTTTACCTCTTCAACTAAGCTTATCTGCTCTACCACTTACCTCCTTCCTTCTCTCATGTACAGGGCCCTCTCCTTACCAATTTTCAAGCCACCCTTAAGTCCAAATTGGCATCCTGCTACAATAAAGTCTCCAAGCTTGCCACCAGATCCAAATGCTCCTCTCACCACTGCGATGCCTTGCACACCTTGAACTGGCTGGAGCTCCAAAACTATCTCCTTTAGATTCAGCTCTTCATTGGTAACAAACTTATTTTCAAGCCACCCCAATGCCCCTCCATCTCCTCTATCCTTACTATGCACCTCCCTGACCAATCTCTCAGGTCTAATAATCAGAATCTCTGTGAAGTGCATAAACCTTTACATGCTCCTAGGCAATTTCTAGTGTCATTTCCTCTAGCACAAAAATGGAGCTCACTTCCTCCCCATATCCAAACTATCATGAACCACTCCATGTTTAAGACCTTGCTCCACTCCTGCCCCTCTTCAACTTGGCAATGGTCCTGCTCTCACCCCTTCAAACCCTCTCCTATCTACTCCAAGTTCCATCAACCT
This sequence comes from Protopterus annectens, assembly GCF_019279795.1. Classification (NCBI taxonomy): domain Eukaryota; kingdom Metazoa; phylum Chordata; order Ceratodontiformes; family Protopteridae; genus Protopterus; species Protopterus annectens. Next base: position 886,674,106 of record NC_056725.1, read on the forward strand.
TTCTCTCTCAAAATTCTAATTGTCACCAGACATGCTCTTTTCCTTCATCTCTCGCTTACAATTACTAACTCCCTTTTTCACCTTGATAGTATAGTCACTGACATTCCACATAACTCAGAATGCCCATTATTTTATGTTGGTTCAGTATCTATCATCATGGCATACTATAAAAATCCATTTGCCACTTCTACCACTATACCAATATGTCTTTATCAATTCATTAAGCGGTGTATAATTTGTATTGCACAATACTTTGTTTTAACTCCTGCTGATTTTCTTACTATTGTAATAATTTTTTTGATTAATTCTGTTGTAATTCTTGTTTATTTTTATTTGAATGTATGTACACTGAGCTTTTCACCCTGGGCCTCCATTGAAAAAGGGCTCGTCTCGGCCCAGTGGACTTTCCCTGTTAACAAACTGCAAATAAATAAATAAATAAATATAAAAAACATTTCCTTCAATCATTCATTCAATGTATTTACAAAATACTCTCTTGTCAATCCATTAGCATCTTATATGGTGCAGCGGTAGCATTGCTGCCTCACAGCAAGAGGTTCTCCTGTTCGATTTTCGGCTGGAGTGCCTTCTGTGTGGAGTCTGCATGTCCTCCCCGCAGTTGAGTAGCGTTCAAAAGACATGCGTGAATGGGTGTGCCTTCGTTGAAGGTTGGGCATCGGGCTGGCAACTCAGCACTGTAAAAAATCTACTGCCAATCAGTAGTGGACCGGAGTTCCACTGTGGCGACCCTAACCGGGAAAAAGCCGAAAAGACAAACATGCCATACCCTATACCATCTGGGCCTGATAATTAAAATCACTGTCCTAAGTACTTTATCCAATATACTAATATTAATTTATTTTACACATTCTTCTTTAACTCTTTTGGATTTTTTTTTTACTTTCCATTATCTTATATTTTCCCACTTTTACTCTTATATAAATTTTCCACATGTTGTATTACAATACTCATAATTTGCTCTTGTGTTCTTTTTACCTGTCATTTTACATTTTTCATTTCTCTCATTATACTTATATCCTCTTTTACTATTTTACCCAACTATGCAGATACCTCCTTCCTTCTCCTTTGTAAATAATATCTCTGCTTAAACAGCACAGTCTCAATTTCTTTTATATATTTCTTTTTCTATATCATAGCACTCTCTTGTATTAGTCTATAAATACTCTAATTTTCCTCTTATCTCACTTTCTCTTCCTTTCATACACCATCTTGCCTTTGAAAGAAACACTTTTTATACTTCTTTTTAAATTCAGTCTACCATTCAGACCAGTTTTTATATAAAGCCTTCATGGTTATATGATCCTTCCATAACTGCAATACTTCCCACTCTCCAGTTTCATCCCATAATTTCTCAATTCTCTTTTTGTTACCTTTGCTATTTTAATATACTCCCTTTCTTCAGTCTTCTCCATCCATATTGCTAAACAGTCTGAAAAACCCATCAAAACTGTATCATCATCTGCTACCCCCAAGCATTCCAATAATACAAAATAATCTTTTTAAAATTCAAGTGACCCCTTCTGTAAGTCCATTGACATTTGTAGCACACGTGACTACATCTTATTACTTCCTGTGTTTTTTTACATCTTTCTGTTTCTTATTTTTACATTTCCCCTTAAATCACAATGTCCCCTGCAATTATAATTTTCCATGTTAACTACCACATTATCTAATATTTGATAACATATATTCCTTCTTCTTTTCTTGCTAGTTATAGATGCATGTAATACTATAATTTTATAAATATTTTGTTTCCACCTGACATCTGCAACAGTTAACCATCCCATCCTTACCAATATTACATCTAGAATTTTCACTTTTTTTTGCTTATCTTATTGTATATTATATTTCCACCCCAAACTTTTTTTTTCTGTTTACAGTCTTTCTTCCTGTGCCAGGAATCTTATAACCTGTAACAGAATAACACTGATGTCACATTTATTACACCACTCCAGTATCCCCATCCTTACAGTGTTAATAATACTGTTCACATTTTCTGAAAACACTCTAAAATATCGATTTTTCTTGTTTTTAAGTTCGGGATAATATTTTTCAATTTTCATTTTCTTTCCCCTCCATATTTTTTTCTTCTTCTGCAGTTTCTTTTTTACTTCACTTCAGTGGCTCTGCTGGACAGAGGCACAGGGACCTAATCTAAGGGAGCGGCGAAAGCCAACACATTCTGGCTAGGCTTATAAATGCCTTCGGGCAGATAGCCTAGTACCTACCTATGAACCTATGAACCTCCTTATCCCTCTCCCCTATCTACCTGTTGTCCTTCTACATATTTTTTTTCTTCCCTTTCCCATTATTGTTCATTATTTACTGTTTGCTGTTGACAGCCCATCCAAAAGTGCCCCTTTTTTAAACAATCTGCATTCAGGCACACACCATCTTGCAATATGTTCTTTCTCCCACCACCCTAGTTACATCGTACCTTGTCACAATCATTAATTAAATGAGAAAATTCCCCACAAAAAAATATGATTTAAGCTGGCCAACATATCTTAATGCCCCTTTATGACCAGACTCAAAAATAACACTTGGCAAATGTTTCACTGTGTTATTTTTCATATTTTAATCAGCTTCCAACCTCCACCTTCCATTCCATAAGTTTCTCTCATCTCTAACTTTCACAATATTATCAACAGTTTCACAAAGACCCTGCATGTATTTCTTAACATCATCTTCTTCCAGTTACTTTCAGAAAATAGTTAATTGTTTAATGGATACGTGTCCTTTTTCTTACACAGATCCAGAAATTTCATAATCAGTGTCAAATGTTGTCACAAAAAATCTCTGTCCTAATATATATAAAAAGACTGAATTTCTTGCACTTCGATTCCCAGAACAGTTATCAAAATGTCCTATACATAATATCTGTCTATTACAGTGTCATATTTTTATTTTTATTCTCACAGTTGGTGTTCTCTTCTTTTTTAAAAACAGCTTTACTTACAGTCTGTTGCTGCTTTCCTTTCTTGGCTGCAGTCGCTATTGTATATGTTTTAGTTACTGCATTATCTGCTCTCACAAAGCAAGACACCTTCTCAGTTTGTTGTTGCTTTCCTCTTTTACTTTATGTCACTGCTACATGAGTTTTAACTGTTACATTTTCATTGCATCCACTCCATGAAACAGCAGAACTGTCACCTAGATCATCCTGCTTGATTATTTTTAATAGAATATCATTCTGCCAGCCCTACTATACCATTTCTGTTATTTTCACCACTTCAACAAACTCCCTTACTTTCTTCTCCATGGCAACAGCTAAACTCTGCTCATTTGTGACATCCACCACAAAGGGATCTTTGTTGACACACTGAAGCTCCATAGTGAACATGTTTCTCTCCAAACTCTATCTACCGCCAAACTCTCCATACCTTTTCTCGCCTCATCTGCTGCTAATTCTCCTAGACCTCTTCCTTGATCCTATAGTAGCCCCCCAGCATAATATATCAGTTCCAAAGTATAGGGGAAGCTCTGTAATGACCTGTCTGACTTTCCCCTAATAGTAATAAATACCACATCAGATCTCCCCTGATAAGAGGCTACTAGCCTAGTGAGACAAACCTGGTCAACAAAGGATAAACAAATAATGGCAGATTAGTTGTCACAGCATTAACATAAGTACTACACTCCTTATAAAAATGCTAACAGTACAATAAAATACTGTCAGAAACTCCTTAGAAGTAATATTTATCCTGACAGAATGGATGGCAGGTTAGTTGTCACATGATGAACATAAGCACTACATATTCAGTCATCATTCATGCACAAATGAAACATGGTCCCACATTTAAATTGTTACAAAAATGATAACATTTGCATAAAGAAGTACATCGAATAAGCCCCTCTTTAGCTGATACTAAAAACAGAGATACTAGACAGAAAACAGACGGTAGTTACGAAATACCTTGGGCAGGATTCACGAAGGCTTGCACGGAGTGTAAGAGACGTGTAACACTCCATGCAAGCCTCGCGATCCAGGAACAGCCCTAAACTCCGTGTAAGAGACCAGCTAAAACGTCTCTTACACGGACTGGGTGTGGACATGTTAAATACCTCACTTGCAGCCAAAAGGTATGCAAATGAGGTATATTAGTGATCCACGAAGCAGAAACCAGCCCGTGTAAGAGACGTTTTAGCTGCAGAAATGTATTCAGTTGACAACTGAGTACGTTTCTGCAAATTTCACAACGGAGCCATGTCAGCTCCAAATAAAGGGTGCATATGTCTCAGGCTGCATGCCAATGGCCAAATATGTGGCCATTGGCAAGGTAACCCGATGCAAAAATAATAAAAATATATATATGTTTAAACCCAGCGCAGCCCCGCGCAAATGGGCTGCGCTGTATAAAACATAAAAATGAAGGTTATAAACCCACAAATGTGGGTTTTATGCAATACATGGAATGACAATGCAGGGACCAGCAGACCAAAAACAACATGGCCACCATGTAGTGGTTGCTAAGGGGGGAAGCTGAGTGTAAGAAATGTAACTAAGCATTAGTAGGCAATCTCATGTAAATGAGGGTTAGGATACTGAATCTCACAGTCACATAGCAAATGAGCACAGTCTGAATAGTGTAAGAGATACATAAGGGGGAGGAATAGAGTAGGAGATAGGTGACATCACAGGGGGGAATGGTAGAAAGAAATGCAGTTCATTGGAGGTCAGTGTAACATGACAGATGACAGACACAGATCAGGGAAAGAGGAGTGCCACAAGATAAGTGTGGGAAAGTCAAGAAATGGAAGGTGTACACTGTTACTTACACTAAAGTTTCTTGCTGGGCATGCATGCACACGTGTGCGTGCCATGAAGTGCGAGTAGGGCAGTGTGCATGCGTGTAAGACAGACTGAGCATGTGGGAGTGTGTTGGTAGATGTTTAACACTGTTTGCGCTGGTGTGCGCGCGTGTAGGGCAGGCTGAGCATGTAGGAGGCTGTTGACAGACTTGTAACACTGTTTGCGCTGGTGTGCGCACGTTTTAACCCGAATAAGTAGATTCTGAACCATGTAAGCATGTGTGCGCGCATGTAAGCCACTGTGAGCATGTTTCTGATGGTATGCACGTTGCTCCCCCCTGAGGAAACAGAAAGGAAAAAGGAAGCAACAGAATTAGTAGGAAGCTAGCAAGGATTACTGCTGAAGCTAGCAGGTGAAAACAATTAGAAGCAGGCAATTACACAGGCAGAATAGTAGCCCAGCCCAGCACTTAAAACTCTGCAAACAGTAGTGCAGGATGTTTCTCTTAAGAGACACTGCAAGACAGGAGTAAGCTAATAGAAGTGAAAACTGAAAAAGCTTCACTCAGAGCAGAAATGTTAGGGGCTGCCATAGCTGTCATAATGAGACATAGGCGACTTGCTGAGGGTGGTGACAATGCAGATGGTGCCAGACAACCCACAGTGAGGAGACGGAGAAGAGTGTACAGGCCCAGGGTCACCTACCACGGGTTACATGAGCTGGAGATAGTAGAGCGCTATAGAGTGGACAGAGAACTCCTGCAGCAAATAGTTGAGCTGTGCAGGCCATGCCTCACACACAGAACCAACAGAGGGGAACCCATCCCAGTGGAAACCAAGGTATGTGTTGGCCTAAGAATACTAGCAACAGGTACCTTCCAGAGACCAACTGGCGATATGATGGGGATATCACAGGCATCAGCCTCCAGGGTACTGCACCAGTTCCTGGATGCCATGTCAGCACATGTCGGTGATCATGTATATTTCCCCAATGCCCGTGAGGTATTGGCCAGCAATATGCGTCTCTTCCAGCAAATAGCGGAATACCCTGAGGTAGTGGGTGCAATAGACTGCACGCACATACGCATCAAAGCACCAGCCGGTGAGCAGGGTAGGGCCTACATTAACCGCAAGGGCTTCCCTCCATCAACTGCCAGGTCGTGTGTGATGCCCAGGGCATAATAATGAATGTGTGTGCTGGCTGCCCTGGGAGTTACCATGATTCCCACATCTGGCATTTGACGCAGCTGTACCAGACATTTGCCAATGGGGACATCCCACACGGACACCTAGTGGGGATGCAGGTTATGCACTGGAGCCGTGGCTGATGACACCCATCAGAAATGCACACACACCTGAACAGGAACGCCATAATGAGGCACATGCACAAACACGTAATGTAATAGAGCGTGTGTTTGGGCTGCTCAAGTCATGGTTCCGGTGTCTGGACACATCTGGTGGAGCCTTGCAGTACACACTAACTACATGTACCCAAATTGTCATGGTATGTGCTATGCTACATAATATGATCTTGCAAAAACAGCTGCAGCAGGACCAGCATAGGGCTGGGCCAAACAGCCCTGCACCATTACCAAGGCCATCACAGGCAGAGCGTGACTCGGAGGAGGAACAACCTGAGCCTGCCCCAGTAGGCAGAAGCAGGCATGCCCAGTATGCCCTGGCCTTGGCAAAGAGGCAACGCATAGCACATACACTGGCTCAGTAGGAACCCTGGGAATGATACCCCCTTTGACTCACTCAAATAATAACATGGATGCCTAAACTGACATGACCTGCTCACAAACATGTACAGGGAAGTGTAATATGCGCATCCGACAGAGGCAGCCCTGCAGCACCAACTGAAGCATGAATGCCATGTGTTAAGTAATGTAACACCATGTACTATATGCACACCTGAGCACCCTGACTAACATCCACCCTCACCAAGCATGAAGCCACAAAATGACGATGGGATGATCAAGTGCAATAACTGGCTGAAGTAATGCAGTTAGTCAAAGGGGAGCCAATGTGATTCAGGCTGGGAAGACATGCGGAGCATGACATGATGCACCACCTGCTAGGGGTGGTGTGCACCTATCATTCCATGCCCCATGGATACTGGCAAAGGCTGTCAGTACCCACAGCATGCCCTGAATAGGTAAGTCTCAAAACACAAACCCACCTTCATAGGTACCACAAGGGATAGGAACCTAGATGTAATGCTACCCAATGCCAGAAGTCTAAACAGCAAGATGTGTGCAGTGTAAATGCACATAGTATGGAGAATGTAGATATCAGTCCTGTAATAGAGAACTGGGTCAAGGCTCACATCAGCACCCTAACACTACCAGGTCACACCTCATACTGTGCTGTACAGCTGCAAAACATGGAACAAGCTACAAAAGGAGGGTGACTAGCAATAAATGTCAAGGATAACCACACCCCCATGTTGGTACCACAACAAGAAGCAGCATGGATTAGCCATGGACAAATACCAATGGCTAAAACTGCCTCCCAGTATATAGCCTGCTGCAGACTACTGTCCTAATACCAGGAACTGCACCTGGCCCATGTTGGAATACATGAATATATCAAGCCCCCAAAACAACATTATATTGCTTGAGTGAAAATACCCAGACATACACCGGGAGCATTATACTAGCACCAACACAGTCAGAGAAAAGTTCCCAGAATCCATAAACCAAAATGCCCAGGAACAACGTACCACTCCCACAAGAGGGGTAAGCATACCGGATGTGATAATCAGCAACATGTGCACTGGATGGCAAGATGAGAAGTGTATCGTTCACCGGTAAGACCAGACCATAGAGTAATCACACTGGATATACACATCCTGACCCCAGTCCCTGGTCAGAATACCACAGTGAAAAACATGTGTAAAGCATAGGTTACAGCCCTCCAAACCGATGTGGAATCCACAAAAGGCCCTGTGCAAGTGCATAATATGGGACACACCGCAGAACATGTTATACAGGCATTCCATGAACACAGCTAGGAATGCTTGGAGTATGCAATCACAAATAACAACAACACACAATGACATACAAGCAGGCATCTGGCATGCTGGACTCCAGCCATTACCAAACCATGCAAGAGAATGAGGAAGCTACCACATGATAGAGCAAACATAAAAAGGGAAGTAATCACTGACCAGTAGTATGGCAATAACATATGTCCACACATACAATCCACTAAGTCCAGCCACAACAAGTAGAATCTGTGAATCCAGAGGCAATGTGACACCTGCCCCAAGTACACAGACAACCACAACTCCCCCCCAATAAATACAAATATATGTGTTAGATGCAACCATGTATCCAAACCAGAGGTTGAGCTCCCCCAACTCAGTACTGTCAAAACTAGTCAGGAGGAGAAGGTAACCACATACACCACAAACCCAGTCCCACATAGACCTACCACAACTGTAAACCAAACACATAAACACAGAAAAACATTCCCAGAGGCCCTAATTACAAACACACCACACCAACAGAAGCATCCAAAGCAGATCACAAGCAACCACAACCTCCAAACATAGCACATGCAACGCATAGTACACAAAGCTGGTGTGCCAAACAGTCACAGGCCAGAAGGGGAAACAACATGCCTGATACAGTTGTAATAGATTCCTGTATAGGCAGACACACTGCTGTCCCACTCACCAGACTGAACAAGGGAAAGGGTAGAGTAAGCTGCCTGTAGGCTGCCACAAAATGCCACATAACACAAGTACGCAGGTCACCCCAAAGCAAGCAGAAATATGATGCACTCAATGTCCATGCTGGTGTGAATGACCTGAGATGTACCTCCCTGGTCTACATGAAAAGAGACATGGATGAGCTCTCTGAGTATGTACCCCAGGCCGGTATGACACTGGCCGTGTGCAGCATCCAACCCTCACCAAGAATGATGCCACAGTACAAACACAGAATGATCATGTTTAACAGCTGGCACAGTTACAGCTGTCAGTCCAAGAGGGCCTAATGTCTGTCTGCTTGAGATGTCAAGCATGGCAAGCCATGCTGCTGTTCCAGGGATGGCTTGCACCTGTTACCCCTGTGCGTCTGGATACTGGATAAGGCCTTTGCCACCTCCACAGAGCCGTATGTAGGCAAGGCCAAAAAGACTACTCACCACCCTAGAAAACATAAGTGGTAAGAAACATAAGGGTAATCATAAGGGTAATGCTGACCAATGCCAGATGTGTAAACTGCAATATGCATGCCCCTGAGGCACTTCCCATTATGGAGAACATCGATGTCTGTGCAGTGACAGAAGTCTGCTGCAAGCCTAGTGATAGCACACCAGCACTACCAGGTTATACCACATATCATGCATTATGGCCCCAACACCTGGACCAAAACATCAAAGGAGGGGGAGTGTCCATATGCAGCACAGACACCCATACGGCCAGGTAACTGACAATGCACAAAGCAGCGGAGACCACCCATGTGCACCTAAGTGTAGTCAAAACCGCTGTACAGTCTGTAGCATGCGACACACCACACTCACACACAAGAACTCCACCCAGACATCCTGAAGACACTGGACAGTATGAATGTCCCACCAAATACCAGACAAGGTACACACAAATTACCACATAGGTGGCAAACCATTATGTATGCAAGGAGTAATCAGGGACCTAGGGACACAAGTCGACAGAAATCTGTCATGTGACAATCACAATGCCAATGTGGCTTGGAAGAGTGTCGATATTGGACACCATATCATGAAAGGATTCACATCTACATCAACAGAGGTCACTGTGCCGCTGTACTGTTCCCTTATCAGACCCATAATCTAGTACAATGACTCATATGGGATGTACCGGACGTGACAGCTGCAGCGGTTCGGAAGACCTCATAGTTACCCCACCAAGAGGATAAAGGGTGTGAAATATATGTCATATGCTGCCTGGCTGTAGACACCCCAGCTGAATGCAGTCACAGACCACCTACACAGAGGCATTGTATGTCTGTTGTACAAGGCCATGTCCAACACAGGAGTAATGGACATGCTCCACCACAGGAAATCAAAGCCATTGGAGCTGTGAGAGTGACAGATGTCAGCCTCAACACATAATGAAATAGGATGTGCTGGAGGGACAGATACATAACCCAGAGGCTCCCCACACCCAGAAACAGGATCCCAATCCATGTTAGGCAGAGCCCCTCACTGACACCCCTCAACAGGAATATTGCCAAGTGGATGGATGATCATACATGTTTACTGGGGGTCTTCACTGTGTCACGACCAGACAGAGGCACAGTAAAGAAAATCATAAATGGCCATAATAGTCACATAGCAAGGGGCGGCAAAAGACAGACACACTCTGGCTAGGCTTACTAATGCCCTAGGGTGGATAGCCTAGTATGAACCCATGAACCTATGAAGATACAAATTGTACAGGACACTAAGGATAATCACAAGGCTTACTTAACTGATGGTAGGAACCATGTTGGGCATCCACAGATATGCTCTGAATCACACAGATATTACAAACAACATACCAAATGCACACACATATTGCCAACATACAACCTGACAGGTGCAGTGCAAACACCCCCCCCCCCAGAATGCAAAATATCTATCCCAGCAGACTGCTGGTCCCATGACATTGCAGATGCTGAGGTAACAGCCATCATCTGCAAAGCAAAACACACAACAGCAAAGGTATGTGATGGTGTCCTGGGCTGAGGCCAACATGGACTCCAAGAATAATGGAATGCCAAATCACACTACTGCCCAATGTCAGCCTTACCACAGGTTATGTACCCAAAGAGCAGTGTACAACAACAGTGGTCCTTCACAACAAAGGTGTTGCCTGAATGGATACTGCAAACTACCACCCCAGGATCCTGACAAGCTTGGTCTGCACAGCTATGGAAAGGATCAGTATGTACCGCAGACAGAAAGCTATTGTGGACCTACTGATACTGGACCCTACACAGTGTGGCTGTCGTAACTGCAGATCCTGCCCCTAAACATGTTTGACCCATTTGAAGCAGTCATTAAGGTCATTGATAAGGGCAATGTGGTCCACACAGCGTAGCTGGACCGTGCATATGCTTATAGACAATACCCTACGAGTTCAGTATGGATATGTTCACCAGCTTAAATATATACCCCTATGTCAGTAGAGGGGTTGCAAACCAGACCAAGGACAGAACTGACATGGTCAGACATGCCGCATCCATGTCAGACTACAAAGCAGATATGAGTGGCATCCCACAAGGCCTGGTTCTGGGCCCTCCCCCCTGTTCTGGATATATGTCCCATAGATATAGGCCAACATGGAAGGACTGTGACTGAATATGTATGCAGAGGAGTACAAACAGCCCACCATATCCGACCCCCAGCTGACACAAGCAACCCACAAAAGGGCCACCTACAAACAGACAACTGGAGCCATAGCCATGTCAGCAAGCTAATTGCAGAACTGTGTATAGACAACCACCGTGGATATACAGTAAGTGCCCACAAATTACCACACAGGTGTTAACCCATTATGTACCTAACATGTAATGAGAGACCTGGGGACAAAAGGTGATAGATATCCTGCACTGGACAAACATGTGGCTGTAGTGTTCGCAGAAACATACTACATACCCACCCAAACATGAAGGTTGGCAGATGTAGATAAGGGGAGGTCACTGTGGCTCTGCAGTCATCCTCCATCAGCATCACAATTGACTACAATAGCCCCTGTGGGATATACCTCAGCAGACACCTCCATCAACTGTAAAGTCCACAACAGTACCCCACCAGGAGTAGCAAAGAGCATGAACAGATGCCATGTGTTTCCTGAATAAACAAACTGCAGCCCCACACACTGCCATACTGCCCAGCTACAGGCAAGCTGTGCCTGATGTATGAAGCCATGTCCAACCTGGAATCAATGAACATGCTGCACCTTGTACAATCTGAATGGCAGTGAGCTATGCACATGAGAGACCTGAACCCCAGCACTGACATACATAGGATAAGCTGTACAGAATGATCCATAACACAGAAGGCACCCCCACTCTTCAGTAAACTCCCGGTACAGGTCAGCCAGAGAGTCACCTATCGACACCCCTCAAGAGGAATCCTGATGAGTGGATGGGAGATGGTAGGCTAACCCTGGGTATCACCATTATGTCAGAGGTAGACGGAGGCACAGTATACTAACCATGACATATGTCATGGCAAACTCCAGTTACAATGTGTGTCGAAGGACAAACACACCCTGTGACTAGCATCAGAAATGGCCTAGGGAACATCGCTAGTGTTTGCCAATGTCCACCCATGTTGTGGAATACACTACCAGTGTTGGACGAGCCTGGTGTAGGTAGTCCATATCTGAACATAATGCAACATGGTCATATGTGCACAACTGGCCCCTACACAGTCTGTTGTGCTCACTATGAAGATGTCAAGCAGTCATAGGACTAAAGCCCAGGATACTGTCCACCACAGTGAAAGTACTGAACCAGTACACTATACGGTACTACAGTGTTAGGTCATTATGAAAGTATGTTGACAACTGTCTGCAAAGTATCCCATGCAATCCCTGCAGGCACAGTATAATCCCTGTTGTGGCAGACATGAAGCAGTTGGCCAGTTAGTACACAACATGACACCCAACACGCAACCATAAATGTGAGAGATTGTTGAAGTTCACACACACCCAAATATGTGGTGGACTTCAGAGTGCAACATATGGAAAGCTCACACTGGGCATGCTCGCACACTTTGATAAATGAGGCATATGTCAGACAACATGCCATGGAAAGGCTGAACTGGGCATGCTCACACACTTAGGCCATATCTCCGTTTAGCAGTTGGCCACACATATCTGGTATTTGTACGTGTCAGTCCAGGAACAAACCACAACACAGCAATCTGCCCAGTGCACACAGTAAATGACTACAGAGACATAAGTGATATAGTGGATCACCGTCATATGCAAACATCTTCCACAGATACACAAGTTGGTCATAGGAACAGGGAATGCTATGGCAATAAAGACCTGCAAACAGTAGAACAGCACAACAAATACTGTGTATCCGACAATTGAACATATGGGTGTAGAGGTCAATACTAGGCTTGTTGCCCTAGGGAATGACAGCTCAGCCAGAGTGTACTTGGCATCTGCATCCCCAGTACAGTAGGCTACTGTGCCACTGTAAAGTAGGTCACATAAGGCAACATGTGAGGCTAGTGAGCTGTGCCTCTGTCAAGCAGGGGCACAGGGGAGATACCAGGGTTTGAATGTGCTAAGCCACAGCCATGTTGTTGGAGCGTGCTGGAAGAGGGTTGCTGAGAATCTCTAACAGTAAGTGGCCATCAATAACAGACTGAGGGGAGCCCTATCTGCATTCTCTGGACAATTCCACTGTCAACACTGTGTTGTGATGATTATGTGTGAATGAAGTGCCATGCCGGAACTGTTCACAGATGTCCTCCCTCTGTGGGCTACAGCTCTGCAATGTATTAGCTCACTCTGTCTGTTGTACGGCTCATATATGGCTGGTGTACACCTGACAGGTGTCTTGTTGTGGAGCAGTCATGGGTATATGTGGGATAGCATGATCAATGCAAACCGTACACATGCTCATAGAATGCAATTGTCAAGGATTATGCTGAGTGGCCAGTATAGTCCCCCAGCATGGGTCCTCTGAAGTCGTCCACCCCAGTCTTCACAAGTGTAGAGTCTGCTTGTGCTAAATACAGTTTGTTTGCAGTGACAACCTTGCCTGGCGGTGGAGATGGGATATGGATGTCCAGGGAAAGGTGGGTATGGTCAGATATCAACAATGGTGGTCTACCTCTGGTGTGGAACAGTGAGTACCCATGTTGCAGATGGACAGGTGCAATATGTATTCCCCATGTGGCTGTGGTGTGTGGTTCTGCCATAGCACATGGACCCACAAATTGTAGTGGCTGTAGGGTAAAGTGATAGAGGCCTGAGTAGTTCTCACACACAATATGCCTGTACCTGATGTTAACAACTGGAATGGTGTATGTGAACACCTGCATATCCCGGCACTGTTCCCAGGGAAGCTAAGTGTGTGTCCTGGATGTGGGTGTGGTGTTCTGGACTGGTTGTGTTGTGTGTTACAGGTCCTGTGGTCGCAAAGCATGGTATAGAACATAACCTGCCAGTGCGATGTGCATATCTGACCCTGACGTAGGTGGCTGCAAATGCATATATATGCTATCTCCCACCTGACAGGTAGTACTACATGTACATACCTCTGTAGAAATAAAGATGTCAGCACCCTATAAATATTGCAGGTGCAGAGTAGATGCCCAGTAATTTGGATAGTGCGCTCTGCTAATGTGTCTTTCTCAAGTGTCATAATATAGTTAGGTAGGGGTTTGAATCCTGCAAATGCTCAGTGTGTGTGAGTGGGGTTTGTGTGTGTGCAAGTCTGTATGAAAGAAATATCCCTTTTGGCAACTAGGAGAACACACTACAGGATGCACATTCCCCTTTCTAAACACCGATGATGTCAGCAAATTATAAGTACAGCAGGAGAAGGGAAACCTCCCAGTAATGTGAATAGTGCGCTCTACTAATGCGTCCATCTCGAGTGTCATAACATAGTTAGATAGGGATTTGAATCCTGCAAATGCTCAGTGTGTGTGGAGGGGGTTAGTGTGTGTGCACGTCTGTATGAAAGAAATATCCCTTTTGGCAACTAGGAGAACACACTACAGGATGCACATTCCCCTTTCTAAACACTGATGATGTCAGCACCCTATAAGTACAGCAGGAGAAGTGTCATAGCATAGTTAGGTAGGGGTTTGAATCCTTCAAATGCTCAGTGTGTGTGGAGGGGGTAAGTGTGTGTGCATGTCTGTATGAAAGAAATATCCCTTTTGGCAACTAGGAGAACACACTACAGGATGCACATTCCCCTTTCTAAACACTGATGATGTCAGCACCCTATAAGTACAGCAGGAGAAGGGAAACCTCCCAGTAATTCGAATAGCGACCTCTGCTAATGCATCCGTCTTGTGTGTCATAACATAATTAGGTAGGGGTTTGAATCCTGCAAATGCTTAGGGTGTGTGCACATCTGTGTGAAAGAAATATCCCTTTTAGCAACTAGAAGAACACACTACAGGATGCACATTCCCCTTTCTTAACACTGATGATGTCAGCACCCTATAAGTACAGCAGGAGAAGAGAAACCTCCCAGTAATTTGAATAACGCCCTCTGCTAATGCATCTATCACGAGTATTATAACATAGTTAGGTAGAGGTTTGAATCCTGCAACTGTCCAGTGTGTGTGTGGAAGAGGGCTAGTGTGTGTGCAATTCTGTGTGAGGGAGATGTCCCTTTTGGCATCTGTGAAAGCACTCTACAGGATGCACATTCCCCTATCTCAGCATGGAAGATGTCAGCACCCGATACGTACAGCAGGAGAAGGGAAACCTCCCAGTAATTCGAATAGCTCACTCCGCTAATGCGTTTCTCCCGAGTGTCATAATATAGTTAGGTAGGAGTTTGAAACCTGTAAATGGCATGTGTGTGTGTTTGGATGTGGGGACTCACACAGAGTGTGCAATTCTGTATGAAAAACATGTGCTTTTTTGAAATCAGGAGATCACACTACATGATGCACATTACCCTTTCCAAACAGTGATGATGTCAGCACCCTATACATACAGCTGGAGAAGAGACATCTACCAGTAATCAGAATAACGCAATCTGCTACAGCGTCAGTCTGAAGTGCCATAACATACTTAGGTAGGGGTTTGAAACCTGCAAGTGGCAAGTTTGTGTGTTTGTGTGTTTGGATGTGGGGAGTTTGTATGTGTGCAATTCTGAAGGAAAAGCATGTTAGTTTTGGCAATCAGGAGATCACACTACCTGATGCACATTACCCTTTCAAAACACTGATGATGTCAGCATCCTATAAGTACAGCCAGAGAAGAAGAACCATCTAGTAATCCAAATAGTGAGCTTCGCTAATGCGTCTTTCTCACGTGTCGTGACTTAGTTAGGTAGGGATATGAATCCTGCAAATGGCAAGTGTGTGGGGGTAGTAGGGTGTGTGTAAATGCAAGTATGAGAGAACAGATACTTTTGGCAAATACTACAATACACCAGATGCTGCATATTCCCCCAGTAAACACAGGAGATGTCACCACACTATCAGCACAGCCAAACAGGGTTAGTTGGCCAGTAATGCCAATAGTGCGCTCTGCTACTGGGTCTATTACCATTGTCAGAGTACGGATAGGTATGTTTTGGTAACCCACAACTACCATGTGTGGTTGTGTCACACATTATGACCTTGTGTAGGTCTTTGTGCATAACAATGCATGCCATTGCCTAAACCAGCAATGGCATTGCACACATGATGTATGTGTGTGACACATACACATAAATACCTGTGACCTGCAGTAGTTACCATGTCTGACACATGCCTCAAGTGGACAAATGGTATTTGCAATGCATAACAATATGACTGTGTCTTACTGTGCAGGGCCGCTGTATGCGTCTATACAGTGTGGGTGTATATGGTAAAATACCTACAGCAGGGGATACACATCTGGTCTGGGCCATATAGTCTACATGTAGTCGATGTACAGGTGCTGCATGTTCCCACCTGTTGTGGGAGTGGTAACATGTCATTCCACTGCAATTCAGTGACCACATGCTGTGAACCCTTCAACTAGTGTGTTGTAGCTACAGTAATGCTCACGCACAATGTTTGGCTGGATGCAGTCCAGCCATATAAAGACAGTTCTTGAGACTGTCATATTGCCAGTGTTGTTATGGAGGATAGGTGGTTCTCCTGTGTATGGGAGGGTTGTGTGTGCCAGGCTATGAACCAGATGGCAGTCCGACACACTGTTAGCTGCACATGAATAGGCCCTGATGCTTTGTGCTGTGCCAACAACCTGGAGGTGTGTGTATCTGTGGCGCCTTGGGATACCACCCCGCTGTCCATGTGTGTTACATGTGTAGGGGACGACAGGCATGGTATGAGGCATAACCTGGCAGTGATGGGTTGCACCTGTCAGCCATGAATTAGGACTCTGGTACTGCACAGACATTGCAGTTCACTGTGCTGAGGACAGTGTCCAGTGCATGCATCTTGTGGTGTACACTGCTGGTGTTGTGTAGCAGCACTGTTAGTGTCCTAACCTGTGTGATACCCACGGAGGTGGCTATGTAATCCATGTCCTGCAGCATAAGGCAGTATGTGTGTATCAAGGAGCTTCGCCAATATACATCGGGCCATGGGTGTCACGTGCAAGCTGCCCCTCGCACATCATTGTGGCTTCCCTAGCATGTAAGCACACGTTGACAGCCAGCAGATACCCTATGAATGACATTGGAGACTGAGCAGAATGTAGACATACAACACCCTTCCTACATATAGTGGTAGCATACCTGGTGAGGGTATGTTGGCAACCAAGATCAGGCTCATACTGGCCCATGCCACATGCTGAGAGATCCATTCTATGTTCCCTATCATGTAGTCCAGGGAGGTATGTCTCAGGTCATCCATAGTGGCATGGTCAATGACTAAGTCATATGTGTCCATGCCTCTGACTGACCTGTATGCATGTGTTTTGTGGTGGACCATAGTGCCCCTGATGCATATCACTGTGACCTTCACCATATACAGCCTGTTGAGTGGGACCCCAGTGCAGCACCCAAGACAGGTACCTGACACATCTGTAGCAGGTGTGTTGTGTAGCCCTACAGGCTGTGAGTGTTTGGCACACGGGATGTGTGTGCCATGTGTGGCATGTGCTCTGTTCCGATGTAACATATGCCTGTGTGCCAGCTGCGGAGGTGTGTGATGCTCAGGCAGGATGCTATTCTGAGTCCCCACGTATGCCCCAGTGTGTTCAGCATGTTGTCAGTGCGTGTCTATGTCTGACTTGTATTGTCGTCACTGTAGTATGACATGCCACCTGACAGGCTATGGCATTACTGGGTTCAGAGAGCTCAGTCCCCAGATTGGCTATGTGGTGGCATCCCACACATGTGTTGTACATTCCTGGCCAAGGGTGATGGCTGACTGCATACATGTGGCAGCTGTGACATTGCCACATGACTCACATAAACCACAACTGGACCATAGAGGTGATTCACAGGTTACCTTTGCACATGCTACCCTAGTAGTGTGATTGCCATGGTGAGTACCAACACATAGGGCCAATGGGGAACAACATACTGAAGGTGTGTATGTGTGGGTGTACTGCTTCTGTTTCATAGCACTGGCATATATGACTGCACACGTGGGTAAATGCCAGGTAAGACATGTGCAATGTGTCACAGGCAACGTACATGCGAACAGGACGGACAGAGACGTTCTGTCATGTGTAAACTTGACATACGTATCGTGACGCTATGCAGATGTCACTAGGAGTCCACAGAAGCACTGTAACTCTGCATTGCAGGTGGAAGCAGTGTTCCAGGGAACCCCAGGCAAACATGCATGCAATCAAAGCTACAGTAAGCAGGGCTGGAAGTAGTTCATTGTACAACAAAGAAGGGGTAACACTAACAGTAAGTAACAGTGCAAATATGTAGGCACTATCAACATGTACCCAGGAATGCACAGCGCAGATGCCCATGGTAGAACTGATATTATGTCATAGTTAATTGTGATTTGGATTACATTGGTACTGCACACATATCAACATGCGCAAACATCCACATTGCATAGTCATTGTGGGCAACTTGACACCATTACTGTACTTGTCCATCATTGCATATCACTACTTGCATTAGCTTCCCCCCTGTGCTACCCATGTATGTGGCTATCTGTTGACATCCTTACCACTGGCATGCAATAATGTGCAACTGTTACACTTTGGTACGTACTATGGGTGCAGATAACAATTCAGGACATTCATACGGTTACTGCATCAGGCATGCTGGGATATACACACAGTCATATCAGCACACTGTACTGTTACCAACATGATACTACTAATACACTTCTATGTAGTCACCCTGTGCATCAGCAATGTGTTTACCTGTTCCCGCAATGATGTTGGAGATTGCAGGAGGTGGCACAGTGTCATCATATGCACAGGGTGTGAATTAGGTATGCCTGAGTCTGCCACTGATACCACCAATTGACATGTGTGTGTATGTGTGTTGGTGAGGGGCAGCAGTACAGGGTGGGGCACTGTTGGTGCAGTGTGTGCGTGTATGTGGTCGCCCTAGGTGTTAACATTTCGCATGTGTGTATGCACGCACACAGTTCCACCTCATGGCTGCCATATACAGGGGTTTGTGGACAGCCACAGACTGCACCTGGCAGGTCATACAGATCAGTGTCTGTGGGCATGGACACGGTACCTGTGCCTGGCAGGGGTGCTACGGACCGTATCCAGTACTAAGCCAGACTGGGTACTGTCATCAGAAGTGGGAGTGTGTTGACTGGACACAGGTCCCTGTTGGAACTGTCCAGAGCCACATGCACATGGTCTCCTGGGGCATTCCGATGACAGCACAGACCCAGCATTGCTGGGGCTGCTGCTGGCACTATGGGGGCATGCGCGGGCCTGTTGTCATCCGCACCGACTGCCAGCTGCTGCTGTTGCTGGCATACGGCCACATCGACGCCGCAACCACCCACCATTGCCCTGGCTCATGGACATTTGGTTGTGGAACTGCTGTAATATGTCCCCACAACATCTGTCTATGACATCGGTGAAATTACGGATAGCATCCGCGATGTCACGCATACTGTCAGTCATGGCTGTGCGACATGCTCTCAGCTCCCTCAGACCCTGTCTGGTGTACCTTTCCATACGCGACTGTGCCTGCATGACAGCCCGAAACATAGCTGAGGTTGACAGACCTCTTTGGGCACATCTGCCAGAGGCAGTGCCACGGATGCTCCCACGAGAACCCATGGGCAACTGTCTGTGTGGTACCATCGCAGGACCCTGCCCATGGCTGCTGTGTGGGGAAGCATGTGCCACAGATACCACATTACCCTGGTCAATGCCTACTGTATGCTGTCCATCACCTAGGGACAATGGTGACAAAGGATGTACTGGCAGGATGACTGTGTGCAATGATGGGGTTGACAGCTGTGTACTGTCAATTGGCTGACCAATGGCGGACCCTGACACACCTTCCTGTACCATTACACACATATCATCATTACCAGTAACTGTGGCACAAGATTCAGGTTCCCTGCTGCAGGACACCAGAGCAGCACCAGAACCTGTGGGAGGAAGACAGGAAACACAGTTTACAGTGTCCACACAATGTTACCAGTGATGCACTTATGCACACATGCACACATGCACACATGGACACATGGACACAGGCACACATGCACACATGGGCACAGGCACACATGCAGACATGCACACGTGGACACATGCACACAGGCACACATGCACACATGCACACATGCATACAGGCACACATGCACACATGCACACGTGCACACATGCACACGTGGACACATGCACATGTGGACACATGCACACATGCACACATGGACACGCACACGTGGTCACATGCACACATGCACACATGCACATGCACACATGCACACGTGGTCACGTGTACACATGCACACATGCACACGTGGACACAGGCACACATGCACACATGCACACGTGGACACGGGCACACCTGCACACATGGACACATGCACACATGCACACATGGGCACAGGCACACATGCACACAGGCACACATGCACACAGGCACACGTGGAAACATGCACACGTGGACAGATGCACACATGGACACATGCACAAATGCACACATGGTCATGTGTACACATGCACACATGCACACATGCACACATGCACACATGGGCACAGGCACACATGCACACAGGCACACATGGAAACATGCACACGTGGACAGATGCACACATGGACACATGCGCACATGCACACGTGGTCACGTGTACACTTGCACACATGCACACATGCACACATGGTCACGTGTACACATGCACACATGCACACGTGGACACATGCACACGTGGACACAGGCACACATTCACACATACAGACGTGGACACTGGCACACATGCACACAGGCACACAGGCACACATGCACACATGGACACAGGCATACCTGCACACATGCACACATGGGCACAGGCACACCTGCACACATGCACACCCCGCAGTATACACACAGAGCACTACTGAGTTACACTAGTGTTACTAGCACTATCAGGACTATTATAGGTATTGTTAAACACACTCACCAGCATGGATGGCCTGCCTTGCTGTAACCCCGGAGGGACCTGCAGAAATGATGAGATTAATGTCAGTGGGCACAACTGTGCCATTGATACTGCATATGATACAGTGCAGTAGTACACCAGTTGCCTTTCACACGTCAGCTGCTGATATTGCCAATATCACACATGCACAATTACATACTATGTTGACAGCTACATACCACGGACACACCTTACACATGCATAAACTAACAATGTACAGAACAGTCAAGTGTACATATGGCATATTACCTGCACGCTCCATGTCATGCTGCTGTGTGGATCCAGCCGCCATCATGATGCAGGTGTATTGCTGTTGCTGTTCCGAGGCTGGATCCACAACACTTAGGAGTAGCCCCTCCAGTCTGGTGAGGGGGGGATGTGTGGCCACCCCACCTCCTGTGGCAACCTGTTGCCTGTGGATATCCGACGCACGCTGATGGACATTTCTGATTAAATCACTGCAGTGATGTCGTACCTGCTCATATGTCCTATTATGCGTGCCAATGTCATTTACCCTACGGACAAGGTCTTGCCACAGTGCAGCCCTCTCCTGCTGATTCTGACTGGTGCGGGAAAACAGTATGTCATACTCCCGCACCAGGCTCTGGTGTATCTCCTCATCTTCCGCTACAGAGTAGGCGGGATTACGCTGACGCGCCATCTCCCTGGAAGAGAACACAAACAGGATATCAGCAGACTATGTCAGCAATATATGGCACACATACTATACATGATACTCATGTGTAGTGATATACTGCTACTCCCATATGTTGCATGTGTGTGTCTCGTGGTGGATACACAAGTACATGGCCATATATCAGTGCTCATCCAACACCTGTGCAACAATACCTGCCGCATTCCACACAACATAGTAGCATGTCCCATCGGTCAGCACACTGCGACAGGTCCAATGCACAACCTCACTCTAGGGGTTCATCCCAAGGTACTGTATGTGGGACACCATCCACTAGAGTGATGTGGACACAAGTTACTCGGCCTGGATATACATATTCCACCACCACCACCAGCACAGTAGACTACTTTGATATGTATGTGATTAGACAGTTATTCACTTGTTAGGACTGCGATGGTATCCATGCAGCACACTGGGCCAGTGGAAGCCACAACCCACACTGCTGACCCCTTTGCAAATGCTTACCACGGACATCCCACAGATTGCATGGAACTTGCACACACATTTCTAACCCAGACCCTATGCACAAAGGTTAGGCATCCTGTCCGGTGGACCCCAGACAGAGGCAGATTGTATAACAATAGCAGGAGGCTACTGCAGGACAGAGCAGATTCACATTAAGGGAAGGCATCTGTGGTCAGCACTGGTAATACGCTACGGTCTCTCATAACAATGGCCACGGCCTACTCTGGGAGGGAAATGGCCACAAACACTATGGCTAACCACAAGGCCTTCTTCAGTTATGTTACACATATGGACCAAATGCCTCAGATATGCTCTGCGTTAATACTCACCTACTTAACATTCACCAAACACACAGATATTGGCAACATTCTTGCAGACAGGTTCGGTGCACGTATCCCCCCTCCTTCTCCCCCACCAGTTGAAATACTTATCACAGCTGTATGTAACCTCCCTATCATCTCACATGTCCAGGTGAGGGCCGCCCTCAGCAAAGCCGAACACACAGCATCAGTGTGACCTGATGGTATCACTGGATGTGTGCTACAACCGCATATAAGACTGATAATTAATCTTGGCTGTACTACAGGATATGTACCTGGACACTGGCATACAGCAACAGTGGTCCCACACCACTAAGGAGGCACCTCTACTGACCCTGGGAACTACCATATCATATGCATAACCGGCCTGGTCTGCTAAGCTATGGAATTATTCAGTATGGGACGCATATGCAGCAATATTGGGTACCTGCAGACACTTGTTCCCAGCCAGTTTGCCTTTGTGATGGGCTGATCCTACCTTTTGAACCTGACTGACCTTTCAAAACAGTCACTACAGCCATTGCTGAGGGCAACGCACAGACAACTGCTGCCAGGATTATGGCCTAACACTGACTTGACATGTAATGTATAGTCATCCCCTTTTAGTGGAACTACGTACACACAACATATCACATGGACATACCTATAGATACAGACCTATGACACATTTGGAGGGTTCACAGTATGCAGACTATTAACCTGCTAATTTACATTACCTGTGTTTGTCGCAGCTGGTTGCGTTACCACTGCTTGTGCTTCCTGCTGCTGCTGGCATGGCTTGCTACTGTCACTGCTGACAGCTTAGACTCACAGTATGTAGCATGTGTTTATTTTTTTTTCTCTCTGTCTCTGTCTGTCTCTCTCCCTCTGTCTGCTTCCAGACAGTGCAATGAACGTATTGCATGTGTGGAGTGTTAGTACAGGATGCTTTTGTAGGTATCTGCATAGGTCCATGTGATGGCCTCTGCACCAATTGTAAGCCAGCATTTGCTAATTGCATGCAGCC
This sequence comes from Protopterus annectens, assembly GCF_019279795.1. Lineage (NCBI taxonomy): Eukaryota > Metazoa > Chordata > Ceratodontiformes > Protopteridae > Protopterus > Protopterus annectens. Next base: position 886,697,618 of record NC_056725.1, read on the forward strand.
AGTTGTGTACTGATTGCAGTTCTCACTGTGATTTCAGGACAGTGCTATAAAAGGGTATGTGAGATAGGCATTGCCCTTTCAGATTGTAAGGGCGGGGACCATGCTGGTATGCTGTGGACTCTGTTCTGTGAGTGTAAAGGTTAGTATCTCTCTCATGATTCAGGCTGTGTTTTATAGATTCACATTTCTCCATTCCTCTCTCCTGTTCCCTGTAGTAAGTGTGTATGCACAATGACACCTACAACTATATATATATATATATATATATATATATATATATATATATATATATGTATGTAAATATACATACATTTATATATGTACATTAACTGACATTATTACCTACAAGCTACCAACTAGCATGGCTGTTTCTGTTCACACACTACTATTATGGGAATCCACTAGTTTTGACAGTAATTCTAAATGACATGCTTTGTGTACTAAACATCCTATATTCCCTTTACATTCATCCCTACTATTACATGTTATATTTATTTTAGCACAATGCTCTTGTATAAGAGTCATGGCTTAGTGGTAGGTCATACAGACTACTGTTTTCAAGGTCCTGGGTTCGGGACTGACAGTGAGATTTTATTTTGCTTTTGAACTGACTACAGGACCTGTCAATCAGAGTGACTAAGGCACTTTTAAGCAGTTGTAACCGGGTTAGCGCTGGTTTGCTGGAGCTCACGCGCACTGGCGCTCAGCTCCACGCACACACGCCAAGACACCCGCTACAACCGCTTAACAGTGCTTACTCTGGCACACCCGCTATTTTCTTTGAAAGAAATGAAAATGGGGAGACAGGAAAGTGGTGAAAAGGGGTCACAAAGAGGGTAAGACAGTAGGGAAACAAGCTTGGGATTTGCAGGAGGGATGTAGGTAAGGCCCATAGCTGCCCATTTCTTCATCAGCAACAGCTGTGCATATGTATGTAATTTGGTGTGACATTTGAAACCTTCCACCACTGAGAGAGGTGTCAGGACAACAATAATACTTGTTGTACAGCCAATTGTAATTGATAGTTTCCATGTCCAGCAGACATGTGTGCGGAATGGGCAGCTATGTATGGGGCGTAATTTTTTTGTGGGTACAGAGTGCCCTTTTTTTTTTCAGGTGAGAGTGGTATGTCAGGTGAAGGAAGTTGGTATAGCTGGGGAGGTAGGTTGGGTAGGTCAACAGACAAGACAAACACGACGCATACAGGGGAGGTGTATGACACGTGTGGGGGGGTTACACAATTGACGGGGACGGAGGTTTGGATATCCAGAGCCCATGAGCCCACAGATGGCAACAGTGGAACTGATATCCCCACCCATAGGCAGTTGCCACTGTTCCTTCACTGCCCAGGATGGGGCTGTGCTGGGGGCTGTGTAGGCCGGGCAACTTGCATGCCTGTAAGTTGTGCCATCTGTGCCTCAAGCTGGCATAGGGGCCCAAGAACAGAGTCCTGGATCTCCCTACACACCACAGTCCGGACACTACGGAGGGTGAGTAGTGGTTCTCACTTGCAGAGGGGGGACGAGCCCCATCCCCTGCAGCGCTTCCACCCGCAGGTGGCACAGGGCCAGCGGAGGAGGGTCCAGACTGGGCACTAGTGCCAGGTGCACTCGCGAGCTGAGGTGGGAGAGATGGGTCCGCTGGAAACCGCCTTCCCTGTCATCTTATGTTTTGCATTATGTCATGATAGTTTGGGTTAGTGACATATAATACCATTCACAATTAGTTGTAACAGCATGCATTAGTATTCCCATTAACCAAACACCCAGATATTCACACCATTGAACAGCGAGCATAACACATGCATAATTTGAACAGCAATACACAGTCCAACAACATGCAGGGTTGATTGATGGCAACAGGCCATCAGGTTTGGATGTATGAACAGGGCAGATGCATCAACGGACATGCAAATATATATGACCCAACAGGACAAATGTCCAGGGGTGTTAATTGTGATTGCACATACCATTTTCATGTGGAATGGGTTATATGTGGTTATAGGGTGGGGTGAAGAAAATAATATTAACACCTTCGAATACCAATACATATGCTGTACATTTCTAATAGCTGCACATGTATACACACTACTGTTCTAACTACAGTTTCCTATATGATAACTACTTCAACTTGGTGATAGGACTGTTACTGCTACATCAATATACATTTTATTGTCCTTCATATACATTCATATCTAGCTTTGTTCAGCTACATCATCCTGCTACATTTGCTTTATATAGCTATAGACAAGTGTGGATGTTTGGTATATCAGACAATCATACTATCTGCATATTGCAGACTGAGAGCAACATATCCAGATTTTGGGATACACATTCCAGCTGCAGCAACACTTTGAACAGATTTCGCTGTTTGGTTTTGCTTCTCACATGCATTTCATTCTGTACTGACAGCAGTATACTTTATTCAGGGGTTATTACTACTGTATTGCTGGATTCATGACACTTTCTCACACTCTCTCACTTGTTTTCATTTTACTATTCTGGATGGTACTTACTTCTAGGCTTTATTGACATGTTTTACCTGTAGTTATTACAATCCTTTCCAGCAGTCTCACTTCTGTCATGTTTCAGTATTTCAACAGGGATATATTTCACACATGTGATTTGATCATCTTCTGCAGCTGTACTTTTCAGCCTGCTGCAGGTTGTGTACTATTTTATTACAGGTGGGGCATCTTTATTTCAGAATTTATTTCAGACATTTTCATTTTTCTGTTTGGATTACAGATTGCAACACACTTTTGTAATCAAGCAATACTTGCAAACACTTTTACACTGTTACTTGCACATTTTATTACTTAGTGACTACACTGCACTCTTTTGCTAACTGTCATACTTTTATATTTCTTTACAGTTACTGGGAGTGGATTACTGACCTGCCTGGTGGCGCAACCGCACCAGACTATCACCATAGGCTCTGCGGTTCGCAGAACGGACACCTGTAGCTGTAATATAAATGAAGTAATATTGGAATACACATCTCCATAATATCAGCTAGTTTAATTTCTTACATACATAATTAAATGTAACTTGCTCAGTAGTGGGACGTTGGGCATTTGCCGGGCCTCCTGGATCCAAAGGTTCAATTGGTCCTGCTTGCGCCTCTTCAAGTCCGCATGGTGGTGACGGACCTGCTCACCAGTCCTTGGAATCCCTGTGGCACTGGTGAGATCATGAGCCAACCGGTCTCACGCCTCAGCCCTATATGCTCCCCACAGGACCTGGCCCTGCATGAGTTGGGCCTCATGATTGTGGACTAGGAGCCAGACCATGTACCTGGATTCCTCAACACCCCACCTCTGTGCTCGAAAGCAACTACCCTCACCTACTCCTGTCATTCTGGCTGCAAGTCTGTTCTACAATCGTTTATGCTGTGTATTCCTGCCTATGGGGCTTATATAGGCCGTTTTTCCCGCACATATCTGTGATTGGCCATTTTGGAATTGTATCAACTTCACTAAACCTGCATTGTCATGCTCCAGTTTGTATTCATTCCTATATATTTGCTATTACTGCATTTGTAGGTACTGCTGTCATGGCTTAGTGGTTTAGTACCTTGACTATGGTGTATAGTATCCTGGGTTCGAACCTGGCCACTACTTTTTATTTTTTATGACTGTCTAGACAAGCTGAGGGGTGTGTCTGTGTAAACGCATTTTTGATACGGCTTGCTCAACGTTGCCCGTCGATTAGCTTGTTTGCACGGTGCCAGCTCCACACAAACGGGGTACGCTGGTTTAAGCCTCATTTGGCTATCAGCACGCATATTATGCTCAGCTCAGCTAGGGGCACATAGTTTCAGCGTGTTAAACCACTGCTCACCTACGGGCACTCATTTTGCACCTGTTAAACCACTGCTCAGCTACGGGCACTCATTTTGCACCAGTTAAACCACTGCTCACCTACGGGCAGATGCACTCACCCTGTTAAACTGTAGCTCAGCTATGGGCACATCTGGCATTTTTTATTGTTTTGTTACCTCACAGTTCTTCAATATAAATGGCCTATTTCATTACATTTTACATAAAATGTGATTTTTATGTGTACATGTTTGTCAGGGACTTGTTTTGTGCTTATTTTGCTAAAAATAAAAATTGGTGTGGTGAGGGCTCGAACCATGAATGCTTGCTCTTCAGCCAACATCTCTACCGCTACGCTATTGCTTCTTGGCTTACTTTGCATATTTAGTTTTTATATGCTTTCCCACTGACTGCTAACTGTAGCTGCGCTACGGGCACACCCGCGCAAACGGGCGCACTCACGGGCAAACATCTTTACGATTTAAAAAAAATTTATAACATGTTCATTTATATATTTTCTGTTCATAGTCTGTGGGGGCATGTGTTGTGTTGTGTTTATTCACATTTCCATGGACTCTGTCATGGGTGTTTACTTTGGGCACTTTTACTCTTCTGGTGGCGTGTCCGCTTACAGGGCTCGGCCTACGGACACCCCCCCTACTGTCTTACACGGACCGTGTTAGCCTTAGGTGTGATTCAGCATGCTCTCATGAATATGCAGAGCATGCTGACATCACTCTGTTTAACTGCAGCCTCCGTGTAAGAGCTATAACTCTTACACGGAGGCTTCGTGAATCATGCCCCATGTTTTTTAATGGGACCATAAAATAAATATATATATATATACATATATATATATATATATATATATATATATGTATATATATATATATATATATATATATATATATATATATGTGTGTGTGTGTGTGTGTGTGTATGTATACATATATACATATATTTATCTATCTATATCTACATATATATATATATATATGTATGGAACAGTTCCCACAAAAGGGGCACATATCTGCTGGCTGTTGCTCATGTGAAGCCTTTGATCTGCTTCTTCATGAGTCAGTAAGAAAATACTGAAGATTTTCCATTCTGACTGATGATTTTACCTCCTCAGTACTGACCAGTCAGTGTGGCAGGGAGATAGAACTTCTGGAAACTGGCTGGATTCTGTGTCTTGGGAAAGATACAACCCCACAGCCTAAAGGCTACTGCAGCATGTTGGAGTCTACAACACCCTCGTACTCTGCTAATTATATATGGTAGCTGCAATCCCTGTAAAAAAGACAAATTCCCCAACCTAGTAATTGTCAGTCTTACACAACCGTTGATCATTTCTTTTATCAAACAAAAAGGTCAGGCACAACTCAAATAGATTAATGATAGTACTCTTCTCTATGTATTTAAATATGTTATATTTAATATGTAACACACACAGATACACACACACACACACACACACACATATATATCAATGCATCAACAATTCAACCAGTTGAAAGGTAACTGATCGATCACGACTGGTTGAACAGCTACCTTTTGAAAATGAAAAATACACATTGCTTTTGCAGCCCCAGTGCGCCCCCCCAATAATTATATATATATATATATATATATATATATATATATATATATATATATATATATATATGGGTCCCTTCAGATAGTTAAACTTTTAAAAGCTTGACTTTCATATGGCCGAGACCATATGATCAAGCTTTTAAAAGCTCGAACGGTCTGAATGGATGTCTTAGTTGGTATATTTAAGGTTTTTTTTTTGTTTGTTTGTTGTTTTTTTTTTTTTTTTTTTTCTTTTTGTTACATGATCAGTGTTTCAAATGTTTGATCATATGGTCTCGGCCATTATGAATGTCAATCATTTCAGATTTCGATCATGTAAAGTAGACTCATACATATATATATATATATATATATATATACATATATACATATATATATATATATATATATATATATATATATATACCAACTCAGTTTCCCTGATTCCCCATTCTACTGTGATCTCCAACAGAAAAAAGCCGATACATTTGATAAGCTGATTTTCATTCAGCTGTGTTGGCTTTTTTCCTGTTTGACAAACAAGCCTTTTGAGAATTTACTTGTAATCTATCTGTCTATCTGTCTGTCTGTGTTTATGTGTTTAGATATAGAGTGGGAGGAAGTGAGAATGTGAGAAGGGTAAGAGGAAACTGGAGTACCACAAAAAACTCATGAAGGCATAGTGAGAACTGGCCAGAACACTATTAATTCAGGGACCCTGGAGGTGTGATAAAGAGATCTTAACCACTGAGTCACTGTCCTGCCAATTATACTTTTCCTGGATGTCTTGGTTCCTTTTCTCAGTTTTCTCTTGATGCTTTGAGTCTGAAGTATTTCTATTTGCATTACTAATCCTGATTCTTAAGAACTACAGTTTGGATCATGATGACAATGATAGCTGCCACCGTCTCTCAAACCTTCATGAGAATTAAGACTGTATGCAATGTGATTCTCACCCCAGGGAATATCAAATGCAATCTATTTCCACCAAAAGGTCATACCGCACATAGCCATGAGACAGTCTTAATTAGTATTCAGAATAGTCTCCTAATGGGTAAAAATGCAACCTGTGGTAATGGCACTTTCACACTTTGTACTCCACAAGGGTCACTTCTGGGACCCTTGGTGTTCTTTGTATTCATGAATAGCCTTCCATATGATAATAAGATCCTCAACTCTAACCCATTTCTCTCCAGAAAAAGTACAAAACAAATTCTGTTGTGTCAAGAATTGCTTAAAAGGAGAGACTGTTATTATCTGCAGTAGATGAGCTAATGTGCTATTTAGCACTCGTCTCAGACTAGCCAATAATTTTAGCACTGAAGTGAAAAATCTAGTGTTTGTGTGCCCTAGCCATCGAGCAACCCATGAGAGATACCCAGGTGTACTTTTTGAACAAAAATATACTTTCACTCAATATATTCAACTCATCAAAACAAAGATCAACCAGTGCTTAAATATGCCTGCAAATATGCAAGCCTTCTACCCACTAGGGAAGCCATTGAGACACAGATGTTCAGTGAATCCATGGATGTGAAAATTTAAGTTATTATGAAAGACTAACATATCTAAACTTGTACAGTACTCATAGATATCCAAGAGGAGATCTTATTCAGGTATATAGGACATTTAGAGACAACTGCCTCTGGGAATGTTTGGGGTTATTAAAAAGTATTTGAGAATCATCAAAAAACCTATGTAGTAAATTCTATAGGAATGAGAAGTGTACTAAATGGCTCTCTAAGAGAGCAGCTGATGCCTGGAATCGATTACCAAATTGCAGAGGATCATAGAAGGTTACTAGGCTAATGGCCTTAGGGTCCTTACAAGCCTAGCCATAGAGTTTATACATTAAAGCAAGCACTAGTTTAGATATCTTTAGGAACAAACTGGACACTTATTATGGCAATAAGTGTTTTGCTATATTGGCAGGCTAGAAGAGCATTAATGCTAGTGCTTGAAACATTTCTGTGTTATGTATGTATGTATGTTAATTGCAGTACTGTCAGCCTTTCACAACACTTAACTCTACACAAAGCAGAAATATCTTAGATAGTAGCCAATAATGCCTGTCTCTTAATCTCTTTATTTTCCAAAAGTGAACACCACAAAAAAGCAAACAGGCTAGTGAGTGATAGGGCAAATTTCCGAATAAATTTCAAAACTTTTAAACTATTATATAATGTGTACTATCCTGTTCTAGCCTCAAAACTCATCTCTTCCCAATAGTTTACTCTATCCATTTATCTAATAATGAGTACTTCACTCCTGTCATCCCTCTCTTTAATAAAACCTTAAAGTTAAGTTACACCAAGATAGCTCCAACAATGATTTGAAACGCATGTCTCCAAGATGTTAGGAAGCTCAAAGTCTTCTTTGCTTTTGAAAGAGGACAACTACTTGAACATCTTCAGGAAGAAACAGATGAATCATGTGTTGTCTATACAGTTTGCCTGCCTATATAATGTTTAATTGATCAACCTGTAGAACTCCAGTATGTCAGCAGTTTAAAAAACACTATAAATGGTGTATTCTGTTTCATGTTTATCTTGTAATATATTGTATATCACTTTACCAAAACTCTGTAAACTGGGTCCACTGTTATAAGTTTATATTGCAGAAATACAATATCCATCCGTCTATGCATCCACAACCCTTATTTTCCCATTTTTTGCACATGGGGTCAGGGTGTCACTTTAACAGTGTCAATCATCTAGAGCAAAGTTTTACACTTGCATACAAAATTTAACATTATCTGGAGTTAAAGGTTTTGTCCTTACATATTTCTACCTGTAGTCTGCTAAATTGAAAACACAGTAAATAGTTCCCATTGTACACCTTTCTGTTTATACTGTACAGAAGAATTGCCTTCTTAGCTTTGGTAATTTCCAAAAGTATCCCCAGACCAGTCACTTACTTACCGTGGTATCTCTCATCTGTTGTCTTAGACTGACTTGTGTGCTGCCTTTCACACTAATCGGTAAGTGTAGTTAACTCATCTTGTTTCTACCCGTGTACTGATTAAAAGGTTGCATACAGGCCCCTGTCCTGTGCTCTGCATACTCGATGGCTTTAGGAGACCTCATCCATAGGAGAAGTTTGCATACCATCACCATACTGATGATAAGTAGCCTCTTCTTACAGTATGACAACAGAATTCACTGATGGCTGATTTTGATTGTAGTTAGTGGATAGTTCACAACTGATTGAAGCTCAACACAACTATGACAGCCATCATAACTATATATGTTATGCTGAGATGATACCATTTCCTTACATTGAACCTCTGTGTTATTAACAGGGAGGGGGTGACAGACTAGAATTTGTCTCAAATATGGGCAACTTTGAGCCACCTTTGCTATCAAACACACTCCAGGACTAGGTGTTTGCTGCTATTAAATCCTAATGATTCCTAGATGGAATACTGCTCAGATAAATGGTTGCTACAAAGTCAATGACCTTTAACTACAAATAATTCTAAATTTTGCATGCAAGTTAATAGTTAACACAGTGTGGGGTCTCCTTTTGCCACTGCTGATTAGCTCATTTCTAGATATATTACACTTAATGACAAGGAGTTATAGTTCTGAGCAAAATGGATTTAAAAAACAGGCAGTTTCTTAAAGTAGGAAAGAGTTTAATATAATCAGTACAATTCCACACAAGGATGTTTAGCAACTCTAAAAGAGAAAATGGAGGGGTGAAAAGTACTTGCAGTAAAAAGTAAGGCAACTGTACTTAAATTTGCTACAAATGCATGTAATCCCATATTAATTACAGAAGGAGACAATTCTGGGCACATTATGGGTGCTGAGAAGGGCACTTTTGACTGAAACAATACTAATTTCATGAACTCTAATCACACCCTGACTTAGGAATTAGAAATCCAAAAGACGTGGACATAGTGTGACTTATATTGCAACACAGAGCTATTTTTATACATGCATTATGCATGATAAAGATATCCATGAATGAGTTATGAAGAGATATTTAAAAAGGATTTATTTTGTTGTGGGTCTAATTTATGAAGGCAAGTTAGACACTGAAATAAATTCCCATCTGTTATTGTCTGTATAAAGTTGGTACGATCTGATCCGATCTGGGTAAACTAATGAGTGCATGATGGCACATTTACTGCTAGTCTTGATGTCAGTTTTAGCAACAGTGCATGTGTACATGAAATAATAATAATTATTAGTAATAATAATAATAATAATAATAATAATAATAACCTTTACCATGAACTACCTTGGTAACCTCCAAAATGAGAAGTAGGACTTTAAAATCAGAGCAGGGAACAGATGGACTAGACTACTGATTAATATACTGTCTGCAGAAACTTTGAATTCTTTTAAATCAAAACTTGGTACTTTCTTTGATGTAAAAGCGCATTGGACTACATCCCACTAGAAAGTAGCCTGCAGTAACTTCTAGAGAAGTCCTTAACGTAAATGCTATACTGAAACATTGAGTTAAACCATTGTTTTCTGCAGGACTTGCTATGGTCATGTAAGCTGCTTTTTTCTTTATCTTCACATCACTAATGTAATATAATTTTCTGTACCTGAGGTTTCCAGACACTAAACTTTACTGTATGCAGTTAGTTCAAAATTGCACTTCCAAGCTTGCATCTGATAAAGAATGTGACTTTCAGACTGCACGTATCTACTTTTTAATCCTTGCAGTGAACTTACCAGCACCACCTGCCTGCCTGTCCACACTATTTAACTGGGCATGACGTTACTGTGCATTAGAGGAAGCCAGTAATGTTCATAAAAGTGTTTTTTGATGGGAGGATATAGTCCCACTTGTAAGCAACATTCAGATTACTAAACACATTTACTCTAAGGCTCTACTGTCTTGGAAGAAATGCAATACAGTTTTCCATTTACTCTGATTTAATGCAACCATGGAGTTAGTAACTGGAAAAAGGAAGATTAAGCTGCTTCATTGAAGGCTACAGGAGGCACAGCCTCAAAAAAAAAAAAAATAACTATCCGCTCCCCACAGAAAAAAAAGTACTGATTATTTATCTGTTTCTGTTATTGTACTTCTATAATGGTGAGGTGGGTCACAGGACTGTGTGAACCACTTTCCCTACAGAGGCAACTTCTTTGGTAGGATTGTACATCTTCAGAGCTTGCCTGTTTCATCACATATTCTTGTACTGGTTTATTTGGCCTGACGTGATACAGATCTTCCATCCCCGAACAAGCTGTTAGTACCGTGCCATCTTACCTGATCACTCCTCTTAGCACCTTGGGCCCACCTGTAGCCCTGAGGGATTGGCTTAAGCTTTTCAGGATTTAACTCATTCAGTTAACTAATTCTTCACCTGTGACAACCATTCCCTAAATCTTCCAACCAATGTTACTACTATCCTAGAAACACTCCTGTTTCTATTCACCTATTTCCCAACTTCCATCTAACTTTTATCATCATTTCCAACAACCTTTCTCCTTAACATACTGTTTTGCACTATATTCACTCCTTCTCAGACCCCTCCCAAACAGTACCTCTGTGGCTTTTATTCTACAGTTCAACTTCTTTTCCCAAATAATTCCTCCCTGCTTCCTATCTTAACTATGTCTTTATCCTCTATCCTTCAAGCACTCTATTTCTTACATTTCAGAAACGTTTCTCCCACAATTCCTCATACTAGTACCTTTTCTCCTACTTGCCCTTGTAAAAATCCTACCAACATCCATCGCTCTCACAGTTCCAGCAAAAGTCTTATATTGTGTCCAGCAAACAAAATACTTCTGAACCTCATGTTTCAGTCACACCTTATTTGTAGCATTACTGATATATCCTACTATTTCCACTTGGGAGAAATGCATTTACTTCATTAACCTGGAATCCATGTTGTCTCATGCCACAGTCAGTACTGCTGACAAAGAGGAGATTGCCAGCACAAACACCACATCACATAGCCAAGCACAACACACACTCACACATGCAGGGGTCCTCAATAGAAACATGCATAAATAACAGAGACCCCAAAAACACACTCACAAACATTCCACACACAACACCAAACACATCACACACAGAAGACAACACACCAGTGTCTCACAAAAACAGCCTATTAGCCATAACAATAAACCAAACATAATAGTAATTGGTGACTCAATAGTGAGACACACTGATGTCCCTATCACCAAGCTCGACAAGGAGAAGGTCACGGTCAGTTGTCTGTCTGGTAACAGAATCCGCCACATCATGCACGCACTTAAGTCTCTCAACAACAGGTACAAGTAGAACTCTGTCGTCCATGTTGGTGTGAATGACTTGAGACTTACCTCCCTTGACTATATGAAGAGAGACATGATTTAGCTGTCAGAGTATGTGTTCCAGGCAAGTATGACCCTAGCCCTAAGCAGAATTCTGCCTTCACTAAAAATGATACCACAATACCAGCAAAAAATAATTGACTTCAACAATTGACTTATTTTCTGGTGTCTTTCCAAGAGGATCCTGTATCTGTCTGTCTGGGATGACATGGTTGACAGACCTCACTGCTTTCCCAGAGATGGCTTCCACCTGTCACCCTGGGGTTCCGGATTATGGCCAAGGCTGTTGCCTCCCCCATTCTGCCTATTTTAGGCTATGTCCCAAAGACAAATCTTCCAACATAAAATATCTGTCAAAAAGCAAATTGAAGGTCATACTACTAAATGCTAGGAGCCTTAACCTACAAATGCACTCTCTGGAGTTTGTCCTCACACTGGAAGATGCCAATGTCTGTGTGGTCATAGAAACTTGGTTCAGGACTGTGGAGAGCACCCCTGCCTAACCAGGCTATACCTCATTCCACACTTTCTGACCCCAAAACAAGGTCGGAAAGACTAAGTGTGGTGGGGTCTCTATCTTCACTAAGGACAGGCACACCACCAGACTGCTTTGCCAGCATGATGCACTGAAATGACTCCAGATGGAACTGACAGTTGGCAAGACACCCACCCAAATTATAGCCAGCTATAGACCCCCCTCCATGATGCAGGGCACCCACTCCTTCGACCTGGACCTACTTGACTCCATCAAGGTACCCCTTAACACCCTAATCCTTGGTGACTTCAGCTACCCTGCCATAGACTGGGTGAACTATTCCTGCACTAATGCACTCACCCATCAATTCCTTGACCAACAATTCTAACATGCTAGACCAGCTTGTCTTATCTCTCACAAGGGGAGATAACATTCTAAACTTGATTCTCACCAACATGGGTGACTGCTGCACCACTCCCATAGTATGTTCTTCCCTGGTGAGATCAGATCATCGGTCTGTCTCATTTGGAGTTCTATGCCACCCACCCCCCCACCACCCCGCCATAACCAGGCTAAAAAAACTTTTCAAAAGCTGACTGCAACCTCCTAAGGTAATCAGTAGCTTCACACCACTGCCCCCTCAGAGGACGCAGACAACTATGCTGAACAGTATGCCAATGCAGTATTCAATCACCTGTACAATGCATTGACTCAGCCATACCCAACAGAACTAAAACCTGCTCATCTAGGAAACATAAACCTGTCCAGTGGACATTGTCTATCAACAGGCTTTACAACAAAAGGAGAAAGTGTTGTCCAAGGGTAAAAAGGAACAAATTCCAAATTGGAAAAACTCCCTCCTCAGCCTCAACAAACAAATTAGATCACTACTGAAAACCTCCAAAGCCAATTATGAATTGAAACTAGCCTCCAAAACAAAGGGAAACCACAAAGCCTTCTTCAGTTATGTTAGGAACCTCCATGGCAAAGTTCAGGTTTGTTCCAGATTAGTACTTAATGGTACCACTTACACTGATCCTGTTGACTTAGCCAACCTGCTAGCTGATAACTTCAGTGCAAACCTCACCCCCTATCCCACCAAAGGTCCATTTGGCATCCCTGATAATTGACCTGCACCTCACATCTCTGTAGACAAAGTGTTTAAAGGCCCTAGCCAAGGCAAAGAACACAGCTTCTATGGGACTTTATAGTATACCAGGCTGTATTTTGCACCATTTCCAGCAAGAACTAGCTTCATCATTGAGCACCCTATTCAACCACAGCCTAATTACAGGCTTCATTCCAGCAGAGTGGAAAACTGCCATTGTCATCTCTTGCACAAAGGTGGTGCCATTACTGATCTGGGAAGCTATATCCCCATTAGCTTGGCAAGTCTGATCTGTAAAGCCATGGAGCGTATTCTTAAGGATCTCATAAACAAGGACATAGCCAATCTACAAGCACTTGACCCCACCCAGTTTGGATTCGTCTGGGGCAGATCTTGCTTATTGAACCTGGTTGACTTCTTTGAGACTGTCAATAAGGTCCTGGATGAGGGAAAGTCAGTACATACAGTTTACCTTGACTTGGCCAAGGCCTTTGACACAACCCCCCCACACACACACACACACACACACACACTCACTCAGGCATCATCAAAAAGCCAACACAACTTGGTGTAAATCCCTATCTTGTCAGGTGGGTGACCAACTGGCTGACTGATAGGACCCACAAGGTCAAAATAGGTGCCACCACATCCAACAGCAGACCTATCACTAGTGGTGTTCCAGAAAGATCTGTCCTGGGACCCCTATTGATTGCCATCTACTTCTCAGAGGTCCAGGCAAAGACAAAAGGCCTGTGGCTGACCAAGTCTGCAGATAACTGTAAGTTGGGTGCTGTCATTGAATACCCAAATGATGTTAACATACTGCAAGAGGGTCTCAGAGCAACAAATGACTGTTGCCAAAGTCATGGCCTTAAGTTAAACATAAAAAAATGTATTATCATACCATTCGGCAAAAACACATCTCCTACTGATTAGCACATTGATGGCAACCCCCTAAGCACACATCCTGTGGTGAGATATCTGGGTACTCAGGTTGACAACAATCTCACATTTGACTATCATGCAGTGGCAGTGGTCAGAAAAGCCTTTTACATGGTTCATCTCAAAAGTAAAGGGATTGCATCCATAAAAAAGGAGGTTATTACCTCTCTGTACTCCTCCCTTATTAGCTCCACAATTGAGTACAACGCCATGTTAGGTATATACCTCTCCAAACACCTCCACCAACTGGAAAGGCCACAGAAACACCTCACAAAGATAATCCATGGCCATCAACACCTGTGCTATGTGGACAGGCTCAAATCACTATCACTCTACTTGCTATTGTACAGATTGCTCAGGGGTGATCTTTGCCTCATCTACAAGGCAATATCAGACCCTGTTCTACTAGAGATGCTCCATATCCTTAAGTCTAACTCCTCACAAATTACCCAGTCGAAAGGCCTAAATATAATATGCAACATCAACAAAACCTGCTGGAGAGACAGGTTTGTCTCCCAGAAGCTGCCTGTCTCTGGAGTAGACTTCCCATAGATGTCAAACAGAGTACTTCCCTGACCCTCTTCAAGTGCAACCTTGAAGAGTTGATGGGAAACCACAAATTTGTCCCAGGGTTCCACCTTTGTTCCTCATTGACAGAAGGGACAGGTGCTGACTAAGATTTCTTTTTTGGGGATAAACTCGTGGCTAGGCTTGTAAGGGCCCCAGGGCCATTAGCCTTGTAACCTCCTATGATCCTATTCAAGTACAATTCTCCAAAGCAACAGCCATTTACTAACAAACCAGGTATTAAACATAAAATTAAACAAAAATGCCTCTACCTGTTTCATCATATCTCCATAACCATAAAAACTTAGCTGTGACATCCAC
Organism: Protopterus annectens; assembly: GCF_019279795.1. Classification (NCBI taxonomy): domain Eukaryota; kingdom Metazoa; phylum Chordata; order Ceratodontiformes; family Protopteridae; genus Protopterus; species Protopterus annectens. The sequence continues at coordinate 886,712,719 of NC_056725.1, forward strand.
CTAAACCCAGGCCCAACTCAGCATATTCAGGCACTAGACAGCATATCCCCATCAACTCTTTTATGGTTAACACCTCACCTAGAGTCCTATCCTGGCTTTCATCTCACTCTCTCTCTCATATCTATATATATATATATATATATATATATATATATATATATATATATATATATATATATATACTACCAATTTACAAAGCATTTAAAACACTACAAACTCCAGACATCATAGATTCCACAGAAACCTGGTTTCACTAAGAAACAAAAAATGAAGGAATTGTTACATCAGACTACAATGTTATCAGACTAGACAGACTCAACAAAAAGCTTGTAGTGTCACTATTTTCTACAAAAACATAATTGATATTTCCCTTTCCCTCTGCATTTTGCTAACTTTCTCTAACTCAGAAATCTTATCGATCATGCTAAAGTTAAACACTCACAAGACAATTGAAATCATGTGTATATACATATCCCTAGATAACAATGCTAAAAGACTGAAAAAAAATTATCCACTAGGCCTCCTCAAAAATCCCTCATGGGAACATAATATTGAGTGATGTTAATATACATTGGCAAACTGTACAGTCTGAAAATCCAACCAATAATATCCATCTTTGCAACTTCACCAAATGTATAACAGCACCAACTAGATATAACAAAGTCACAGCCATAAAATCAACCTTCACAAAATAAAATATCATCCCATGGAGCTCTGTCGGACATACTAAGTGACTGCTTGCTGATCTACACCAAAGGTACCAAAGCAATTGCCCAAAACATGTCTTTATAGCCTGGTAAGAAAACTTAATATTTTTCAAGAAGACACTTACTAATGCACTATATTTCCTTGACTGGGAATCACTAATAGCTCTCATCATAGATGGTGCTGTCTCTGAGTTCGAAAAAATCTTCCTTGCTGTCCTCATAATATAAAGAGAAAAAGCCAACCCTTCCCTGTGGCTACCCTTCACAATTAAGCAACTCAGGAAACAAAGAGAAAAAGCATGAAAGGTTTGGACAAAGAATAAAACAGCTCCTACTTTATAGTGTATAGACAACTAAGAAACAACTTTTCTCCAAAGATAAGAAAACCTATTACTCAACCAATCGAAACTGTTCTGGACCACAGTCAACAAACTTTTAAATATAGAACAAGCTATGTAGCCAACACCAAACAGAAACAAAATTATACCACAGTCAACAAATTCAATACCCACTTTATATAGACAGTACAGTCATTAACCAGCCAGGTCACTAATTGAGCTCTTGAAACCAGTACTCAAGCAAATACCCTTCTTCACCATTTCTCCTGCCAGTCAGTTCCCACAGATACATTCAAAAAAATACCTCAAAAATTAAACCCTACTGGAACTGCCCCTGACAATTTACCTAGTGAATATCCTAAAATAGGAGCTGAGGCTATTATACATCTAATTTCAATTCTGATAAATCAATCAGTATCTGAAAATAAAGTCCCCCGCTACAGAAAAAGCATTCATTATTCTACTGTGCAAAGTTGGAATCAATACAGATCTTTTGAATTATCAATGGCCATTTTGTCTCCCCTAGCAAATATTTTAGAAAACATTATTCATAAGTAAATTATCAACTATTTAACAGATAACCTGTTTCTGTCTTCAACCCATCACGGCTTTTGTTCTCATCACAGCATAACTACCATTTTTCTGAATTTTGGTAATACTGTCAACACCTACAAAAAAGGCCAGAGGCCTAGTCTCCACCATCTTTCTAGAGTTATCAAAAGATTTTGATATTGTCTCCCCCAGAAACTCTTACATAAACTCTCATCCTTATGGCTCACCAACTCTTCACTGCAATGGCTCCATACCTGCCTCTCAAACAGAGCACAAACAGTGAAATGGAAAAAATATTTGTTCACCTTTTTTAATAGTAAGTGTTGATGTCCCACAAAGATCAATACTGGCCTCATACTTTTCAACATATTCATCAATAACCTCTAAACCGCTACAAAAATGCTAACTAGTTCTATATGCTAATGATGTGACCCTAATCTGATCTGTCAAATTTCCCCAAAACAGATCTGCACTAAAACAACTGTCATCACTGTTATCTCTGTCAAGAATTCCATGATAAAACAAGAAACCACATTAAATTAATGGATGTTATCACAGATGACCAGTTGACATTCAACCACCATGTACCTCACAAAGTTAAAGAAGCTCATCAAACTAGGTGCATTTTACAGAGTAAAAGCCTTCCTCATTGACATGCTCAGAAGACCAATAGCCTCTACATTCTTACTGCCATATGTACTCTATGCTGTCTCAATCTTCACTGAACTTCAGTTCTCACAACTGTCCAAACATGAGTAAAGTTATAATAAAACAGCCAAATTTGCAATAAACTATAACAATAAGGTAAAACAACTTACCCAATACACTAGTCATAGGTGACTCAATAGTATGGCACACTGATGTCCCACTCACTAGGTTAAATAAGGAGAAAGTTACAGTCAGCTGCCTGTCAGGTGCCAGAATCCTGCACATAATGCATGCACTTAGGTCACTTCACAACAGGTACAAATATGACTCTGTCATTGTCCATGTTGGTGTGAATGACCTGAGATGTACCTCCTTGGACTACATAAAAAAGAGACATAGAGGAGCTCTCGGATCTTGTAGCCCAGGCAGGTATGACCCCTAGCTCTGAGTAGCATCCTACCATCACCCAGAATGATACCACAGTAAAGCAGAAAATAATTGACTTCAACAATTGGCTAAGTTTCTGGTGTCATTCTAAGAGGATCCAGTATCTGTCTGCCTGGGATGACATGATCGACAGATCTCCATGCTTCATGAGAGATGGCCTGCACCTGTCACCCCAGGGATTCCAGATACTGGCCAAGGCTATTGCTACCCCTATAGTGTCTTTTTTAGGCAATGTCCTGAAGAAAAAATTACCACCATAACAGCTACAAGCAAACGAATTCTGAGGGCTATGCTACTCAACGCTAGAAGTCTAAATCTCAAAATGCACTCACTCAAAGCACTCCTTAAAATGGAGAACATCTACATCTGTACAGTGACTGAGATATGGTTCAAGGCTCCAGAGAGCATCCCAACACTACCAGGATATAATTCATACCACACCTTTCGGCCCCTAAACCTGGACCGAAGCTCCAAAGGCGGTGGTGTCTCCATATTCATAAAGGATATGCACACCACCAGACAGCAGCCCAACATAATGCATCAATGATACTTCGGGTACAACTAACACTGGGTAAAACTGCAATCCAGGTTGTAGTCTGCTATAGATTCCACACCATGTCCCAAGACACCCACTCCACATTCCTAAACACACAGGAAAATATTAGGGTACAACCCAATACTCTTATACTGGGAGACTTTAACTACCCCTCCATTAACTGGGAAAATTATCAACACACTTGCTCAACATTTTCTGGAATTCACTAATTCCAGTGCCCTGGACCCACTCATTCTTACCTCCACCAGGGGTAGTAACATCCTTGACCTGGTCATTACTAACATGGGCAACGATTGCTCTACACTAGTAATCAACTCCTCCCTGGTCAGATCTGACCACAAGCTAATCACCATGGATATCCACATCCCATGCTCACCCCCCCTAAAGGAAACCACTGCAGAAAACTTCTCCAAAGCCAGTTCTGGGCTTTTAAAAACAGAGGTGGCTAACTTCTCGACACCCATGCAAATGGAAAATAGGTACATGACTGCTGAATCATACACCAATGCACTGTATGAGCACATACATATGTGCATGGAATGGGCCATGCCAAACAGAACCAAGATGCTCTCCTCCAAAAAAGGAAGCCAATTTGGTGGTCCCCCACCATAAGCAAACTCTACAACAGAAGGAAAAAGTTGTTGCAGAAAAGGGTGAATACCCAAGACTGGAAAAACTCCCTTGTTAGTATCAGCAAAAAACTGAGATCCGTCATCAAATCCTCTAAAGCTAGCTATGAAAACAAAATTGCTGCAGATTCTAAAGACAACAACAAGACATTCTATAGTTCTGTCAAGAATCTACATGGCAATATTCAGATCTGCACTGAGTTTCAGCACAAAGGCAATACATATACAGAATCTACTGATATTGCCAATATATTGGCCGACAGGTTCAGTGCAAACTTTACCCCCCTTTTACCCCCTAAAGTGCCTATCCATCACAATACCTGAGCAATGCCCTATTATCACAGCTACACAGGTAAAAACCGCACTGTCCAAAGCCAAGAATACAGCTTCCATGGGACCTGTTAATATAACTGGCTGTGTTCTACATGAATTACAAAGTGAACTGGCACCACACCCGAGTACCCTGTCGAATCACAGACTCATTTCAGACTTTGTTCCTACCAAATGGCACACTGCTACAGTCATCCCACTCCACAAAGGGGGAGTGACTACAGACCCTGGAAACTACCACTCCATTAGTCTGATGAGTCTGATATGTAAGTCTATGGAGTGCATCATCATGGACCTTATAAATAAGGACATAGGGAATCTCCAAACTCTGGACCCCATGCAGTTTGGGTTTGTGAAAGGTAGATCATGCCTGCTCAACCTGATAGACTTCTTTGAGTCTGTCACCACAGCTGTGGAATGGGGCAAGGTAGTTCACATAGCCTACCTAAATCTTGCCAAGGCCTTCTACATCATCCTTCATAACCCCCTATGTCATATGATGGGTTGCCAACTGGCTCACTGATAGAAATCACACTGTGAAAGTAGCGGACTCCAAATCTGACTACCAACCAGTTACAAGTGGTGTCCCACAGGGATCGGTCCTAGGTCCTCCCCTGTTTGGCATCTACTTCTCTGAAGTTCAAGTCAACACAAGGGGACTCTGGCTTACCAAGTTCACAAATGACTGCAAACTGGGAGCCATTATTGATTCTCCAACTGATGTAGCCATTCTACAAAATGGCCTCACTGACACCAATGACTAATGCCAGAACCATGGCCTTAAGCTCAATACCAAAAAGTGCATTGTCATTCCCTTTGAGAAAAATTCAGTGCCCATGAACTACCACATAGGTGGTAGTTCACTAAATGCCGAAGGTGTGATAAGAGACCTGGGGACATAGGTTGACAGCAAACTCCCCTTTGATAATCACATTGCCACTGTAGTCAGAAAGTCATTCTATGTGGCACATCTCATTATAAAAGGTTTCTCATCCAGGAAGAAAGAGGTCATACACACTCTCTCCTCATTCCCCATTAGATCTATTATAGAATACAATGCCTCATTTGGTATGTACCTCACTAGACACCTACAACAACTGGAAAGGCCACAAAAATACCTCACTAGGCCTTAGACACGTGCCCTATATGGACAGACTCAAAAAACTCCAGTTATACTCTGTCTCTTATCGGCTACTTAGAGGCGATCTCTGCTTGACCTACAAAGCCATGTCTGACCCAGAGCTGCTAGATATGCTACACCTAAAGAAAGCCCAATTTGTCCGTGCCACATGCTCCAGGGACCTTAACCTTATTACCACAATAAACAGAACATGCTGGAGGGACAGGTTCCTAACCCCGAGACTTTCCATACTCTGGAACAAATCCTATTCACATCAAGCAGAGCACTTCACTGGTCCTCTTTAAGAGAAATATTGATGAGTGGATGGGCAATAGGAAGTTCATCCCAGAGATCACTTCAGTGGTCTTGCTTGACAGGGGCACTGGGAACTAACTTTGGATGGCATGATGCTAGGGAATCTTCTAGTGCTTATATAGTCTCCAGGGCCGTTAGCCTGATACACACCTATGAATAGAACACACCACTGCCTAGCCATCAGAGAATTAAACTGGGCAGAACTACCACAACACCTAGCTCTTTTTCAGCTAACTACAATACACAGCCTTCATTATAAACCAGAAAATTGCCATGTCATTAACAACTTAATGCAACACTACTCCCACAGTAGAATTATATGCTCTAGAGAAAAAAAAATCACTATAACCAGAGCATCAAATACTGCAAGTGACTCTCTTTGTATATTCAGATAGTGTAACTGAACTATGGAAACACATCCAACTACCACTTAATTCCATTCAGAATGCAAACTCATTTAAAATCAAATCAACAGCTCTGCTCCATCTCTAGAATACATGCTATTGTTACCTTCATCTTGCCATATCATCAAATCATTTATCTTCTTTCAAAATCCTACATTCCACAACAAGACTTCACCAAAACCTGAAAATGTTCCTAGCATTTCCATGTGATATACATGATTTTGTGACACTGCTCTCCCTACACCTCTATATAAACATTATGATGGGCATATCTATCCATCCTATCTATCTATCTATCTCTCTCCATCTGTCTCTCAACCTGCTTTGCACCTCATCTCTTAACAATATCAACAATTTCTGCCCTACCTAGTTCCTCCATCTCTTCAATTTCTTTAAGTTTCTAAGCACCAACCACACAATCTATTATTGATCTGACAAACCCACAGATATATCGCTTCAGGTGCTCTATGTTCAACACCTTCTCATGCATAAGTATCTTTTATATTGTAATACTTGCCTCTGCTTTCATAGGAATGCAATCGAATTATCAACTACATGTGTAATTTTTAATGTATATTATTTAATGTCTGCTCATATATATTACAGAATGTCTGTTTAAAATGTTTGTGCTGTGTTGGAGCTTTTCTTCCCAGGCCACTGATGAAAATAGGTTTTTGAATAAACCAAGCCAGGTAAATACCATAAACAAAATCGAAATAAATAAACAAATAAAGCAAAAATAATGCTGCATGTCTGGAACTTACTATCCCAGTGGATTATGGAGATCCTGACACTGACTGGTTTCAAGAAGCCTTCAAAGTCTTGACTATTTGAAATAGCCTTTTAAATATTAGTGTTAATACACTTAATTTACAATTTTAATACTTAACTATTTATCTTTTTACACATTTGTTTGCTATGCAACTTGTCACACAATGCCTGTTATCTATGTTTCATAGTTTCATAGTTTAGTACTAGGCTATCTGCCCTGGGGCATTTGCAAGCCTAGCCCTAGAGATGTGGCTTTCGCCACCCCATGTAGTGGTACTAAGGTATATAGGATAAATTTAGAATACTGTGTCTTTGTCTAGTAGTGACACATTGAAGACCCCCTTACTTATTAAAATTAGTTTACTGTGCCTCTGTTAAGCAGCGACACAGGGGTGACTCCCGGGGTAAACCTACGATCTCCCATCCACTCGTCAAGATTTCTCTTGAAGAGAGTCAGTGAGGTGCTCTGCCTAACATGGACTGGGATTTTGTTCCAGAGTATGGGAAGCCTCTGAGTTATGAATCTGTCCCTCCAGCATGTTCTATTCATGTTTGTACTGAAGTTTAAATCTTTGGCTCTCGTGGTTCTTATGGATTTTGATTTTTTGAGGTGGAGCATGTCCATCATTTCCTGGTTGGACATGGCCTTGTACGTCAAGCACAGATCACCTCTGAGCAGGCGGTATGCTACTGAATAGAGCTGGAGTTTCTTTAGCCTGGCAGCATATGACATATGTTGGAGACCCTTGATCCTCTTGGTGAGGTACTTCTGGGGTTTCTCCAGCTGTTGTAAGTGCCGGGTGAGGTACATACCAAATGGGGCATTGTACTCAATCATGGGCCTGATAAGGGAGGAGTACAGGGGCATGATGACCTCCTTTGATCTGGATGTGAACCCCTTCATGATAAGGTGGGCAAGGTAGAAAGTCTTTCTAACCACTTTGGCAACGTGGGTGTCAAATGAGAGGTCACTATCAACTTGGGTCCCCAGGTCTCTGATTACTTTTTGGGTAATCAGTGGGTTACTGTCTATGTGATAATTTGTGGGTATTTTGTTTTTCCCAAAGGGGATGACTATACATTTCTTGGCATTCAGTTTAAGGCCGTGATTCCGGCACCAGTTGTCCGTTTCGGTGAGGTCTTTCTGTAGGATGTATGTGTCAGCTGGTGTATCGACTATGGCACCTAGTTTGCAGTCATCTGCAAACTTTGTCAGCCACAACCCTCCCATGTTTGCTTTCACATCTGAGAAGTAAATGCTGAACAAGAGGGGTCCCAGGACAGAGCCCTGTGGGACACCACTTGTGACTGGCTTTGAGTCTGACATGGCTCCCGCAATATATGTATTCATATATTTTATGTGTATCTGTAAATGTTAAATTTTTATGTTGGTTATATACATATAAAATATTTCTGTGGGTTGTGCGGCTAGGCTTACAAAGAGCTTTGTGATCTGGGATATTCCTATGAACTTATTTATGTTATTTGTTTTTACTGTAAATTCTCTATTCAAAAGCCTTTGAATCAATTTGAAATGCTAGTGAAGGACATTTGCAATGCCTGTGGCATCCACAGAATGTCAAAAATGCCTTCAATGTATGTGCATAGAGACCTGGCATTCTGGAAGGCATTCAGAGACATTGTAAATGCATTTGAACAGGCCATGACGCCTCTAACTGATGGGTGGGATTGGAACAATTGCTTCAGGCAATAATATGCATTACAGAGGTTTTCAAATAACAAGGACAGAAACAGCAGTATTGCCAGATATGGTAAATGGTTTGTCATATGCAGATATGTTTTATTTATGGTATGGAGTTGCATTCATGTGTTTGTTTACAGCAACAGTATCTTCATGACTCATATGGCCTAACTACATTTCCACATGTCAGTTTTTCTCCTACATTCCTCTGAATAAATGCACTTTATTTGGCTTCTTTCTTGTTTGTAAATCCATTCCATTCACATTTTTGTCCAGGGTCCTACTCTTCAGAAGGATTACTGTTTTCCTTATGCACTGATATTGCTTTGTCAGTTTTGTTTACATCTGCATCACTGAGAATGCTTTTATGAATTAAATTCCAAACCTAGAGGTCTGACCACTTAACAGTTTTCAGTAGCGATACTGATCCTATATAATGTAAAACTAATAAAAAAAGGCTTAATATGATGTCACTTCTGGTGATACTTGTCATACATTCTGTCCTATCATGCTAATATGTTGTAAAAAGTAATTCAATTATCTGACCATTAGTCGTGATTTATAACTTTCCTTATGCTGGATTTATTTATAGATTATACAGACTCTCATTGCCTTTCTCCAAGGGTAAGACAGCATCCTAAAATACCATGTTTTGTATTGTTAACTTATGCAGTTTTTAAAAAGGCGACTGCAGTACCATTTATAGGCAATGTAGACCTTTGACTGGGACTTGAACTCACAGTCTTCAGCAATTTGTGCTGATAGCAATACCTCTGGATCATCACAGAAACACTGAGCAGTTAATATCTGAATCATCCTTTAACAAAGGCTGTTCCCCCTACATCTAGAAAACACTAGCATGTAACTATAAGCTCAGCTTACACACACACACACACACACACACACACACACATTCTTCAAACAATCTAACGTAAATGGATAACTTAATATTTTAGAATATTAAAATTTGTTGGTCAGATGCAACTATCATTGCATAATATTTTTATTCTCCTCTTTTCATTTCACCTTCACTATATTCCTTCAGTATCCCTTTTGTTGCAAACCATTACTCTGTCAAGGCTTACCCCCAGATTTGCAGCATTTACATATCTTTAACATTTGCACAGTCTCTACCTACGGATCTCTATCTATTTCACTGCAGATGAACTGTTGGAAGACAAAAATAATTGATTCTTTCAGGTGTTAGATATTAACTTAAATGTATTAAAGACTGAATACAAACGTATGCCCTAAAACTTCATTTTCACTGTTGTTGAAAATTAGTTTTTTTAAGAATTCCTGCACATATATAGATATATGGATCTACGTTTTTAAATCAAAAGTACGGTTCATCGAACCGGACTTCCTTGAACTTACTTCCACAAAAGTGCATTCCATCAAAAAGGCACTTTTGCAGAATAAAAAAAAAAACAAAAACTAACTAAAAAAATAAAATAACACACTAAGTAGTGTTATGCAGGGGAGTAAGCCCCCCTGCACCCCCCTATGTGGGGGGCTGCTCCCCACCACACTTTAATAGTCTCACTCCGAGATCGCACTACAGTGGGAAAAAGGGAATATTCCATTATCCCCACTATACTATGATTGGGAGGGTGGCCTAATGGTTAAGGTGATTACCTTACAAACACAAGGTGCAGGGTTTGAGTCTCATAAGGGATAATTGGCTATGCTTAAAATAGCTCGCAAGAGCAGTTAGCTTAGTACTAACCTATGAATCTCAACAAAGCTTTCCTTAGTTGTACATCAACAGTATACATTGATGTACAACTAAAGCAACATGCAAACTGCATGTTTTTCTTTTTATTTGTTTTCTTTAGCCAAAATGCATGTTCAACAAAATGCACGTTCGCTAAAGTAATTTCGACAAAGTACGGTTCAATGAACCGTACTGTTGATAAAACAAATAGGACCTATATATATATATATATATATATATATATATATATATATATATATATGTATATATTAAGAATAAATAAATAAATAACTTCCACAAAAGCAGAACTTCACCTCCCACTTTCCAGTATTAATTGCAATGTTCTAGCATTAGATAATTATACCACCAGGAGAGTTGGTGCTGATTTGGGCTAATTGTAATGCCAACATGACTGCAAAGTTTTTAAACTAAAGGATATAAGAAACAGTGCTATTTTTATGCTGGACTATTAAACTGACAGGCTAGCAATTAATTTAATTACATTGTGATTTAACTGAGATTATAATTAATCCTAAGTAGCCCTATTTAACTTATGATGTAATTGCATAATGCCTGCACTTTTTAATTAATTGCAGGAACGTGGGAGGTATGTTTGTAAGACTTCCATGCTTGCGGGATGTTTTTTTTTTTTTAAGTTACAGTTTGTAGTACTAGGAAAAGAAAGCTTTGTTTTTTGTTTTCAACAAAAAGTGTATTAAGATGCATGCAAATACTCAACTTAAAATAAAATTTTGAAGAAGCAGGTTCCATCTCAGAGGCAACTCGTTCATTGTGTGTTCAACCTTCTGCTTTTCACTAATCTACAAGTCTCAGCCTAATATTTTTTAAGTGTCTACTATCTGGTTATAACCCTCAATTTTTTCTACACAAATGTATAACTGGTATTTTATCTGCTCAAACTCTAGGTCAAGCAATGTGTCTGTACACCTAAAGTTTCTAGTGAGGTAAGCTGAACTCACCGAATGACGAAGATTTCAGACCTCCTCTGTTTTTTGTAGATCTGAGTGCTGGCTTGCAAATTGTCTGTTGTAGAAATTGGGGGCTTTTTCAAACCACCAACACACACACACACACACACACACACACACACACACACACACACACACACACACACACACACACACACACACACACATCTATATACTTTCTTATACTGACCTCAGTTCCTGCAACCTGACCATTTTGTTACAGTACATACCTGACATTTGTTTACTCTATTAAACATTGCATTCCTTATAGTCCATAAAACTGTTACAAATGCTAGAGAAAAGCCTTATATCCTCTTAGAAGAGTAACATATGTTTAATTTTACTTAACCTTACAAACCATTCATTCTGTCTCTTCTGCATTGATGATACTGTACCAAATCTTAGCCCTGTTTTTGTCTCTCATTTCTGCTCACATCGCTCAGATCTTGTTTGGCTTGCATGACAATTTGTAACATTTGAATGAATTCATTTCAGTCAGAATCTGAAATAAAATCATAATCCAGCATTACATGGCATCTTAGAAGCAACATTAACCTAACATATAAACTCTCATAGATTTCTGATAAACTGCACACATCTGATTGACAGGCCTGCCGGAAAGGTTACCAAAAAGCCTGTAATGAGCTTCCATGTGCTCTTTTGGTACAGCATCTAACTGCTTAACAGGCATCGACACAAAGTAAGAGTTCTTTGAAAGCCTTGGAGTCAGTGGCTGGCTTTTGCCTACATATCACCATCAGATGATTCTACCTGAAAAATAAAAAAAAACTTAAGACTAGTGTACCTGGACATTTTAGTATACGTTACTATATAAAACCATGCCCTTTCCTAAATACCATTTTAAGTAATTGGTCTCTAGCACATCTCATATCATAAATGCCTTGGCCAAAATCATTATTTGGTGAAGGGGTATTCCTTAAATAAATCCTGCTTCCAAATTCACACCACAAAATATCATACACTATTATTATAGATCATGTGCTAAAGTGAAAACCATCTTCTTTTGGCATATCCAAATAAAGATTGAAAATGCATAATAATACAATAAGAACTAATTTCCCTGAGGGAAAAAATAAAAATAATATTCAGACACAGGGAGGGCATGTACATAAAATACCTCAACTGAAAAGTGAAAATGGAAAACTAGTTACAATGAGTCAAAAATGATAACCACAAAACTGCTAAATCCCTTATCCTGATATGTAGAAGAAATATGTCACCATGGCATTCCATGAAGATGGACACATTGCTAAAACAAATAAATAAATAAATAATATACCTAAATATTTATAAATCTCTGTCTATATATCTACAGACACTCACACACACACACACACACACACACACACACACACACTATATATATATATATATATATATATATATATATATATATATATATATATGTGTGTGTGTGGACATAGTCACACACAAACACACACACACGCACACACGCACACATGCACACACACACACACACACACACACACACACACACACATATATATATGTGTATATGTGTGAGTGTGTGTGTGTGTGTGTGTGTATGTGTAAATCAATCGCTCTCTCTCTCTCTCTCTCTATATATATATATATATATATATATATATATATATATATATATATATATATATATATATATATATATATATATATATATATAAATGTGTGGCTATAGTGACTTTAGTCTAAACTGCTTTTGGTTACATGCAAATAATCCACAAAAAAGTCTGAACCAAAAAGAGTCCTTTGAACCTTGCATGTGGGGAGTCTGCCCCCCACTCCCCCTGATAATTGAATATACCATCTCTGAGGTGGCACCACAGTAGTGAAAGAGCTATGCCCCTCACTGGTGTAATATTAATTATGTCAGTATATTATTTGTTTTAGATCTTTTTTGTCAACCATTTGCAAGTTGATCAAAAGCAGATTAGACTAAAGTCACAAGAGTCATATAGATAGGTAGATAGATAGATAGATAGATAGATAGATAGATAGATAGATAGATAGATAGATAGATAGATAGGTTCATAGGTTCATAGGTAGGTAGTAGGCTATTGGCCCTAGGGCCTATATAAGCCTATCCAAAAAGGTACCTTGGCTTTCTCCACCCAAGAAAATAATTTTCCTGTTCCCCTGTCGAGCTGAGCCACAGAAGTGATCCCCAGGGTGAATTCCCTATTTCCCATCCAATCATCAAGATTTTTCTTGAAGAGTGCTAATGAGGAGCTTTGTTTGATATAGATAGGTAGTTTGTTCCAGAGTACGGGAAGTCTCTGGGACAGGACTCTTTCCTTCCAGCATGTTCTGTTTATTGTAGTGACAAGGTTTAGGTACCTAGAGCATGTAGCTCAGAGGGATTGGGATTTCTTTAAGTGGAGCATGTCCAACAGCTCTGCGTTTGACATAGCTTTGTATGTTAGGCAGAGATCGCCTCTGAGTAGGTGATATGTGATGGAGTAAAGCTGGAGTTTTTTGAGATAGGTCTGTGTAGGTCATCTGTTTGAGGCCAGTAATCCTCTTTGTGAGGTATTTCTGTGGCCTTTCCAGTTGTTGTAGATGTCTTGTGAGGTACATACCAAAAGGGGCATTGTAGTCTATAATGGGTCTAATGAGTGATGAGTATAGGGGAACAATGACCTCTTTTTTCCTGGATGAGAAACCTTTTGCGATGAGGTGTGCCATGTAGAAGGATTCTCTGACTACTGTGGTGATGTGATTATCAAAGGAGAGACTACTGTCCACCTGTGTCCCAAGGTCTCATCACACTTTCAGTGTTAAGTAGACTACCACCTATGTGGTAGCTCATGGGTACAGAGTTTTTACCAAAGGGGATGACAATGCACTTTTTGGCATTGAGCTTGAGGCCATGGCTTTGACACCAGGAATCTGTCGCCATGAGGCCCTTTTGTAGGATGTCCACATCGTTAGGAGTTTTGATTATGGCTCCTAGTTTGCAGTCATCTGCAAACTTCATTAGCCAAAGACCTTCTGTGTTAGCCTGTACTTCAGAAAAGTAGATACCAAACAGGAGAGGACCCAGGACTGAACCCTGTGCTACTCCACTTGTCACTGGTCTGAAGTCGGATTTGGAATCTGCTACTTTCACAGTGTGGGTTTTGTCAGTGAGCCAGTTGGCAACCCATCTTGTGACATAGGGATTTATACTTTGTTTAGTGAGTTTATCTATAATTCCAGAGTGGGGGATGGTGTCAAAAGCCTTGGCAAGATCTAGATAGGCTGTGTGAAACACCTTACCCTCGTCTACAGCTTTGGTGACTGCTTCAAAGAAGGTTTAGGAGATATGATCTGCCTTTTACAAACCCAAACTGGGTGGGGTCCAGAGTTTGGAGATTACCAATGTCTTTGTGTATAAGATCCATGATGATAGTTTCCATGACCTTGCAGACCAGGCTCATTAGGCTAATGGGATGATAGTTCCCGGGGTCCGTGGTGGCTCCCTCTTTGTGGAGTGGGATAACCGTTGCTGTGCGCTATTCAGTGGGCACAAAGCTTGAAGTGAGGCTATGATTGAACATGGTGCTTAGATGGGGTGCCAGTTCATTCTGCAGTTTATGTAGAAAGCAGCCTGGGATGTTGTCAGGTCCCATGGATGCTGTGTTCTTGGCTTTGGAGAGTGTGGTTTTTACCTGTGCAGCTGTGACTGCAGGAACTTTGTATTCTTCCAGTATAGAGATGGGACCTTTAGGGGGTGAGAGGGGGTAAAGTTAGCACTGAACGTATCTGCCAGGATGTTGGCAATATCAGTTGTTTCTGTATATTTAGTGCCATTGTGCTGTAACTCAGAGCAGATCTGAGTGTTGCTATTGAAATTCTTGACATAGATATAGAATGCTTTATAGTTGTCATTAGAATCAGTGGAAATTTTGTTTTTGTAACTAGCTTTGGAGAATTTTATGAGGGATCTCAGCTTCTTACTGAGGCTGACCAGGGAGTTCCTCCAATCATGGGATTTTACTCTTTTTTGCAACAGTTTCTTTCTTCTGTTGTAGAGTTTGTTTACGACAGGGGGCCACCAGATTGGCTTCCTTTTTTTGGAGGATAGCATCTTGGTTCTGTTAGGGATAGCACGATCCATGCACTTGTGTAAGTGCTCATAAAGTGCATTTGTGTAGGATTCAGCAGTCGTACCTCTATTGTCCGTCTGCATGGGTGTCGTGAAGTGTGCAACTTCTTTCTTAAGAAGCATGAAGTTTAGATGGATGGATGGATGGATGGATAGATAGATAGATAGATAGATAGATACAGACAGAGACAGACAGACAGACAGACAGACAGATAGATAGATAGATAGACAGACAGACAGACAGACAGATAGACAGACAGACAGACAGATAGATAGATCGGTATAAGTTCTACTCTGTTTATAGAAAATAATGAAGAAAACTGCCATTATGGAATTACTGGATTGTGTCCTACTAGAATTCAGTAAACATACAAAACATTTTTATGAGTTTTTAAAACATTTCAGCAGTAAAAATTAGATGTCCAGGATGTCAATCTTTCTACTACAATTCAACATCCAAACCTTTGCAGTGTCTCAGGGTTCTGGTGTAATGCCTCATTTCTTCTACTTTTACTTATGTATTTCTTTTACTTGAACACCCCAACCCCAATTCACTGTTAGTCTAGGATTACTTGATGTTTCACAGGAGGAGTATACCATCAGTAAATTAGGCCAATGGTTGAGTTTGAACCTGGTCAAAGCCATCTAATCCCTAGATAAGAAAGAACAGCAAACTAATGCAATAAAAACAGCATGTTTGAAGCATCATAACAGCCATTAAGTTTAAGCAGGACATTCAGAAGGAAAATAAATGCATGTCATTTTCCCATCACACAGTCTGTACATGAAAATTTCTTCTGGACTAAAAGCTGCCTCTTCTAATTCCATGCACTTGCAACCTAATTCATATTCACTTAGGGGGCTTCTTACCACATGTGTAAGGGTAATTTACTTTGATTACCATACCTTAAATGGCCATTATTAGTCTTTTCTGAACTGTATTTAATAAATGTTGTTGATCTATTTTCCTTTCTCCAAACAGAGAATACTCTGTCTTAAATTCAAACTGATTTGGTCTTTCTTTTTTGGGCCTAGATATGGGGAATTCAATCCCTCATTATATTTAATTTTTCCTCTACACTAAAGAAACATTATCAGTATTTTGTGTCTGCTTTCATCAGACTGTATAATGTGAAGATATACCAATGGAAGAGCATCCGCAAAGTTGCAAAATTAATCTCAGGTACTGCGAATATAAAGCAATTATTTTGCATACTAATTTATTAATACTCTTGCTGGAATTTTGTGTGTAACATATTTGCTCCAGTTGTGGGTAAAAATGTGCATAGGAGTTGCTCACTTATTCATTTGCAAAATAGATGCATAAATAAAAGTATTTCATTTACATTTGGAATTTGACATCTGTCAGCGTGTTAAATGTACTTGAAGCAGTTAGGGATTGTGAAAAACATGCAGACAGCATTAGTGCAGTTGAATTTTTCCTGCATCACAGTTTGATGTTCTGTCATGATCCATCTCAGTTTTGCTTTAACAAAATACCAAGTGTCTTCACCGTTTATGAGTGTAATTCTAACATATTGATTCAGTATAACAGTGGAAACAAAGCAAAGCTTGCCCAACATGGAGAGGTTTAAAACTATTTAATACCAAAAGTCAACAAGTATAAGCAAAATAAAAACACAGTAAAATGTGAAGTCAACTTAAAATAATTGGATGAGCACTTTTGGCAAGAGTGCCTTCCTCAGATCCTGTCATACTAAAGTAGCTCATCAAATTTAAACAGAGGTTTAGCCAATCAAAGTCTTCTTCCTCAGCCTCGGTCCTTCCAGTAAAGGTTTTAAAGGGAACATTCCATTTAGTCCAGGTAGTTTATGAACCTGCAAGTCAGCAATGCAGCGAGTTTCCACAATCTCAGTCAAATTGCAGAGATCCACAATTCTCATATCTTCAGTCAATACTTCAAGCACCATAAAATTGAAACTATGGCCAGGACAATTTATAATATGTTGTGACAAAGCACCGTTTTTTCTTTTTATCTTGATGTCACAAAAATGGCGCAATACCTTCTCATAGTTTCAGTTAGCTTCAGGATTCCAGTGAGACTTTGTAGTTTATTTAAAAAAGGGATACATGGGTTAAAAGGGGTAAACATCTGCAGTGTGCCTGCTGAACCATTAGTAGAAATGTTAAAGAACAGAGACTGTCAGTTTTATCTTTCAGAAACATTGGATGTATTATAGATGTGGGTTCCTATACTTATAAAAGTCCTGCACTTGTAGTCATTATTGTCAAGGAGAAATGCACATGCCTCAGCCCACTCCATTGCAAACTAAGCTTGATCAGTCACCCTATGGGTAATCCATCACTTTAATGTAACAGTGCTAAACATTGTCATTACCAACAGTGTTGCATGGCATTACAAGTATCTCTTTCTGTATGGCTACATTTGTTTACAAATGTTGCTCTGAATTTTTTTCTGAAATAGTACTTTCAATTTCTTAATCTGAATCTCTCTCTAAATATTTTTCTAAACAGCTACACAATGATCCACCACTGAAACCAACCCCCACACAAATCAAAAATGCAAAGATTTCACTTTTAATCACAGCAAAACCCAAACACACGCACATGTACACATGCACACATCCATCCCTTCCTTTCAGTATGGCGACTATGTTACTCACACCCACATACCTCTACAAACCCTTACTTACTTATTTTTACTTATATATATATATATATATATATATATATATATATATATATATATATATATATATACTTACTCATCAGCTGCACAACCACCATGAAAGTACAGTCAGTCCAAGAAAATGAAAACAGTTCCTACACAAAAGTTGGCAGTTCTGGTATTCAACCAAACATGAAGCTGATTTCACAGTCAATAACCTATATGATATACTTGTCGAACATATACATACATATTGAAATAATATCAGCATCACTAATATAAATTAGTCTTGCATTAATTTTTATGCATAAAAAAGTTAGAAAGAGGAAGGTAGAATGGGAGACAGATGTGGACAAAGACAGAGGTAGAGATAGAGGGAGAGAGATGCATACATTTGGATGGATTTGGAAAGATTTGCTCCACCTACAATAACTGGCAAACATGGGTTTGGTCAACTACATCAATGGACAAAATCTTTGATTCAGAGACTTGGTAAAGTCATACAGAGTAACAACTCATTATCAGTTCATTACCGTGTCTGTTAATTGAAAACAACACTGTCAGACCTGAATGTACTAGTAGTCTCTCTTCCAGCCCATACATCACAGTGACATGGGCATTCCCTACACATATACTCATACACATGCAAACAAATATTCAAACACTCACACAAAATAGTGGGTCAAATAAAGTAGGTCCAACAAAATCAGCGACCAAGGAATGAGCCAAAGTAAATAAATTAAACAAAATATTCACTTTTAATACTGTGTTATGACAAAAAGAAATAAAGAAAAAGTCAATTCAAAATCATCAAGCGCTTTCGTCTCTGTATTCAGAGACTTTATCAAGATAAGGACAGTCAATAATGCATCAGTTTAAATAGCACACCCCAAAATCATTTGCCAATTGGAAAATGGCCCTTATTGTTATTATTAAACACATAAGATATTTAAAACCACAACCCTTCACATTTAAAATTGTACTAACAATATTAAACTAATATAGCAGCAATCCATGTAAATATTATACTCATTAAAAACTCCTTTTTTAAAAGAAACTTTTAAATTATAAAATGTACATTAATAAGCGAATAAATGCATAAACAAATAAATAAATACAGATACGAACACAGTGATAGAAGAATATAAATACACAGCTATATATCTACAGATAAAATACTACAAATAACCTAAACATACCTAAAAATGTCATAAACACAATCAGTACCCATATCTCATTATCTGTCTAATGCCTTTAACTTCAAAAAGCAAGTAATTGAAAAGTATTCATTTAAACCTGGTCACTGGGTTGCATTAGTCTTTAATTGCCATAGGGCTTCCTGTCTTTCAAGGTGTAGTGGCCATGGGCCACCCCTCGGGTCTACTTGCAAGGGCTCAATCACAGTAAATTTAAAATAATTTATTTTATTTATTTATTTTATTTTATTTTACATTTATTAACCGGGATAGTCCAACTTGTTACTTGTCCATTTTCAGTGGAGACCTGGGGAGAAAAGCTCCAAAGAGACAAGGTACAAGACATACAGAGAATGATTCAATCCAATCCATATTTCAGCTAGGTACAATAAGAGTATCTAGTTGAGAACACATATTAAGTGTTATGCCATAAACAGATACAATGACCGATAGATTTATAAACAATAATAAATTATGCAAACTAACCCAGCCACTGGTGATGTACAAGCCAGTGCATTTCTTTGTGCCGGTCCCAAGCCCGGATAAATGGGGAAGGTTGCGTCAGGAAGGGCATCCGGCGTATAATTGTGCCACATCACACATGCAGAAAACTGTACAGAAACTCATACCAGATCGGTCGAGGCCCAGGTTAACAACGACCACCACCAGTACTGTTGGCCAACAGGGTGCTGGCGGAAATTGGGCTACTGTTGGCCGAAGGAGGAGAAGAGACGGAAGGCATGCCCAAAGGCAGGTAAGGGCTAGGACTGTGATAGTGAGGGTCAGAACTTTGAATGTAGGCAGTATGACTGGTATAGGGAGGGAGCTAGCAGATATGATGAACCGAAGGATGGTTGGTATATTGTGTGTGCAAGAGACCAGATGGAAGGGGAGCAAGGCTAGGTGTATTGGAGGCAGTTTCAAATTGTTTTATCATGGTGTGGATGGGAGGAGAAATGGTGTAGGCATTATTCTGAAGGAAGAGTATGCTAAGAGTGTTTTGGAGGTGAAAAGAGTGTCGGATAGAGTGATGTTTATGAAGCTGGAAATTGATGGTGTAATGATGAATGTTGTTAGTGCATATGCTCCACAAGTTGGGTCTGCGATGGATGAGAAAGAAATTTTAGAGTGAGTTGGATGAAGTGGTGATGACTGTACCCAAGGGTGAGAGACTGGTGATTGGAGCAGATTTCAATGGGCATGTTGGTGAAGGGAAGAGAGGGGATGAGGAAGTGATGGGTAGGTATGGTGTTAAGCAAAGGAATGCAGAGGGTCAGATGGTAGTGGATTTTGCGAAAAGGATGGACATGGCTGTGATGAATACGTATTTTAACAAGAAGGAGGAGCATAGGGTGACATACAAGAGTGGAGGAAGATGCACACATGTGGATTATATCTTATGTAGAAGGGCAAATCTGAAGGAGATTGGTGACTGTAAAGTGGTGGCAGGGGAAAGTGTAGTTAGGCAGCATAGGATGGTGGTTTGTAGGATAACATTGGTTATCAAGAAGAGGAGGATGAGTGTGAGGGCAGCACCAAGGATCAAATGGTGGAAATTGAAAAAGGGTAATTGTGAGGTGATGTTCAGGGAAGAGTTAAGACAGGCACTGGGTGGCAGTGAAGAGTTACTGAATAGCTGGGTAACTACATCAGAGCTAGTAAGAGAGATGGCTAGAAGGGTGCTTGGTGTGACATCTGGAAAGAGGAAGGAGGACAAGGGGACCTGGTGGTGGAATGAAGAAGTACAGGACAGTATACAGAGAAAGAGATTGGTGAAGAAGAAGTGGGATTGTCAAAGAGATGAAGAAAGTAGACAAGAGTGTAAGGAGATGAGGTGCATGGCAAAGAGAGAAGTGGCGAAGGCTGAGGACAATGTGCATGAAGAGTTTTATAAAAGGTTGGACACTAAGGAGGGAGAAAAGGACCTGTACCGATTGGCTAGACAGAGGGACCGAGCTAGTAAAGATGTGCAGCAGGTAAGGGTGATAAAGGATAATGAGGGAAATGTACTCACAAGTGAGGAGAGTGTGTTGAGCAGATGGAAAGAGTACTTTGAGGGGTTGATGAATGAAGAGAATGAGAGGGAGAGAAGGTTGGATGATGTGCGGATAGTGAATCATGAAGTGCAGTGGATTAGCAAGGAGGAAGTAAGGATAGCTATGAAGAGGATGAAGAACGGAAAGGCTGTTGGTCCAGATGACATACCTGTGGAAGCATGGAGGTGTTTAGGTGAAATGACAGTAGAGTTTTTAACTAGAGTGTTTAATGAAATCTTGGAAAGTGAGAGGATGCCTGAGGAATGGAGAAAAAGTGTTTTGGTACCGATTTTTAAGAATAAGGGTGATGTGCAGAGCTGTAGTAACTACAGAGGGATTAAACTGATCAGTCACAGCATGAAGTTATGGGAAAGAGTAGTGGAAGCTAGGTTAAGAAGGGAGGTGATTAGTGATCAGCAGTATGGTTTCATGCCAGGAAAGAGCACTACAGATGCGATGTTTGCTCTGAAAGTGTTGATGGAGAAGTACAGAAAAGGTCAGAAGGAGTTGCATTGTGTCTTTGTGGATTTAGAGAAAGCATATGACAGGGTGCCTAGAGAGGAGTTGTGGTATTGTATGAGGAAGTCGGGAGTGTCAGAGAAGTATGTAAGAGTGGTACAAGATATGTACGAGGGTAGTGTGACAGTGGTGAGGTCTGTGGTGGGAGTCACGGATGCGTTTAAGGTGGAGGTGGGATTACATCAAGGATCAGCTCTGAGCCCTTTCTTATCTGCAATGGTGATGGACATGTTGACAGACGAGATCAGACAGGAGTCCCCGTGGACTATGATGTTTGCAGATGACATTGTGATCTGTAGTGAGAGTAGGAAACAGGTGGAGACGACCCTGGAGAGGTGGAGATATGCTCTAGAGAGAAGAGGAATGAAGGTCAGCAGGACTAAGACAGAATATATGTGTGTGAATGAGAGGAAGGATAGAAGAATGGTGAGGATGCAGAGAGTAGAGGTGGCGAAGGTGAATGAGTTTAAGTACTTGGGATCAACAGTTCAGAGTAATGGTGAGTGTGGAAGAGAGGTGAAGAAGAGAGTACAGGCAGGATGGAGAGGGTGGAGAAGAGTGTCAGGAGGAATTTGTGACAGACGAGTACCAGTAAGAGAGAAAGGGAAGGTCTACAAGAGGGTAGTGAGACCAGCTATGTTATACGGGTTGGAGACAGTGGCATTGACAAAAAGGCAGGAGCCAGAGCTTGTCGTGGCAGAGCTAAAAATGTTAAGATTTGCACTGGGTGTGACGAGGATGGACAGGATTAGGAATAAGTATATTAGAGGGTCAGCCCAGGTTGGAAGGTTTGGAGACAAAGCCAGAGAGGCAAGATTACATTGGTTTGGACATGTGCTGAGTAGGGATGCAGAGTATATTGGGAAAAAAGATGCTAAGGATGAAGCTGCCAGGTAACAGGAAAAGAGGAAGGCCTAAGATAAGGTTTATGGATGTAGTGAGAGAAGATATGCAGGTGGTTGGTGTGACAGAGCAAGATGCAGAGGACAGAAGGAAATGGAAACAGTTGATATGCTGTGGCGACCCTAATGGGAGCAGCTGAAAGAAGAAGAAGAAGAAGAAGAAGAAGAAGAAGAAGAAGAAGAAGAAGAAATTATGCAAATTATCCCAAAAAATAACCTCATACATTTGTTGTGGTATACTAAGCTTATGCAGGTGAATCACGAGGCTATGTATTAAGGTAAGAGTTGCATTAGTATAGGAGTGGGACTGGAGTTAGTCTGGTGTGGAGCAGGGACATAGCCATTTGTTGTTTAGATGACCTTTGATATACTTTTTAAATTCCGGTAGGGAAGATTCCAGGGTTATAGACACAGGTAGGGAGTTCCAGATTTTGGACTTATAAGAAGAGTAGAGTGAGTCACCAGCATGGTTGTGGGTTCTAGTAACTGTTAACAGTAACTTGTCTGTGGTGCAGAGTTGCCTATGACAGGAGTACTGCTCGATTATGTTACTTAACGAAGGTGTTATATATGGTTGGGTGAGCAGCTTGTGAGTGATGATCAGTTGATTATAGATTAGTAAATCTGGCAGTTCAAGCCAGCCCAGTTGCTTTAGGTTATGACAGTGATGGGTTCTGAAGGAGCTGTTGTTAGCCGCAGGTGGTCATTTTGCTGGTTTCTGTTTTAGATAGATTGGTCAAGATTGGTGATGCTACAGTAATGATGAGAGAAGGTGGGTGCGAGCAATTGTGGATCTAGTGCTATGTGTCAGGTAGGATTTGTATTTGTAGAGACTACCTAGCTTTTTATGTGTATTTTTAATAGCCAGATGAATTTGTATATCAAAGTTTAACTTGTTATCAATGGTAACGCCTAGTAGTTTTGTGTGGGATTCGGGTTAGATAAGGGTACCGTTTTTAGAGAGGATATTGAAGGTGGAGGTAGGAGTGGTAGTTTGTGAGGGATGAAATAGCAGGAGCTTGTTTTTTTGGGGGGGTTAAGAATGAGATCATTCTGAGTAAGCCAGTTTTTGACTGAGTGGAAATTATCCTGGGTTTTATTGTGTAGTTCTGCCAGGGTAGGGGCAGTACATATAACAGTCAAATCATCTGCATACTGGATAAGGCTAGAGCTATTTGCAGCCGAGTGGAGACTATTTGTATAAATTGAGAACAGCAAGGGGCCCAGTATAGATCCCTGTGGTACCCCAAGTGTGACAGGTGAGAGTGGAGACAGGTTATTGTGCCATCGTACTGCTTGTTGCCTATTGCTGAGGTAGTTTTTGAACCAAGAGACTTATTGGTTGTGTAAGCCTAGATTTACAAGGTGGGAGATAAGTTTGTCATGGTTACCCATATCAAATTCTTTCGATAGGTCTAAGAAAAGGGCTGAGGAAAGTTTACCATTGTTCCTGTTGTGGTTTTTGGTATTTGTGACTGCTAACAGAGCTGTAGTTGTGCTATGACCTGGTTAAAAACCGTGTTGTGTTTGAGATATGAGTTCTTGATTAATGAGGAGGGACATTAACTGAATGTGAATACATTTTTCTAATATTTTAGCCAGTGGGGAAAGGATTGAAATTGGTCTGTAGCATAGGTACTGCCCCCTTTGTGAAGAGGTATAATGTAGGCAGTTTTCCAAATCAGGGGTACTGTGGCTTCAGAGATAGATCTGTTTATTAGTATAGAGACTGGTATAGCTATTTCAGCTGCTGCTAGTTTTAAGAATTCATTGGGGAGAGAATCTGCTCCTAGCATTGTAGGTTTTAATTGGGAGAGTAGTTTTCTTATGTAGGAGGTTGGGGTGGGTTGTAGCTTAAAAGTGGGACTGTTGTTAGATGTAGGGTGGTCACTTGTATTGGTAGTGAGATGCTGTTGTGTTAGGGCAAGTACGGTTTCAGTAAAGAATGTATTGAATGATTCAGCTATGTTTTCTTTTGTTAAACCTGATGTCTGGGTGTAGCAACTTGTTTAAACCTGCCCAGAATTTCTTAGGATTATTCATGCGTTGTTTTTGATGGGTAATAAAGTAATTTCTTTTATCTTGCATAACTAGTTTCTTGGTTAGATTTCTAATCTGTTGGTAGGCTTGCTGTGTACTAGGATTTTTGTTGGACCTCCAGGCCATCCAGGCTGTTCCTTTCTACTATTTTTTGCCTAGTTTCCCTAGTTAACCATGGAACTGTGTTAGCTTTAACTGTGGTAGTTCTTACGGGGGCATGCCTATTCAGTATTTCTAAGAAGGTGGAGTTGAAGTGTTCGCTGGCTTCATTTAGGGGTAGGTAATACAGTTTAGACCAGTTGTATTGCTTTAGCTCTTGTATGAAGTTAGTTGGGTTAAAGTGTTTTTTGTTTCTGATTGTTTGAAGTATTGGGGTTTGGGGGTGGTGGGAATTATATTTAAGTAAGAATGTAGTTTGATGGTCACTTAATGAGTCAGGAAGGGTGCCTGCTAAGTAGGAACATGGTATTTTATTTAGTAAGATCCAGTCTAATAGGCTTTCTTTTTTACTGTTTTTGATTATTCTAGTGGGCTGTTTGATTACTTGAGAGAAGGTAAGCAGGTTGATATGATTAGTGGGTGTTTGGGTGGAGCATGTGAGCCAGTCTATATTAAAGTCTCCTAATATAATGGTTTCTTGAGGCATGGATTGTGATAGCCATTGAAGTAATGTCTCCATGGTAGGGATATTATTGCCTGGTGGGATATAACCTGTTACTAGGTTGATGGTTTTTCCATTACATATTTTGAGCCTAGTTAAGAGGATTTTTGCCTTATCCAAAGGGGGTATGGGTATCTCAGTTTTAGTTATGGATAAAGTGTTTTTGGAAAGCAGGGCAATGCCACCGCTCTTTTTATTTAGTCTATCTTGCCTAAGGATACTGTATCCTGGTGAAAGGATCTCAGTATCTTTGGTAGATGGTTTTAGCCATGTTTCTGTTAAACTGACTATATCTGGGAAATACTGTGAGAGAGTATGTAGTTCATGTAGTTTATTGTTTATACTCCTGATATTTAGATTTAGGAGGAGTAGACTATTTAATGGCTTGATATTAATTTGGGTTAGATTGGGAAGCTGTTGTGCATTAGTCAGAGGATTTGTATCATAAGGTCCTGGGTTTGGGTGGATATCCCCAGCGTTTAGGAGTTGTTGTTGGTTTTTTTGCAATAATTTAACTAGTTTTAGTAGAAAGGTTAGGTGTTTTTGGGCTGTCGTTGATTTGGGGTAGGACGTGGCAGGTTTAAGATGGCTATAGCTTATGGCAGTGGTGTTGAATAAGGTATGGTTTATTGTTAGGGAGTAAGTGGATAGGATGGGAGAGATATTGGCAGTGGATTTATGGGTAAGAGGGAAGTTGTCTTCTTCAGAGTAGTTGTACGAAGTGGTGTGGTAGGTACATACTAAGAAGAGTAGTAGGATCAATTGCAGGAGGAAAGTCTTCATGGTTAAAGAGGATTATTAATTGTTTGGATTTTGTAGGAGTGATTTGAACAAATTTGTGAGAGGTTGGGAAGGATGAGGATTGGTTGTTGGATCTGTAAGGGGGTGGGAGGGTTGTGGACTGGATGTTGGATGATTAAGGGGAGTGGCTAGATAAGTATAAATGTAGATGATGTGGGGGTGGGTGAGAATTGGTGGTAGGATAGGGGAGCGGAGTGAGCCCGCAGGGAGAACGGAGCGACTAGAGCCAATGTGAGGATGAGCCAAAGATAGAAAAACAATCTGTAGCTGTAAAAAGACTACAGCTGAGAGGAAGTGTTGTTATAGAGAGTTTGCCATGTAAAATCAGGAGAAAAGTATAATAGACAGGAGCAAAAATGTGAGGTAAGCCAGAAAGGGATAAGAAAAACAGGGTAGGGGGGATTGAAGGAAAGGGTCAAATAATGCTAGTTACCAGTAGTTGAAAATATGTGAGTACAAGTCTATTTTAGGTGTATAGTGCCACCTAGTGGCAACAGGAGAAATGGCAACAGTGAAGAATGCTTCCTGATAGGAAATTTAGTTAGGCATTAGGAGAGAAAAGTTAGAATTCAGGGGAGGGGCAAGGGGTGCAAGCAGGCTGCGGTCAGCTGCTATAACACAGGAGCCAAGATGTAACACTCACTAGTTAACAAGCAAAAAGTGAAAATTTACATATATTTCAGTGTTAGGCTACATACACTAAACCTTTTTGTTTTAAGGGGATAGCTGTTCTGATAGGCACATTAATGGTAAAGGCGTCTTCACAGGATACCAGGAGATGGTGGTCCTTTTAAGTTAGTTGCTGTGGTTTTTAATTTCTTTCTTATGCAAGAAAGAGAGGGAGTACCTGGTTAGTAGGCTGTAAAAAATGAAAAAGGGCAAGATTACAGACAAGTCAGACAGATATGGGGGGTACAGAAGGAGAAGATAAGGTAAGAGTAAAACAAGTAAGGCTAGTCAGTAAGGAAGCTTAAGGAGAGTAGAACAGATACATGTAGAGGTAGTGGGACCAGAAAAGTAAAAAGCCAAGAGCCATTACCCCTTAAGAACATGGAGAAGTACACCCATTTGAGAGATAGGACAGAGCAAAAGCGCTGGGAGAAGAGCTCCACGCTACTGCTGCACATATGCACTAGTTGATATAGTTAGTTATCAGGTAGGACAGTGGAGTAGCACGTGAAATACAGGAAGAGTTGAACAGCAGCAATAGTAAAGAAGATAAATACAATCAAATATTTAAAAAGCCACAACAATTCAGTTTCAGGTATATGCAACATGTAAGTGGAGCAATTTATGGTATAACAGTCAAATAGGCTATAGGAGCCTTTCCTGTATCTAAAGTCTTTCCTAAATCTAAATTAACAATTTAGAAGGCTATGTCTTAAAAAACACTTTTTAACAGGCAAATCATTTCAGTAGCAAAAGTGAGCTGTCTTAAAAAAACAAGTTAGAGCAGGGAAAGTGATTCAGTAGCAGAAGTGTATTGCCACACATTTAAATAATGGTATTTCAGTCGGAGCTGGGAATTAACTACATTCAATACATTTAAATAATAGTACTGTCAGGTGGAGCTGGTAATTCAATACAGTAAAAATAGATGTTGGAAAAGTCCACAGTTAGCAGGAAGTGTAAATCAGGATCAAAAAGATATTGCAGAAATGACGCAAGTTCTTATCATCCCAGAAACAAGGGCAAGGGACAGAAACAATTCCAGATATTACCAGATATAACAAATACGACAAAGGTGCCAGCTGGATTATCTCATTAAAGCTGGTAAAACAGAACAAGACATTACAATTACGATAATGATACCAGCCAATTATCACTAAAGTGTATAGAGTGTCTCCTAGCAAGCACGCTGTGCTATCAAAGATAAATGACCAGGAAGCAAGCAGCCTAGCAGCACATGACTAAACAGTAAGCAAGTACTACTATCACAAAACAAATATTGCTACCATTTTTGCACTTACCGCGAGGCGCGATGAACAGCCAGACCACATGATCGCTTAGAGTTAGATTTAAAATTGGCACCGCACACACCTCCAACTACAAATAAGTTTCTGGGAGGAAGATGGTTAGGGGCTGGGGATAAGGGGGAGTGTTTAAGGTACAACTGGTGAGGGGGAAAGGGGCGGGAAAATAGCCAAAGTGAGGATGAGCCAAAGAGAGAAAAACAATCTGTAGCTGCAAAAAGACTACAGCTGAGAGGAAGTGTTGTTATAGAGAGTTTGCCATATAAAATCAGGAGAAAAGTATAATAGACAGGAGAAAAAATGTGAAGTAAGCCAGAAAGGGATAAGAAAAACAGGTTAGGGGGATTGAAGGAAAGGGTTAAACTATGCCAGCAACCAGTAGTTGAAAATATCTAAGTACAATTCTATTTTAGTTGTATAGTGCCACCTAGTGTCGATAGGAGAAATGGCAACAGTGAAGAATGATTCCTGGTAGGAAATTTAGTTAGGTATTAGGAGACAAAAGTTAGAAATCAGGGGAGGGGCAAGGGGTGCAAGCAGGCTGTGGTCAGCTGCTATCATGCGGGAGGTAAGATGTAACACTCACTAGTTAACAAGCAAAAAGTGAAAATTTACATATATTTCAGTGTTAGGCGACATACACTGAGCCTTCTTGTATTAAGAGGATAGCCGTTCTGATAGGCATGTTGAGGGTAAAGGCGTCTTCACGGGATACCAGGAGATGGTGGTCCTTTCAAGTTAGTTGCTGTGGTTTTTAGTTTATTTCTTGTGCAAGAAAGAGAGGGAGTACCTGGGTAAAAGGCGGGAGGTGCGACGAGCAACCAGACCACAGGACCACTTAGAAGAGATGGTGCATGCACAGAGTACTTCATCACAAAGTTTTGCCAGAACATTAGTATCCTTCTTTAGTCTAATGTCCCTCAAATTTTCGTAAATATGTTATTTTTAACCTTCTCTCTGTCTTCCCAATGTAAAAACAGGGGCATTTTATACAGACAGCACATGAAACCAATGAAGTACCAGATCATTCTTTGAAATTTACTGAGATTGAGCCCTTGCAAGTAGACCTGAGGGGTCGCCCATGGCCACTACACCTTGAAAGACAGGAAGCCCTATGGCAATTAAGGACTGATGCAACCCAGTGGCCAGGTTTAAATGAATACTTTTCAGTTACTTGCTTTTTGAAGTTAAAGGCATTAGACAGATAATGAGATATGGGTACTGATTGTGTTTATGACATTTTTAGGTATGTTTAGGTTATTTGTAGTATTTTATCTGTAGATATATAGCTGTGTATTTATATTCTTCTATCACTGTGTCCATATCTGTATTTATTTATGCATTTATTTGATTATTAATGTACATTTTATATTTTAAAAGTTTCTTTTAAAAAAGGAGTTTTTAATGAGTATAATATTTACATGGATTGCTGCTATATTAGTTTAATATTGTTAGTAAAATTTTAAATGTGAAGGGTTGTGGTTTTAAATATCTTATGTGTTTGATAATAACAATGAGGGCCATTTTCCGATTGGCTAATGATCTTAGGGTGTGCTATTTAAACCGATGCATTATTGACTGTCCTTATCTTGATAAAGTCTCTGAATACAGAGACAAAAGCGCTTGATGATTTTGAATTGACTTTTTCATTTTTCTTTTTGTCATAACACAGTATTAAAAGTGAATATTTTATTTGATTTATTTACTTTGGCTCGTTTCTTGGTCGCTGATTTTGTTAAATATTCAGACCCTCTTATGCACACATACACATGCATACAAAACACAGACACACACACATGCACACACGCACACAAGCAGACATACACACACACACACACACACACACACACACACACACACACACACACACACACACACACAAACACTCACACAAACATGCATACACAGAAACACGCACACGCAGAAACACTCACAGACAGAAACGCACGCACACACACACACACACACACACACACAGACACGCACACACGCACACACACACACACTCAGATACCCATGTGCACACACACACGTGCACACACACACACACACACACACACACACACACACACACACACACACACACACACACACACGCAGACACACACCACACAAACACACACACACACACTCAGATACCTATGTACACACACACACATACACACACACACACACACACACACACACACACACACACACACACACACACACACACACACGCGCACACACACACACACACACACACACACACACACACACACACACACACACACACTCACCGATACGTTCAGCCTCATTCTTATCCCTGTAGATGCATACATATAAATATATATAATGAAGCACCAAGTAGAGTTTAAACCTTTAATCCTCTCAACTAGAATTCCATCATATATCATGAAAATTAAAGAATTCAGACCCTGGATGTTGTCAGAACTACAATTATTTCTTGAAATTAATAATACAACAGAAATCAGTACAGTCATGGTTTGGGACTCATTAAAAGCGCATTTATTTGGTAAGACCCTTAGCTGGTACAAAAACAAAGTTAGAGAGTCAGAATCTGAATCATTAGACTTGCAAACCAGACTCTTGACAGCAAAATCTAAAAAAAAAATCTGAATTGTCAGGAAGTCAAAAAAGAAATAGAGGAATTAAATAAAAAAATAATGAAATTCTAACACACAAAACTTGCCTGACCTTGGAAAAATTAAAAAATAAACTCATTAGCCAACACCTCCAGATATCTACATAACTTATCTACAAGAATTAAAATACAATCTAAAGCAAATAACATTAGTAGTATATATCATAAAAAGAAAGGGAAAAAAAGTATCAGATATAGGAGACATCCTTGAAGCATTTCGGTTCCATTATATGGAACACTTCAAAAAAGAAGATTTACATACCAACCAAATAAACTTAGATACAAACCTTATCGATATAAAAAAATTCCCAAAAACTTAAAACTAGACCTACAAAAACCTATATCCTACAAAGAAATTGTTGACAAGATAAAAGAAAGTAAATCTAACAAAGCTCCAGGGAGAGATGGTATTATTATGGAAATTTACAAACTCTTCCCTTCAACAGTAATCTCCCTTTTTCATAAAACTTTGCTAGAAGTCCAGTCAGAAGCAAAAATACCACCCTCATGGATGTATTCTCTCATAACACCAATTCTAAAAGATAATAAACCATCAGACCTTTGCACCATATACAGACCTATATCATTACTGAATAATGATTACAGAATATTCATGTCAATCCTAGCTAACAGAATGAAAATCCCACTTGCAAAGACAATTAATAATGATCAAACTGGATTTTTATATAACAGACACACACATGATAATATTAAAAAGATACTTACTCTTATAGATTATGTGAATAAAGAAGATAGAGAAACACTTGTAATCAGTTTAGACATAGAAAAAGACTTTGATTCCCTCAACTGGTAATATCTATTTAAAACTTTAGCATTATTTGAATTTCCTCCTCCCTTCAGGGTGGCCTAATGGTTAAGGTGTTTGCCTTGCAAGCACAAGGTGCAGGGTTTGAGTCTCACAAGGGATAATTGGTTAAGCTTAAAATGGCTCACAAGGGCAGTTAGCTTAGTACTAATCTATGAATCTATGAATATATATTAATAACTTAGCCTACATTAAATTAGATCCTTTCACCTCAGAATTTATCCATATAACAAAAGGTACTAAACAAAGATGCCCTCTTTCTCCTATTTTATTTGCTTTGGCTATAGAATACTTGCAGAAATAATACACAATAATCCAAGAATAAAAGGAATAGAAGTCTATGACCAGTACATATCTAAAATAATGCTTTTTGCTGATGATATTTTATTAACCCTATCAAACTCCAGACAGACATTAGGACAGCTAGAAGTAGTAACGGAGAAATTTTATAAGATTTCAGGTCTACACTTTAATAGATCAAAATCAAAATTTCTGTTTTTAAATAAGAAAAAAGAACTATAGGTTACAGATAAATCCATCATAGGAAAACAAGAAAATACGCTAAATTATTTAGGAATAGTGTTATGCAAAAATATAAATGGAACAATATTAATAAATTATGAAAACATTATTGAAACAATAAAAATATATATAGAAAAGTGGAACAAGATTATATTAACTTTTGAAGACAGATTGCAATTAATAAAAAATGGTCTTATTGCCAAAAATACTATATGTAGCATTAGCAATACTGTTAATTCCTGAAAGATGCATTCTTAACGAAATAAACTCATGTTTAATATAATTTTTGTGGTATCCAAAAAAGATTAGAGTAGCTCTAACTTATCACATTAGACCCTGGAAACAAGTAGGATTGAACTTCCCAGAAACATATATAAAAGCATCTGTGCTTAAAACTACAATAGACTGGATAAACCCAAATTATTTTGCCAACTGGAAAGAATTAACAATGGCTATATTAACAAATGAATTTAATCTGTTAAAAAAAATTTTAATAGTAGACAAATCAAACAACCCCTGGTACATACTATGCATAAGTATACAATATAATATAACAAAACCTTCTAAAACAACACTGATTAATCATTACATCAATTCCTTTAGGAAAGGTATCAATGCAAACATAGATCTAAAACTTTGGTTTGACCTTTTAACCCCATTTACCATCACTAAGAACTTTCCTCACAAAATATATAGGGAAATAATAACCTCCTGGGCACAAAATGGATTCTTATGCTTGTCTCAATGTGTAAATAAATTAAATGTTTTAGATATACATATGATAAAAACTGCTTAAAATATTCCAACACAGGACTGGTTAACCTTACAAAGCATTCTAATGTACACTCAAGATTTATGCAGATTAATTAATAATTCCTAATTTAAAGATATTCCAAATCTAAGTTTTCTGTATGAATTTATATATAATAGTTCTTAAAAGAAAAAATCTATATGACAATAACATATAAAACAATTCCCAAACCATCATGCTGGCAGTTCTTAACAAAAGGTCAGTCATTGCAGTTAACAGAAGAAATTAAAAGTAACATCTTACTATCAGTTAATTACACCTCTAACACACACCACTGGAAAATATTTAACTGGAAATACTTAGATAGAGCATTTTTAACACCAGATAGAATTAAAAAGATCAGTACTACTACAAATGGTTTTTGCTGGAGGTGTGAAAAGTCAGATAAAGCAGACTGGATTCATATTTTTTATGAATGTAATACAATTAAATCATATTGGAATTGAATCAATCATTTTTTACAAGCTTTATTTAATGAATCCTTTACCTTAACTAAAGTATTGATAATAATAAATGTAAATGAAGGTCCCTACCTGAATAAGACAAATGTATATTTGTTATGGACAATACTTGCTATATCTAGGAAATGCATAACCAGAAGGTGGAATTCAAATACACCCCCGACCTTGGAAGAATTCTACACTTTACTGAAGACAACTGCATCAATGGAAATAAAAATCAAAGAACTACAAATCTATCCCAGGCCATTGGTAAATAATCCTTGGAAGAAAGTTATATCTTTGTTGGACACTCTGCAATAATCAATATTGTATCTCTGATAACTGATAACTGATCTGTTAATTCTATATTTAATAACATACAGTGTATATAATTAAAAGTCAGGCTATTGTAAATATAGTATATAGTTGTTTAAAATGATACTTAAAAAAATATTATGTAAATGTTATTTTAATTGAAAATAAAAAAATTGAGAAAAAAAGACCATAAGACTGAAGTTTTGAAACTTCATAATTTAAATAAATAAAAACAAAAACTCTTTTTTTAAATTGTTTGCAGGGGATCAAGTCCACCTGCATTCCCCACTACCAGCTAAATATACCAACTTCAAGATCACACTGCAATGAGGAAGACAGTAAATATACCATTCTGCAATGTACAGCGATTTCCATTTAAACAGTTTGAAGTTTCAGAACTTTGATCTTATGGTCTTGACCATAAGAAATTTAAAGTTTTGAAATTTCAAAATTTACAAGTAGACCTATACATACAAACAAAATACATGCACGTGAGTGTGCACACACACACACACACACACACACACACACACACACACACACACACACACACACACACACACACACACACACACACACACACACACACACACACACACACACACACACACACACACACACACACACACACACACACACACACATTCAATGCTCCCCTATACTTACCTGTACTACAATTATACCCAAAAGAGTGAAATGATGAATGCCTTCCAAAGGTGGTGTTTGTATTTTTCTCCAGCTGAAAAAATGAACTCACTTTAGATAGAAAGTTGATCCATGGTTAATAACCACAATACACACACACTAGTTTATCAAACAGCATACTATTAAAGTTGTAGAGGTCAGTAATGACACATACTTGATGAAATTAGCTTTATTAAAAAAAACAAACAAATATGTACATATTTTTTCAGACTTATGGAAGTTGTGTATGAAAGCAAGCTTTTATGTCTGCACATAAAAGGGGTGTCTATATTATAAGCATAAAAGACCTTTTCAGTGAATACAAAAACAGCGACACATATTGCGTAAACCATGAAAAACACTGAATGTTCTAAACCGCGAAATTCAAAATTTCGAATCATCATATTTGGCCCTTCTGCAGTATAGCTCCTTAAGGTAAGTGTGCGATAGCTGAGGACCTTAGGGTTAGGGTGTGGGTTAAGGTAAGTGCATAGATAGTAATGTATGCAAGGTTTAGTATAGGGTTAGAAGTAGGGTTTTGTTTACTGTATGTATGTGATTTATTTATTTAGTTTGGGTAGGCAATATGTAGCGGGCGTTGGGGTTGGCCAACTATGATGGTTTGAGATTTTGAATTTTGCAGTTTAGAGCATTCGGTGTTTTTGCGGTTTGTGCAATATGTGTCACTGTTTTCATATTCACTGAAAAGGTCTTTCGTGCTTATAATATAGACCCCATAAAATGAGTAGTATATCTGAGATTTATTCATCTATAGCATCTAATCTAAAATAATTGAAAGCATTGCATGCGTGATTTCAGTCCTATGAATATCAACAGATTATTTCGCTCTACAATCTGAAGAAACAAGTATATAGGAAATTTGTTTTCAAAATACTGGTTGTTAGTAGTATTTTGAATTTTGTTTTTTTTTAAATTATAGTTCATTCTTCTGCCTACATTATTTTTATATATATTATTGAGATGTGTCTATATGTTGTTATTATTACTATGTCCCATGATGATAATGGATACAATTGTCAATTCATGTTACAGAAGATATTTCAGAAGTACAAAATCAGCATCCTGAGAAATTCTGATAACATTTTGCAAAAGATAGTAGCCATATAGACTGGATGTTCAAAACACTATGATTTGAAAGCCTGGTTCAGAGTTTTTAATCCATATTCATTGAATTAATCAATAAATTATATAGTTTTTAGTTGATTCTCAAATTTTATTTGCATGTTTTACTTTTGCAGTGTCATTGAAAATAATGTTATTTTATCTCATAGTAGGAATCAGATGTTTTACTGCAGATTGCACATATTATTTTGATGGGTAGAATGCACACTGCTGCTTCAATAGTTCAGTATGAACTACACAATTAAATGTGTGAAGATTTGTGTTTTATTTATTTTACATCAAATTCTTTAAATAGGTCGAACTCTGATCAGAACTGACCAATTTCAGTCTCACCCCATGCAGAATTATAAAGCACAGTAAGATGTGAATGTAATATTAGACAAAGGTAAGCACTGAAATATACAACTTATATAGGAAATTATACACTAATATATAAATAGTAAAACTGATATGTAGGAAAGAACTGCAGAGGAGGCTTTCAATTGCACTACATGGCCAAAGAGTAGGAGACAAAAAGGGACTGTGGAAGGATTAGCTGATTTGCCAGAGAGCGATGACATTAACAACTGGCAAATCTTTGAAGTTGTACCTTTAACAGTAGCCTGAATTTTGAGTAAGATGGCATTCCTTTAAGATGGAAGTGGATACATTTGAAAACTTTGTGAACCATCATTGAGAAACCTTGATCTGTTCAATGAAGTTTAGTTTTATATAAAAGTATATAAATAAATGGCAATGTCATAAGATATTCTAGTAGCTCAATTCTTCAGGCCATTTTTTTTGTTTCTTTTTTGTTAAATGAGGCCATAACAGAATTTGGAGAAAAGTAATGTAACTTTATCAGTTAAAGTGGTGACTTTTGGGATTCTGAGCTCTCAAAGTAATTGCAAAGCAAATCATATAATAATATAATAATAATAATAATAATAATAATAATAATAATAATAAAAAACAAATCCACCTTTGCTCCCCATAACAGAAGTCTGCAGTGCCTTATCAAGTCATGTAGAACAAGAAACCTAGGTTCTTCCATTTGTAAGTTTCATACAGCTATATGATGCACAGATATAGGAAATATATGTAAAACAATCCAGGTAAAAACATCAAGATATTGATAAATGTACGTTATGCGTCCCACTACTGTGTTATACATGAAGGTCATTAATTACAGCTGTAATATTTTATTGCAGTAGTAATATTACATTTCCTTTTTGGCTATAATATCAATGTTACCATTATAGCAGCCTTTTGGCTTTGCCCAGTTAGGGGTCGCCACAGTGAATCACCAGTCTGCTATTGATTGTTAGTGGATTTTTACAGTGTCAAGTTGCCAACCCAGCACACAACCTTCACAGAAGGACACACACATACACATCTACCTGCATGTACTTAAAGTTCACTCAACTGCAGGGAGGACATGCAGACTCCACACAGAAGGTGCTCCAGCCAAGAATCGAACCTCTTGTTGTGAGGTGACAACTCAACAGTTAGCTAACTTCTGCAAGGGGGGGCATTAAACTCATTTGTGCCACTGGTGTGGGCCCACACCTCTCCTATTTACATATGTAACCTTCATGATTGCTGAATCTTGGTATAAAGAGAATAACAAGCTGTCATGGAATCATTATAAAACACTGTTCACCCATACAAGTGTCAAAGAATTGTGTTTCTCACTTCTGCTCTTTGTCCTGTCTTCTCCCCGGTCACATGACACCTAAAGCCTGTTGATCGAGAAGTTCCTTTTGACTGTAAAAAGGAAAACAACCTGAAAAAGTTTCACATTTGAGTGACGCCAGCAGAAGGAGATACAGGGACAACGGAGCAATGAGATACACAGGGAATCTGAAATTATTTCTAACTACCCTGGGTAAGCACAAACCCAAGAAAGTAAACAAGTAGTTGAAAAAATATCACTATACCTCATCACAGACAGCAATATGGCTGATATTATGCTCAAACTACTTTAATGACATAAGTCATTTCAAGGTGCACTATCA
The DNA here is from genome assembly GCF_019279795.1 of Protopterus annectens. NCBI lineage: Eukaryota > Metazoa > Chordata > Ceratodontiformes > Protopteridae > Protopterus > Protopterus annectens. The sequence goes on from NC_056725.1 coordinate 886,750,212, forward strand.
AGGTCTTTCCACACCAGCAATACATTAATGGCAGCCATTTCATTACTGCATATGGTCAAACATGCACTGTCTTCAGTATGGAATATACACCCTCCATATAAAAATGTATTATGGTTTTACATGCAACAAGCATGCTCAGATTTATCTGAAAATAGCAGAAAATGGAAGAACAGATAGCTGATGTAATTTCTTTCATTGTTTTAACATAGATTTTCTCAGGAATTCTTTAAAGTGTCAGTGACATGACCAATTGCAATTCAGAGGCATGTTAGCAGCAATGAGAGAAGGCCTCATCTGACCTGCACATCATAATAGTAAATTGCTGCTTGTGTAGACAGGGGCAGTCTCTCTCCTAGTCATTGTCCAATACACACACACACACACACACACACACACACACACACACACACACACACACACACACACACACACACTCTTTACCCTTCCATTTTCCTCCAGTCCTGTACTATTTAAAGTTGCCTTATAGCACTTATCAGGATTTTTCTTTTCTTTTCTTTTAGCTTCTGATGAAGAGTTAAACTTGATAAAAGCTTCCCACTTCATGTCAAACAGTGCACCTCACTGGCCCTCTTCAAATGCAATCTGGACGATTGAATGGGTAGCCATAAATTCACACCAGGAGTTTCACCTGTGTCCCTTTTGTACATGGGCATTAGGTGCTGCTTGTTTAAATATGGGTAGAACTTGACTAAGGTTGTAAGGGCCTTAGGGCTATTAGTCTAGTAACTTCCTGTGATCCTATGATCCTATGAATAGACTGCATTGTAAAAACTATGTTGCTCAAACAAAGGTTACCATATGTGTGTTGTACTGTTTTCTATCAGTGGAAAAACATGGTGTTTCTCATTTTTTATAATTTTAAGAACAGCAATAGAAGATTGGGAAGAATATTAACAAATAGAAAACATCAGACAGGCCAAAAAGGCAACACATTGGACATGATTTTTATTTGCTAGAATGTTAATTTCATTAGCCATGTTCTAAATAGGAATAATTACCTCAGGGTTAGTTACTGCATTCATCAAATGGACTCTTGCAATGGATTTTCCATTACTAAAATGTTCACCCTTGTTGGGACAAACTCACTTAGAAGACATTATCTTGTACTAGGAAATATGTACAAAATGTGGAAACAATTTCAACAGAACTACCAAGTTAGTAATACTACAAGTTAAGTTCTTAACACTAACAAAAGAGCACCTGCTCATTAACCTAATTTCCCCTGAAGTCACAAACATAATCCACAACAGGTTACCAAACAACGCGCAAATGCCACATAAAAGACTTGCCTCATGCATTTTATTAGAAAGCTCAGATGTTTTGCATTCATGGTGAATTAGTAAGGTTAGGTTTTGAACCAGTGATGGAGTGAAGCTAAATTCAAAACCAAAATTATATCATAAACAACGTACTGGTCATGCATCTGGAAGTCCATAACTATGGCATAATAGTACACTGCTTCCAAAATCTACTTGTCTATCTACAGTTAAAATAAAGTCTTTTACATTTGGTAAAATGTGATACTTGCTAGAGATGGTTGGTATGATCCAGAAAAGATGGTGGGAAATGGACTGAAATAAAAGTGTTATGCATTATCTGACTTTATGTAAAATTACAACTTCTTTAGAGTAGGGAAGGGAAGTAGGAGATGCAATAATATATGGAGTGAATTTAACAACTAGGTGGACGCTGGTTACGTTGAAGAAATTGACTGTATAAATCTACACAAACATTCAGAGTTTCCTGAAGTCTTATTTTAAGGAAATTTTATTCACCTAGTGCTTTGTGATAAAACTAGCCACTGCTTCTCTTCTGTGGAATTAGTGGATGATCCTATAGAAAATGATATTATTTTTCTTGTCTTGAGTTTCCTAGACAATCTGCTATGTTGTTTCAATACCACTTCCAGTACCTGCCTTATATCTGTGTGTGAGAAGCAGCTGAGTTAATGGTATAGTTTTACAAATGTTTGATGAAGATAATACTTAAAGTAATGAAATCATTCTTTTTTTTGATTTGTACTTATTTTTTAAACAAGATTTTAGTGTCAGGGCATTTATATTTATTGCCAATGTCATATTATTTATTAAAACTAGGTTCATCAAGCTATGTTACGTTTAATACTATTTAAAATCTGATCAACAAAAGTCATTTTTACTGTGTAGAGTATTAAAAATACAACATATTTTTTATTGTGTAGGAGTACAAAGTCAGGCACAACAACTCATGTGGGGCTCTGCTGTCACCCCCCTTTAGCATTCCCACTACAAGACTGCTATTACCAATAAGATTTAATTTGGGTTCTAGGTAAATTCATTCTCACACTGTACCCATTAGTTACATTTTACATTTTGTTAACTATCTTTAAAGAATGAAACCTAATGAATTTTGTGATTCTGAATGTCCTGTTTTTGAATATTTATAAAAACTACTTTTCTATTCATTCACATCTTTTTCATGAAGTATACGTGTCTGCAAATGTGCACTGAAAGAAAATGGCGTTATATTTTTGAGAAACATTTTATGAGTGCAGAGTGCTATACCATAAAATATCTATCTATCTATCTATCTATCTATCTATCTATCTATCTATCTATCTATCTGTCTTTAAGCCTGGTTTATGAAGCTTTTATTTTATCTTTTATGTTGAAAGTTCTCTGTTATCCACCGTAAAACTGTTTATTGTAAACATCCTCTTTTTAGTGATCTGTACATACATCAAAAAATAAGCATATTACATTTGCATACATTGAAAGGTGAATATTTAATACAGCAAGCAGTGATTGAAATTGTAGATTCATTTAAGGACCCGTGTATATGGGGAGATCCAGCTATAAATATTTCTGATCATATTAACCAATTAGTAAACAATAGGTTGCACAAAAATCTTTATAGTCTAGGAAATCAGAAATTATAAAATCATTGTTTGTTAATTGCATTAGACCCAAACTCGAGTATGGAGTAGCAATATGCAAACAATAAAAAAAAACAAACAAGCGTGACTGAAGTGGAACAAGTACAGCAGAAATACACAAAGGGTATCCATGGATCTGAAAATTTAAGCTATTATGAAAGGCTAAAATATCTGTACTTGTTAATATAGACATTTAGACAAGACCTTATTCAGTTATACAGGTGTTCTGGTCAGGTTACTAAATTCTGTGGTTAATACAGTATTAGAGATGACACAAGAGACCAAGGCTCAAACTTCAGCAATTTTATTTTTAGCTTTTAACAATTAAGGTTTGTAACAAAAAAGCAATTGACTAGTCAATATGCAAAAAAAACCTATCACATTAATATGCAAAACCTAACCTATGACCTATCACATTAACAATTATAAAAACTGTTAAATCATGTACTTATGCAAAACCTAACCTATGACCTATCACATTAACAATTATAAAAACTGTTAAATCATGTACTTACAAGCATATGCAAAAGAAAATCATCTTTGCCACTGATAGGGGACTCCAAACCTATTCAGTACAGCTATCTGTTCAGTCAAGACAGGGCCGACACTGGCAGGCAATGCTGTATGCTCAGTTCAGGCTCTTGCTTCAATCAAATCCGGATGATGATGAGTTCCAGTCTATTACCAACCTCTGAGCCTTTTATAGGTTTGAGCATGGCATAGGGTCAATAGGTTCAATTGATTACACCTAGGCCATTAGGTAATCATTCAGCTGATGATATTTAGATCACCAGTTTATTCATGAGCTAATGAACTGTTTTAAAACATTACAAATCATTTCCTGAGTTGTCAACAAGCCCGTAATGTCTAGTTTTATACATTACTTCCTCCTTTCAGAAAACCGCTTTGCCCACACACCTGTGGTATAGTTCCTCTTGAAATCCCCTCTGTCTGGTAAACAACTTTTAAACTGGCAAACAACTCCAAAGGTTAACTAAAGTTCAGTTATACCAGACAGTGTGCAAGGCTTGCCTTTAAAGCATAATTCTTTTAGGTTTCATGTATGTATATAACATCAAGCAGCATATCATGTATTTATTCAATTAACAGCATATCAATCTAACATCAAGCACACCTACAAACACACAGCAGTTCAATGGCTTAGGGCATCAAAAATCAGGTAAACTGTGTGGATCCGTCACAGGCCACCCCTTGCACTAAGCAATGATCGCTGTGTGCTTCTAATAATGTGCAAAATTGACAGCATCTTATTGTATTTTTTCATAACCTTACAATAAATGCAGCAGGAAATTAAGCAGAACAACACTGAAACTATTGTGGTCAGCAATAAAGGGTGTAAAAGCAAGTTAAACCAGGCAGAAGCCTTTGGTGACCACATAAAAATATCATACCAATGTGAAACAGACATGTCTTGAATTTCATTTGCAATTTGAAGAATGGTACCTTTGTCTTTAATCATTTTAATTACAGTTTGATGCGCATCATGTAAAGTCTTATTCAGCAGGAGCAGTACAGCTTGCCCTTCCTGCTTAATTTGTTTAAAGTCCGGGTGGACTAGAGATGGCCATCTAAAAGTGTGCAATGGTTCTATGCTAGCATTTAATGTGATGTCCATCCATCTAGTCAATCTGATCAATTCCCCAGTACAAAAATCAATGATTGCATGTACATTACTTTTACAATGTGCTCCACTGTCTGTGATTGTTCCATCACTCCAAGCCAGCTTACAGGAGGATACTACACAAGCTGTGGTATCATTGAGTTGATAAATGTCTGTCCCATTTACTATATATCTATGCCAAGCACATTTTTCAGTCCCATTATGTAAACATGGATGAGGCTTTCTTTTAATTAGCATGCACACCCACCCCTGGGGCCAGGTCTCACATCCTGCTAAATCAATGGGCATATCATTATAATCAATGAGATTAGATTCTATCTGAGGCACCCACCAATTACTTCCGAATTGCAAAGGCAATGCTACAAATGGACAAACTTGTTTTGTTCCCTTTTTACTAGCAAGATAATCAAAGATCAATATGCAAGAGTAATTTTCACATGTGAAATCTAATGGTTTTAACATGCTGAACAATTCTAGCACTACTTACAGTTTTACATCCTCTTCTATATCTTACTATATGTCCTAAACCATCAAATACAGTTGAACTGTTGTCCATAGCATATATCTCCAAATTTGGAGATCTGGTTTCTGCAGTGCTGTTTTCCCTTTGAAATTCGGCTATGCAGGAAGAATCTAATGGAGACTCAGCCAGAGAAAATCCTGATTCATTCAGTTTCTGATATAAGCCCCCAGCAGGATTGGCAGTGCATTTCTCTGGATGTCTGTCACAGTTTAATCTACAAACAGTTCTGATGTATTCTGTGCTGGTCAAATTCCATGTCAAGGTGGGTTTGGTAGTCACTGCAAACAACGCTCTTCCCAGCTTCCAGTAGAAGTTATCAGAGTATTGTCTCGTAACCACCCCTGGATTGGGTAGTCTACTTTCACTGTCACCGTCTGTTGTTTGGTCAGCCCCTCTACATGAATCAAGGCAGTATATACAGCCAGTACATGCTGTTCGAGAGGGCTGTATCTAGTCTGTGCTCGGTCAGGATTTAGACCAAAATCCCAGTGGTCTTTTCTTTCCCACATCATTCTTTTGCCACAATCCCAAGGACATGACATTATTAGCAACAGTCACTTCCAAAATAAAAGGTTGCTGTGGGTCTATTGGACCCAGTCCCACACTTTGTTGCAAGGCTTTTTTCGCTTCCTCGAAGGCCATCTGCTGTTTAGGACCCCACTGAAAGTCACATTTCTTTCTAGTCACATAGTGAATAGGTCGTAAAACTTGCCCAAGGTGTGGTACAAATGCTCTCCAAAAGCCCATTGCTCCCAAAAAGGCTTGTGCCTGCTGTTTTGTTTTTGGGACTGCAATCTTTTGGATACTTTTTAAGGCCGATGCAGGTATTTCTCTTTTTGCTCCATTCCATATCATACCCAGGAATTTCACTGATGTTCCCTGCTGTGTTTTATCCTTATTTATTGCCCACCCTCGGCTCTGAAGGTGTTCAATCACTGTTTTCAATGCAATGTCCACATCTGGCTTTTCTCCTGTAATCAGGATGTCATCAATGTAATGGAATACAGTCACTTTATTTAACTGCAACTTAGCCAGATCTCTGGCCACCAGCCCATGGCAAAGGGTTGGGCTGTGTAGATATCCTTGTGGAAGTACCTGGAAGGTATATTGCCTCCCCTCCCAGGTAAATGCAAATTGAGCCCTACTCTCTTCTGCTATAGGTATGGAGAAGAAAGCATTTGCTAAGTCCAAAACTGCATGGTACGGCCCAGCAGAAGAAGAAAGTCTCTCTACAATGGTAACAATGTCCGGCACTGCTGCAGTTAAAGGTGGAGCCACCTTATTTAAGCCCCGATAATTTACCGTCATACGCCAGGAACCATCAGGTTTTTTGACAGGCCACACCGGGCTATTAAATGGGCTCACAGTTGGTTCGAGTATGCCAACACGAAGTAATTCCTGGATTGTTTCAGTAATTTCTGAATGGCCCCCTGGAACACGATATTGTTTGATGTTGGTCACCACTTTTGGTGTGGGAATATGCAAAGGTTCCCACTTGGCATCACCTCGAACAACAGCCTTGACTGCATTGACTGAACAGTGCCGACTCTAAATCTAAATGGCCCTACTGTAGTTTCTAAGGTCCTACCCTTTAGAACATCTATTCCTAAAATGTGTTCTGGTACAGGAGCTATCACTGCTACAATGGCACTAGGAATACCATCCCCAAAGGCTATTCTTACTTTGGTTTTGACACCTATCGTCTTTGCCCCCCCATATCCATCAATCTCCACAGACTGTCCACGGAATTTACGGGGTTGCCTGCAAAAATAGTTATTTTTGATCCAGTATCTACTAAAGCCATTACGTGTTGTGGTCCTCCCCTCCAAAAAATGGTAAGAGGCACGTAGGGGCGTCGGTCCCCAGGTGTAATGGCTCTAACTGTGCCTCTAGCTACTGGGGACCCGCCTTCTAGTCAATTTGCTTCCATTTTTTCCATTGGGGATTTCCACCCCTTCTCTCCCCCTGTATCCCAGACCCGAAGAAACCAAGCCAAGAGGGACTCCTGTATTACTTCAAAGAACAGCCATCCAGCTGCTCCTACTCCCTCTTTCACCTTCTTTCCCTTATCCTCCAGTTTTAAACCTGATAAGGCCTTTGCCAGCTCCTCAGGGTCTACTGGGTTTACTGGTGAGGACTTAGGGGAAGGTGGAGGTGAAACCTGACTCAATGCCCTAGCAAGGGGGTCCCATTTCC
>NC_056725.1:886762507-886947507 GCF_019279795.1 Protopterus annectens
CTCCAAAATAAATAAATAAATAAATAAAATAAAATAAAAATGGGCCCATGTCTCACAAAAAATTATGCCCCATGCATAACTCTCCATTTTACCTATGTGTCATCTTGACACTCTTGATTTGATACAGTTGGCAATATAACATTATTCTGTTGTTGTCATCCATTTCTGGTGTGACTCTCCAAAGACTCTCAAAAGATTTATTCTTAACCATGGACACATAGTGATCAAAGTTCAGGCTGCTGTCAACCTGAATTTTCAAGTCCACTTAACACTGGGTCTACTCTTAGGGGACTGTTAACACTATTACAATTTGCAGGGGTGGTCATCTTCCCAAAGGGTTAAATTATGCATTTGTATTGAATTTTAGGCCATGGATATGACACCAGTTATTTGTCTGTTTCAGATCCTCCTGGAGGATATCTACTTATATCAGGGATTAAATGATTGTACCCAGCTTGCAGAAATAGGCATATCTGGACAGAAAGAAGCCCTCTACATTTTCCTTGACTTCAGAGAAGTATATTCCAAACAAGGGAGGTCCCACAACCAAGTAGCGGGCCTCTTGATGGAGGTGGATCCCCCATCCCAACTTTATGTGTCATATCCATGAGCCATTTGACTACACATTGAGTGACACAGGGATTTATACTAAAATTTGTGAGTGTATCTATAATAGTGAAGTATTGTGTCAAATGCCTTTGCCAGGCCAAGGTAGGCCATTTGTATCATTTTGCCCTCACCCATGGCTCTAGTGATGTTCACAAAGAAGTCCACCATGTTTAGTAGGCATGACCTCTGCTTGCAACCACATTGGGATGGGTTCAGCCTTTGAAGTTTCCTCTGTCTTTGTTTATCATGTCCATTAATTCTTTTCATAGCCTTGCATACAGAACTAGTCAAACTTATGGGTCTCACGTTCACTGGGTTTGTTGATGGTCTGCCTTTGTGCAGAGGGATGATCATTGCAGTCCTCCATTCCTTATGGATGAAGCCTTTCTGTAGGCTGTGGTTGAATAGAAATTCTAGTAGGACTGATACATAATGCTTCAAGCTATTTAGGAGGCATCCGGGAATATTATCAGGACGCATTGATGCAAGTAATGTTTAGCTCTTGAGAGTGGAGTGAAGATCTGTTTTTGGTGATAGATGGGGAAGAAATGGTAGAAGGTATTTCTTGAGGGGACTAGATATGCTAGATTTATTGCTGAGCAAATTTATTATATCAGTAGAGGATGTTCCATTTACTATTAGTTCAGTATACTTTTGGGTATTCTCTTCAAGATTGCATACATAACTGAAAAATGCCTTATGGTTATCCTTAGCCAGAGAGGCTAGTTTGGCCTTGAAGGTTTTTTTTGGTGGAATTGATTAGTTCCAAAACTTGCTTGCTGAAACTGATGAGTTGTATTTTGTCTTTTGGGTTTAGCCTTTCCTATTTTTGGAGAAGATTTTCTTTTTGTTGTTGTACAACCTAGTTATACTGGGGTACACCAAGAAGGTTTCTTTTTAGAAGTTGTCCTCAGTTTATTTTGGTTAAGTACTGCTGTTACTATGAAGTTATTTACATGCTTAAACTGAGTTTCCATAAATACTTCGGCAGAGGCACCATATTTTCTGAGCTGGGGGGGCTTAGAATTTAGCTATGTCATCATTTAGTAGGAGGTATTTAGACCTGGAAAAGTTTTTAAAGGTTCTGGGATTTGCTGGGAGTTCAGCCTTTGTGTTTATTTCAAGTGATCTAATCTTTTTGATGTGGACATTACACAAATGGAAGTGCAATGTTCCCTCATATTTGTGAGTACCAGGTCAAGGATTTTTGCACCCCAAGTAGGTGTGCAGACTTGTAGTTCCAAGGTGTTTTCATTTACAAAATCCAGGAATCTTTGAACCTGTATGTATGCAGTTGTGTGTGTAGACCAGTTTATGGTGGGGTAGTTGAAATCACCTATTGGCATGGTGCTAGGATGAACTGTGAGTGACTCCAGTACATTCAGGTATTGGTATGGTTATTCTAAATTATAGACAGGGACCTATAGCTAGCAAGGATATGGTATTGGATTTGGGTCTATATTAGTTTGGAGAAATGCCATTTCAGCGAACACCTAACCAGAGACACCAATTCAGTGAAAATCGTTTCAGTGATTCTCTGAATTTACCAAGGGCAAGAAAATGCTTGCCCTACAGCACAATGGACCAACATCTAATCAAATGAAACCCACCCAGGTGGTGGGGGGACTGCACCCCACACACCCCCAACTGTATACACCAACTCTGAGATCACACTACGTGGAGAAAAGGGCAAAGTTGTGTAGTTGGCCAACTACTACTTTGCCCTTGGTAAATTCAGTGAATTGCTGAAACAATTTTTGTTAAATTGGTGTTTCTGATTAGGTGTTCAGTGAAACGGCATTTTGGTAAACAAATATGGACTGATTGGACTTTACCTAAGGTTAGTCAGACATGTAGTAACTTAAGCATGCCACATTGTTTCACCAATATTGAGGTGTGTGTACTTTTTTATGTAGATTGCAACACCTCCATCTCTTGTCCCTTCTTCTGCAGTAGCTGGTCTAAATGTGTATAACTCATTATAGGCTTGCACTGCTAGAGTGCATTCCATGCCTTTATATCATGTCTCAGTAACTGCACAGATGTCAACATACTCCATGGCGAAGTGTGCTTCCAGGGTGTGGAACATACTTCTCAACTGTACAGACTTTCGTAGAATGTCCAGATTTTTGCTTCAAATATTTGAGCTGTTACTCATAAAATCTGTAGTTTTCTTGCAAATCACTGAGGATTGAAGTCACTAAATAATGAACACATAATGAAGTATATTTGAGTTTCAGAGTTTATTTCCTTCAGAAAATGCATGCTAACACAAATACTGTTAATCTAGCAGATTTTTAAGTTTATAAGAGCAATATTTAAAATCTGTCCCTATTTTTGGACCTTTGTCCCCCATTATTTTAGGCTTTGTTCAGATTTTTTGCATTAATAGGTTGAGAGGTATGGTGCATTGCTTCTTGTTGAGACTCCTGTTATTGAGCAGTAACACCTTTACTTTACTTTTTCTTGCATAGCATTTACTATTTTAGAAGGTTTATATTGCCAAAAAGGCACTATAGAGTTGGCTAATATTTTGGGCAATATCCAAAAGCTTGATAGGGACAGGTGCATACCATCCCTGACAAAGCAGTGCAGCCTATCAATTGTGTCATCCCAAGCTGACAAATATTAGCCCCCCTTAGAATGACACCAGTAATTAAGCTAATTGTTAAAGTCTATCATCTTCTGTTTATATTGTGCTATTATCCTTGGAGAAGGTAAAATCTGAAAGCTCTATCATGTCTCACTTCATATAGTCCAGAGGGGGTTCATTATCACCCACACAGACTATGACAGAATCATACTGGTACTTGTGGTTCAATGTCCTATGTCCATGTTTGATCTGGCAGATCCTTGCCCCTGATAAGCAACTGACCATTACTGTCTCCTTGCTCAGCCTGAATCACAATAGTGTATCCAATGACTAATATATTGGGCTGTGTGGCAGGTTGCCGTAAGGGCTTAGAGGCTGAGACATTGTGAGTTGTGGTTGTATGTGTCTTGGGGAATGCTGTCTTTGTAGTGTATTTGTAAGGTTTCTGAGGGCAGCATATGGGAAGCCATTGATGTCTGGGCAGATTGCATATAAGAGCCTCATTATTTGTGAGTTTATATATCTGATGTGTGAGTGTGTGTGTGTCTGTGTGTGTGTGTGTGTGTGTGTGTGTGTGTGTGTGTGTGTGTGTGTGTGTGTGTGTTTGCATACGTGTTTGTTTTACTGGCAACCTGTTTGGAGATATTAGTGTCTGTATGTGAAATCTTTCCTTCTAGAGACAGACTGTAATTACATCTCTCACATTCTGTTTAAGAATAAGGTGATTGTCAGTAAACATGATGCAATTGCTGCATTGTCTCAGGATGCCCATTTCCACCAGGCTGGCTACAAAAACAGTATGAAAGTATATATACATGTCTGTGGATCCTCTTTTTTGTGATCTATGAGAAGCGGTGCAATCAGGGTATGAAGTTTATGCACTGGAAGGAGAGGTATAGGATTGATATAAAACAACACTCTTGGGGTCATGCTCCTAAGCAGGGCAAACTAACTGCTCTAAACTCAGATACTTGAGAAAATAGCAGAGCAAATTTTATATGGAAAATTACAACTCTTAATGCCTGTGTCTATATATAGCACTGCAAACCACTGTGGTAAAGCTCCTCACAGGTTAAAGCAAGTTCATAGGTTAGTGCTAGGCTAAGTGCCAGCGAGAGTCATTTTAAGCCAAAATTAATAACCAACTGTGAAAATCAAACCCTGCACCTTGTGTTTGTAAGGTAAACACCTTAACCATTATGGCAACTTCCCATATAGGAAGTGAAAGGAATCCAATCAGTACATAATAAAAATGCAGTATAAGTGTACATATAAGGCTCAGATCCTGTAACAATTCATGGTTCTATCACTGTTGTGATGGATACTGAAAGACTAAGGTTCCCAGACTAAGTACAATGCAAACAGAAAAAAATGCTATAGAAATGTAATTAATGAGGCTCAGATCTTGCCTCACTTCACAATTCTATCACTATTGTGAATGATACTACAAGACAAGACAAAGTTCCCCAGACAAAGTAAAATGCAAGAAGAAAAAAATGCAGTAGAAATGTAATAAATGGGGCTCAGGTCCTGTAGCTAATCACAATTCTCTCACTATTGTGAGTCATAACTACACTAATGTCTCTAGACCAAGTAAAAAATGAAATGATAAAAATGCAGATAAAATGTAATAAATGAGGCTCTGCTCCTGCAGAAATTCACAATTCTCTCACTATTGTGAGTTATACTGCAAGACTATGGTCCCAGACCAAGAAAAATGTGGTAGAAATGTAATAAATAAGGCTCATATCCTGCAAGACTAAGGTCTCAAAGCAAGTTAAAAATGCAAACAGTTGTCTTTTGCTTAAAAAAAAGAAAAAAAAAACAGAAAATAACAATGCACAATTAGATTAACACTTCAAATATTGCAGTCTATACTTCTTGAAATTGGATTATATGAAATAGAGGCTATTGCAAGTTTTAAGAGTCTTGTGGGAATGCCTTATCTGCTTGAGCTATCAGTGTCCAGTAGAAATGGCACTGGAAGGGGCTTGCAAACTCTAATTTACATTAGGGGAAAGCAGCTAAAAGGTCAGCACTTTTAAAACACATCAAGAATTGGGCAGGTGAGAGCTATAAAGATAGACAAAATTAAATAGCACTTACTATTAGCACAGACTGTACCATGCATCTTAGCATGACCATCCTTTCTTTATGGTTTACTCTAGCCTGTCTGTGTGGCTATCAACTTAGAACTTTTGTTCTTATTAGGAAGCAAAAACTTCAATATTTGAAGATGTACATAGATTTTTGTGTTATTATTAAGTTGATATATTTAGGGGTGTTGGGGTGTTGTTTGTTTTGTATGAGGGCTTTCAAAAAACAGAAAGTTATGTAAGATGTGGCATAGGTTCAAATGGATATGACAAGAAACAGCTGTATAAAAGACCAACCTGTCAAACAGTATATGCCTGTAACATAAAAATAGGAACTAGACATTAAAAAAAAACAGTTATACATAAAAGCTGGTAATAATAACTATATAAGAAAATGATGCTTTCTGTAATGTCTTTCAGTCTGAATGATCTTACATATAAATATAAAAAAGAAAGAGTAGTGAACTATATTTAAAAAATGTAATGTGCAAATAACTTTCCTACGGGAGACACACCTGGAAAGAAATTAACATGTGAATTTGATAAAGAAAGATTCTCAGGATGGTAACTCAGTGGAATGTCAGGGACAAAGGAAAAGAAGAGTACTCATATTAATTGCAAGAGGAGCTACAATAGTGGTAGAAGAGGAAAAAAGATAATAATGGAAGATATTTGGCACTAATGGGCTACTGGCATGGAAGGACTATTAAACTGGCATGTATTTATAATCCACTGAAAACTGCTGTAATGGAGCTTAAGAAAATTCTGGGAGAAATAATCAACTTTCACGTAAGAAAATTCTGGGAGAAATAATTAGCTTTCAGCAATGAATATTACTTGTAGGTGGAGACTGAAATTTGGTTTGCAACAGTGAAAATGTGTTTGGGGGACTTATAAGGGAAAATATAACAATGGAGGGTAGATTTTTGAAGACATTTTTGAAAATATTTGGCTTGGAAGATGGGAATTCAGTAATTCAGTATTAGGAGTGAATTTACATATTATTTTCTAAGATACAAAAACTGGGCTAGGCTAGATAGAATTTATATCTCACAGGAACATGTGCATTTAATTGAAGGTCTTGGAATGCACCCAATAACTATTTTAGGTCATGCGCCAATAATTAAAATAAAAATGCATGATAATGAAGTAAAAATGAGACAAACACTGGTGCTTTCCCACCTATTTTGGAATTCCCACCATTTGTGGAAAACCCATTTAACTCATACTTACAAGTCACATACCACTTGACAGGAAACCGGTCAAATCTGGGTCCAACTTGAGGATAGCCGAGGCCACTGTACAAAATCAGGGAGAACACAAGGGTTGTGAAACACTAAGACCATCACCTGACCCTGCATAGGGGCATGGGAGGGAGGGACAACATGCTTGCTGACAGACTCTACAGGAAAGAACAGCAGAACTTCCTTTAAATAGGAAGTGCATGCCTGCATCCACCCCCTTGATGATGAGTCAAGCTAATGGACCACGGGCCATTACCGACAGAAGTCATCATTGTCCACTGGGCTGAGTCATAAAACACATCAGATTGACTTTGTGACCATTTATTATATAACAGTCAAGGACAGCCAATAGTGATGCCATAAATAATTCATATGCAACATATCAACAAATACCATCAAACCATCACCTCAAGCTGCTGGCATTAACCCGCCTGCTCTGGCTGCCACTTCAGAGAAAACCAAAATTATACATCTAGCTACCTCAGACCTGATGGTAAACCATTTAATTCATACTTCCAAGCCACATACCCCCTGATGTGGCTACTGGTCATATCTGGGTCCAACTTGAGGAGAGCCGAGGCCACTAAACAAGAACTGGGGGGAACAGAAGTGGGTGAAGTCATAAGGCTACATCCAACTCAACATGCCATGCCATTACCCCCAGTCAATGGCCTCACAAATAAATTCTGAGTTATGAAAGAAAATAAGTTAAGTTTTGAAAGATTTTTGAGCAGCAACAACCATATACAAATTAAACAAATCAAAACTAATGTTATTTAAATGAACACTGTCCAAATCATAGAAATTATGCTCCAGTCTGTCAATATCACTGGCCTCAATCACCTGAAAACTAATTTGGCTAGCAGCCTGCTTGACTCTGTGGTTTTGCAAAATGCCTGGCTCTCTCAATGGCACTAGGCCTGCTAGCACCCTTCCAGTGCCATCTAGGGATGATGGCAGACCAAAAGAAAGCTATCTTCAGATATAGCTGTCACAAGTGGTCCATATCAGATAAGATTCTGACCATCAGTATCTTCTTAGGGCTTGACCCAGATCATTCCCCCTGAGGTGAATTATCACAATGCTGAGCAAGCCTTCTTTCATGGTAATCTTATGCCATATTTCCCAAAATTGAAACCAACTAAGACCAGGGAAACCAAATGAATGGAATGACCACCAGTTACTATCAAAGGAACTTCAGTGACCAGCCAGGTGGGCCAAGGCTTGCATGGGTGCTCTCTGAATAAAAAATAGTACAAGAGACAAATCACCTCTTTCCCTGCAAGAGAAATAAAAATTAATGCTGGATGTTGAAAAAAGGCATCAGAAACCCACCTTACCATTCTTTGAAAGACCTGCACAGAGTGCCCTTCTATGGCCAAGTCTGAGGTGTGACCTATCTGAAATGGAATGGGAGGAGTAACTTTGTGGGTGAATTCCTTTCCCTGCCAAAGCCTGCCTAAGAAATGCATTAATCTCTGAAAGATTAAAAGAATTAGCCAAGGCCCACATGAAAACAAGCCTGACCATTTCTCTAAAGAGGTAATATTAAATAGCAAACTGAACCAATGTAGAGGGCAAGTGACTAGCCCGCTAGTCTTGTCTAGGTGCATCTGCTGACCTTTATCATCTTGATCAGTCTTGCATTTCATTAACCAAATCATGACAAACTCCTTGTGGATGACAAGATCCTCCCAACAATGGTAAAGGAGAAGTTCATTGACAAGGAAAGCACCCGTATACATATAGGTTAACAGACCACCTATAGAAACAAACAAGTGAAATTCATCAATGGTCCTGAAAAGACCTTGAATAACAAGAGGAAGCAGTTGTCTCTCAATAGGTTTTTTGGAATCCTGCAAAGGTCACTGCATGTTCTTTAGGCCCTTAAGTATCCTCCCTATAACCCAATGTCCTGACACAGAATGAAGGCCTAAAAATGCTCAGACAGAGCTGCAATGTGTACTCAGAGTTTTAGGTGAATCCCCCACTGTGGGCCTAGCAAATAGAATTTGCAACAACATCTGCACACTGCATGGCCTGAGCCAGGGATCAAAAACATGTAGAATGCCTTGAAAACCTAGCGGGATGATGAGTAAGCTTTCCTAGTGTTGCTAGCCCAAGTATTTACTAAAACAGATAATGCTAGTCTTCTCCAATTATCCAAACTCCTGCAAGAACTGGAGTATAAGGCAACAAAGAACAAAGACTATGGTGTAGGTAAACCAGTCCTCCAAAAAATAAATCATACAATATCACAGTCAAAGGAGGCAGTGGAACACAGCAGTAAAATTGCTACGAAAGTGCTTACTGTTTGTTCTACTGTTTGTTTTGGGATTAAATTCTTGAATTTTACTGCTGTGTTCCGCTGCCTCCTTTGTCTGTGATATTGTAAGAACTGGAGTATGCTTTGGATCAGAATGCTTGGCCATGAGACAAAACCTTGCAAAGTGAAGCCGGAAAAGTTATCAGCTATGGGATTAAGATGACCAGGACATGATCAAACAAAAATGACAAAGTGATCTGTACACAAGTCAGAAACTGACCATAGGAAAGTTCAGCCTGGAGAAATTGCCCTTAGGCAAAGTTTATCAAACCATGTAATTGCATGATGTTTCCTACCCTCACTTTGCTGGAACCTAAGAATCTCCATAGCAACTGCCGACTTGTTGAAGTTTGGGCAGAGGAAGATTGAAGGAGTTATCAATGGTATCTATGTCTAAACCCAAAAATGACAAGACTCGGCTTGGTGCTTCTGACTTGTTGTTGGTCAGGGGTATCCCCAACTTGGTGCAAAGCTGCATGAACATGGACATCCCTTCCAAAGCACCATCTTGATTCTCTCCCACCACCAAAAATCATCTAGATAGTGCACTGCTGACTGGCAGGGGGCGTGTTTTTGCCAACACCAATGTAAAGCTGTGCTAATTCTGTATTATCCTAGTAGCAATATGTTCACCCTTTGATGGATGGCAAACTGTTAACTAACTTGTTAACGGGGCTGTGGAGTGCATGGGAACGCCTTTGGAAAAGCCTTCAATAAGGGTGGCTGGCTGGCTGCTGCCCTTTGATCAAGGTAATCTGACAGTAAACAGGATAACCTGTCTAGACAAATGGGGTATAAGCCTGGTGTGGCACATTCGGGTCCCTTACCAAAGCCACAAAGTCAAGCAGATTCCAATAATCATCACTATGCCCTATGATAAAGTTTTAACTCCAACATCTCAGTTTTAATGGTACAATTTGCTGTTAAACAATATTCATTTACTTAATTAATAAAATCCTTTATAGGAGTAGAATGCAGAAGTTTGCTCCAAAATACCCTTAAATGTATTATCACCCTATACCATTAATATAAACATTACCCCATATCTGAAATTATTTATTAATATATATATATATATATATATATATATATATATATATATATATATATATATATATATGTATATATATATAGACAAATATATATAAAACTGTACAAGTGTTTTATATATAAATAAATGCATATATATATATATATATATATATATATACACATATTCATATATATGGGTCTACTTTCATTCACTGAATTTCAATTCACCGTCAAAAAATCACTGAAAGCTCAAATCACTGAAAACTCATTTCACTGAATCAAATTTCACTGAATGTAAGTACTGTTCAAATAAAATGTATATGCCCTTTTCCCCACTGTAGTGTGGTCCTGGAGTCAGTATATTTTGCTTTTATATTTATGAATCTCATTTCTCTGAAAGCTAACAATATAAAGCCAAAACTAATTGGAGGCCTAAGCACTCCACAGCCCCCAATGTGGGGGGGTGTGCCCCCCACACCCATCCTAACTATATATACTAACTTTACTGTTCTCTTCACTATAGTGTGATCTTGGAGTTGGTATATTTAAGTTATGTGAGGTGTAGGGGTGGAAGACCCCCACATGGGAGGTTCAGGGGGGCTTGCCCCCTGCAAAAACACGATGTATGAGGTTTTCTTCTTTTAGGTGTTTTTTATTTTTCATTTCAAGATTCCAAGACCTCAAACTTCTGAATTTTGGGATTTAGAGGTTTAGGTTTTGGGATTTCGAAATTTAAAAGTAGACATAGAGATATTTCTATATTTATATGTAAGAGCATTCACCCTTCAGATATGTGATGTGAAATGTAACAGTTTAACTAAAAACACCCCCTGCCCTAGCTTAAAACATTATATAATATTGTGTAAAAAACAAAAAGGAATAAAACGCACCGAGAAACTGAATAAAATTAGCGCTTTCATTTACTGTTTCAGCAACCTTCTTCAGACAAATAGCAAATGAATAAAATGTCCTTTAAATACATAATC
This sequence comes from Protopterus annectens, assembly GCF_019279795.1. NCBI lineage: Eukaryota > Metazoa > Chordata > Ceratodontiformes > Protopteridae > Protopterus > Protopterus annectens. The sequence continues at coordinate 886,773,394 of NC_056725.1, forward strand.
AAAGCTGTGACATCATGGAACAATACAAGGGACAAGCCCACAATTAAAAAGACCCACACTGAATATTATAACCATTAAGAAAAAAACATAATAAACATTACTAATATATTACAAACATAATTCAGATACATATATATATATATATATATATATATTCAAAAATAAAAAATATACATATTAAACAATTCATCATTTCAACAAAGCCCTCAATTTTAAAATACTTTTAAAAGAAATAGCTTCATTTAAACCTGGCATTGTAGTGGCATTTAATTTTATTTGCCATACTAGTTCCTTCTCATCTAATTTTAAATCACTTGGACCACACCTTTCATTTTCAATTACTTTTTCCAACACCACAAAATTAAATTCATGTGAAGGGTTAGAATTAATATGTTTAGCAAGGGAATTATTCAAATTTAATTTATTTATTGTGTAAATATGCTCATAAATTCTATTTTTCAAGTGCCTTTCAGTACAACCTACGTAGAATGCTGGACAACAGGTACATACTCCTAGGTAAACAACACCCATAGTATTGCAGTTGTATTTACCCTTAATGGGGAGATGCGTATTCCCTATGCTAACCTGCTCAATTACTTTTATGTATTTACACCATCTACATGACCCGCAATTAAACATACCACAATGGAGGCCATATACTCTAGGTGGCCCACTCTCTAATAACATTTTCAAATTCCTACCTCTCCTGAATACAAACTGAGTAAGGTCACCTATATTGTACTTCATTGAGCTATCCTCGGCCAAAAAATACCAATTTTTATTTATAATGGATCTTAATAAATAAGCATCCATAGAGAAAGTAGTAATAAAACTGATTTTGAAGTTATTATTGTTACAAGTGCTATAAGTTTGTTCAATACAACTAGGCTCACAGGTATCAACACTAGAAAGATAGCAGTCGTTCTCATCCATTAACCTTCCATCAAAGTTTACTTTGAGGGATAATAATGGTTTAAAGGTACCTAGTGAACGTTTGTTATGAACCTCTTTAATTAAATCATCAATTAAAGACTTAGGATAACCTCTCTTGAGAAACATTTCCTTTAAAAAAAACACATTCCTTCACAAAATCACCTTCTAGCGTAGTCATTCTAGCTGCTCGAACTAACTGACCTTTAACCATGCTTCTCTTTTGAGAAAAGGGGTGGCAGCTAGAAAAATGCAAGAAGGAATTAGAGTACGTAGCCTTTCTAAATATCTTAGAGATGTATTGTTTATCACAATAGGACTTAGTTAATTCAATGTCCAAATAAGAAATACTATGGGGCTGAAACTCCCATGTAAAATGTAAGAAGTCGGTAAATCCAGTAATGTGATCGATAAATCTTCTAACCGAATCAATGTCAACTCTCCAAAGGATGAATATATCATCCAAATAGCGGGTGTACCATGTGGCCCTTTCCACAAACAAGTTATCTTTAAACAGGAATTGCTTCTCCCAATGGGCCATAACTACATTGGCAAAAGTGGCTTCACAGGGGGACCCCATGGCAACACCCGTTCTTTAGAGGTAAAATTGTTTATTAAATAAGAAATAATTATTACTTAAAATCAACTCTAATAAATAAACTATAAGACCAATAAGGGACCCATCCATGTGGTGTTCAAGTAGAAAATCTCTGACCCATTCACAACGTATATCTTGAGGGATCACAGTATAAAGGTCACGTGCGTCAATAGTAAGGAAATTAACATCATCAACAAGAGGAATATCATTAATTGCATTTAGGAAAGTCCATGAATTCTTACATATTTGTTTTTCACTTTTCAAAACTTCTTTTAATTTGGTATCCACAAACTTAGCGCAGGCATATGTAATACATTGCCTACCATCAATGATGGGGCGGAATGGGGGGTTATCAATATTCTTATGGATTTTTGGTAATCCGAATAAAACAGGAGTAAGGGGGTAAAAAATATTGAAATAATTAAATAAATCAAGATCAATCCTACCATCTAGGAATAAGTCATGAATAAACCCCCTGATACGTTGATAAGCCCCATTTACTTCGTTCAAGGAGGACTTAACATACGCTTCCCCATCCAATAGTAGGCTCATACGTTGAATATATTCGCTATTATCCATAAAAACTAAACCGCCTCCTTTATCCAGTTTCAAAATGCGTATGGTTGCAAATTTTAAGTCTTTCAAAAGATCCCTTTCAGTTTGTGTCAAATTAAAGTTGTCTGTGTTATACAACCGTTGTTGTGAAACAAAGATCTAAAGTCATTTTCGCAAATTCTTTCAAAAAGTAGAATAGATGGATGTAGGCCAGGATTGAAGACGCTAGACACCCTAAAATCTGTAGTTAGGCTAGTAGCTTGCCCTAGGAGAACATTTAAGTTCAATTTCCTTGTAAAAGATTTTAAGTCTATAATACTCGTAGCCAAGTCACCTCTAGATGATGGAACAAAGGTGAGACCTTTAGAAAGAATATCAATCAGTGATGGGTCGGGTGTATATGTGGAAAAATTAAAAACTTTGAAATCATGTGTACTATTCCACAACACTACAAGTGCATCCCTATCCTTCCCTACAGTTCCAACACTATCATTAGAAGAGGCACTGATAAAAGGATCAAATATTAAGGGAGTAATTACTTCCTCCTCCTGTTCTGGCCTTTCTTTTTCCAGTGCTGCTGTTGATAAGCCTGATTCTGGTGATCCCCCTTGTTCTTCCTCTTCTGAAAACCCAGAGATGGTCCAGGAACTACATGGTCAGTATTACCATTATTTGTACCAGGATTGTTAGGTTGTTTGTTAGCTAACATATCACTTCTTCTCATAGTAGGAGCCTCTGTTATGGTGCCATCATCAAGGGTGTCATCATCCCCATTAAGGTAAACATCATTGTTCTCACATGCATTATTAAAAATAGTAGAACCACCAGAACCATCACTTGTACTATTATTACTATTAGAAACATTCACAATAGGAGGTGCAGGATAAGCTGAATTCTTACTATAAGCAGTAGCATCCCTATTTATTTTTTTCATTTTCACCTCCTTAATTTTAGATAATGCATTGTCTATACTGGAAAATATGTGTACAAAATCATACTTGTATCTTAGAAAATCTTTATCAGAACGGATACAGGAATCTAGACTAGTTAATTAAATTTTTAAATTCTCCAGTTCATTACAATAGTTCTTGACCAACATATTCATAAATTCTACTCCTTGATGGTCAAAGAGACAAAGTAAGTCTTTATGGAAACCAGAATTGACAATCAACCCCGACGGGTAACGCCATTGCCGAAGCCCTTTAGGCACTTGCTGTCTACGTATGCATTCATTAAGATATTGAACTTCCAAATGTAACTTTTTATAACGAAACAGTTTCAAATCAAATGTTTTCAAATTATTAACCAAATTGTTTAGAGTACTGTCACTGTTTGAAGCAGGAGAGGCAGATAAGTTATTAATAAAACCGCCAGTAAAGTCCTGTAGCCATTCATTTAAATTAGGAACGGCAAAAGATGTACTCACAGAGCCATTTCCATTGTGGTCTAAGGCGTTGTTGGCGTTGTTGCTATTAGATTTTAAAGTTATGTTCATTAGGTGGAACACGAGTGTTCAAAGGCACCGAACCCTCTGATGGTCCATTAGGTCCATTGGATAAACTAGACGAAGAGCCCCCTACTACTACAAGTCCTCGATCCTGCGATCCTGAGGAGCCCTGCTGCAGCCTAGAGGGAGCTTGTTCCATGGATGTCGGAAAACTGGAAGCCATGGTATTTCCGTATTTATGATGTAGAATATCGGCAACTTGAGACGATAGGTTTTCTACCCGTTGTGTTAGCAAATTAATTAAATTAGTCAGCTTACAAATAGCCCCCGATTCTGAATTAGAATCAGATGATGGTATTGGGGCACTATTTAAAAATAAGTCTTGAGATCCCGGTGTGGCAAAATCCTCCATAAACGCAAACAATGGAAACCAAAAACACCAAATAAACTTGTGTAAAAAACAAAAAGGAATAAAATGCACAGAGAAACTGAATAAGATTAGCGCTTTTGTTTACTATTTCAGCAAATTTCTTCAGACAAATAACAAATGAATACAATGTCCTTTAAATACATAATCAAAGCTGTGACATCATGGAACAATACAAGGGACAAGCCTACAATTAAAAAGACCCACACTGAATATTATAGCCATTAAGAAAAAAACATGGTACCTTTAAACCATTAATATCCCTCAAAGTAAACTTTGATGGAAGGTTAATGGATGAGAACGACAGCTATGTTTCTAGTGTTGATACCTGTGAGCCTAGTTGTACTGAACAAACTTATAGCACTTGTAACAATGATAACTTCAAAATCAGTTTTATTACTACTTTCTCTATGGATGCTTATTTATTAAGATCCATTATAAATAAAAATTGGTATTTTTTGGCCGAGGATAGCTCAATGAAGAACAATATAGGTGACCTTACTCAGTTTGTATTCAGGAGAGGTAGGAATTTGAAAATGTTATTAGAGAGCGGGCCACCTAGAGTATATGGCCCCCATTGTGGTATGTTTAAATGCGGGTCATGTAGATGGTGTAAATACATAAAAGTAACTAAGCAGGTTAGCATAGGGAATACGCATCTCCCCATTAAGGGTAAATACAACTGCAACACTATGGGTGTTGTTTACCTAGGAGTATGTACCTGTTGTCCAGCATTCTACGTAGGTTGTACTGAAAGGCACTTGAAAAATAGAATTTATGAGCATATTTACACACTAAATAAATTAAATTTGAATAATGCCCTTGCTAGACCTATTAATTCTAACCCTTCACATGAATTTAATTTTGTGGTGTTGGAAAAAGTAATTGAAAATGAAAGGGGTGGTCCAATTGATTTAAAATTAGATGAGAAGGAACTAGTATGGCAAATAAAATTAAATGCCACTACAATGCCAGGTTTAAATGAAGCTATTTCATTTAAAAGTATTTTAAAATTGAGGGCTTTGTTGATATGATGAATTGTTTAATATGTATATTTTTATTTTTGAATATATATATATGTATCTGAATTATGTTTGTAATATATTGGTAATCAAGCAAAGTACGATACTGCCAAAATATCTGATAAACGCTCTGTCCCAACACCAAATGATGTATAATTCAAAAGTCATAAATAGATAGAGCGAAGCAAAATAAAGTTCATATAGTCACAGTTCACGTAAAGTTAGTCCAAGATAATCCAGAAATTCCAAGGTAAACCAAATAAAATTTATTCAAGGGTGTCCAGACACAAAAGTAAGCGCTTTCGCTTAATAAGCTTCTTCAGACAATAAAATACATTCATCCATAACAAATCACTTTATATATCACTTTCAAATATGAGAGGGCCAATCAGTGAAGTTCACTAATAAAATCTTAAAGGCACAAAAATACAAATAATAAAACTATACAGATATAATAAAAAACTGTCTGTATAAAAAGTTAGAAGTACACATATTTGCTTAAACAAATCTATAAACAACATTAAATAAAAAGCACTCACAAGGCATCAAGAGTATATAGGCACTTACTTATTATTTCTATGTTTCCTAAGAACGGGCTTAATAGAAGCCCTTTTGTTTAGTCCCTTCCCTTTATCTGCCTTTAATCTAATAATCCACTGAATTTCTATAGTCTCTGTATAGTTCCTGATATCACCTTCACGTATACTGGGATGAATCACAGTTAGGGCCCTGAATAAAAAATTATATGTCACGCCACTTCGAGCAATATGCTTGGCTAATGCATTATGTTCAGAACCCTTCCTAATATGATAAATATACTCACGCATTCTGTCCTTGAACAATCTATTAGTTTTTCCAACATAGAAGCATGAGCAAGCCTGGCAAGTAGCCAGATATACTAAATGTGGAGTCATGCAACTGGCTGTTGCAGTGATATTGAATATCCTATTTAAATCTGGATGTAAGAATCTGTCACTAATATCTATAAAGGGACAAAAATTACATTTTCCACAAGATGTTGCATGCTTCTCTCCAAATGTCAAATTCCTATCCTTAGGGTAGCAGAGCAACCTCTTTAAATTCTTTTTATTTCTATATAAGAAAGATGGTTGCTCCCCCACCACCTTCTTTATATTTTCATCTGTTTGCAAAATAGACCAATGCTTGCCGATAATTTTTCTGACTTTCACATGGTCAGCAGTATAAAAATAGGGAAATTTAACAAAAAAAGTAGTCATTATTGAATCAGAAAAAGTTCTAGTAATGACTGGACCAAAATAGGGCACATCCATATCAGAGCGTAAAATAGGGACATTATATAATTGTCTATCAATTTCGGATTCTTTATAACCTCTTTCCAGTAAGTTCATCCTAACTTTCACAAGTTCATCTATGACGCCTGAGTCTGTAGGATTCATCCTGGAGGAACGTATTCCTTGACCCTTGATAATATTCCTAAAAACATAAGAAGGGTGCATACTGGTTCTTAATAACAGTGCATTAGCATAGCATGATTTACTGTACATCCCGGTATTGACCAATCCACAAGACAACTTTTCAATGTAGAGGTCAAGGAAGTCTATCTTTTGTGTGGAATATGAGTTTGGGAAATTCAGTTAGACTATTCATAGTAGTGAACAGTGTGTCCAGTTGTTGTAGATCTCCATCCCATAATAAAAACAAGTCATCGACAAAACGTCAATAGAACTTAACATGTTTTATGAAATCAGCAGGTTGGAACAGGATAGCCTCTTCCCATTGTGCCAAAAACATATTTGCATAACTGTTGGCACAAGGGGTATCCATGGCTACCCCATCCTGTTGCTTATAAATTTTATTTTGAAACATAAACAGATTGTTCTCTAATACTAGTTCCAAAAAGTGGGCTATAAGATCTCTTTGTACTTCAGAATAATCACTATGAGTTCTGAAATACTACAACACATATAATATACCTAAATCATTCGGTATAATGGTAAACAAAGACTGAACATCCAAGATTACAAAAACTATTTCATTAATATTACCTAAATCTCTTAAGCATTCATACAAATTCACTAAAAACTGCTTAGAGTCTTTCAAAATAAAGCTATTATAGCTCAAAACTGGTCTTAAATGTTTCTCTACATAGATGGATAGGCGTTCTGTAACCCATCTCCCACCGGCCTATCGGTCTCATGGGTGGGTTGCCTAAATCCTTGTGGATCTTCAGTAATCCATGTATCAATGGAATCAAGGGAGTTTTAATTAACAGATAATCAAAAAATCTTTATCAATAATACTACCTTGATGTATATCAAACAAGGTATTAGTAACATTGGCCATGATAGCATGCACTTCACCATTATCAAGCTCTCTATAGAATTTATCTTTCAATAGATTATCCATGGCTACAGTGTAATGTGCAGTGTCCATCATAACTATGCGGCCCCCCTTATCTGCTGGTCTAATAATGATGGTATATTCATCCTGTAGATGTTTTAAACATTGCCTTTCCTTGAAAGTAAGATTATATTTCCTACTATATCTCCTATCTGTATTTAACGTGTCCTAATACTTATAGAATTCATCCTCAGTGAGTTTGAAATATGCTTCAATTAGAGGATGAGTCAAGGGAATGAATTAACTGACTCAAGGGTTAGTGGTACACAGATGCAACCAACTTCCAGTTTTAGGAATCTCAGTTCATTCATAGATATATAGATATATGCATATATAGATATATATGATGTATTTATTTTTATTTTAAATAAAAATTCTAAGTCAATCAGCAAGCATTGTGCTTCCTGAGACAGACACAACCATCTCTCTTTAATGGACTGTACTGTGTCTGAAACTGAAGGATAAAAATAATTAGACTAGAGAAGAAACAAACCATAGATAGTGGAAAGGAAACTATGGCAAACTAAGAACCACGCAACGTCCAAGTTAATATTAGAAGACTCAATGCTTGGATGCTGGTATGTATAGCCCTCAGGATGTTTCCCTGCTCCTCCTTTCCTTGAAAATGCCACAGTGACTAAAACCAGGGGAGCTCCTGTGGGGGTCCCAGAATGCCATGGCATATCCTACACACTCCGTCTGCCAAAACCAAGGATGTGTACAAGTTAAGGATGAAATGCTGAGGTAAACATTGTATACCACCAGTTATCCAGAATGCCATGCCCAAAACTTAACAAAAGTTGACACTCATATTGCAACTTTACTATAAAATCATGATACCCAAGATATCATCACACAAATAATTATATGAAGCCACTTAACCTCCACACAAGCCCATTAGAGCATAAAACAAAATTTGACTAGATTCCTCATAATCAGCTCCCAAATTTTCCCCATAATAACTCATATTAACACAAAGTGAGATGCAGCTACTTATCAAAGCAAGCATCTCATTAGATCTGATAGCTCAATATAAAATGTTAAAAGAACACATGATAGTATATATGTCCCCCACTACTCAACTCCCACACCCCATGTACCTAAATGAACTAAGACATACTTTACTATCTAAGATGGAGCACTAAAAACCCCACCAAAATAAGTAAGCAAATTGTATGCAGTAAAAGCATGCAAATTCCAAAATCATAACTAAATTCATAGAATTCTTACTGCACCACCCCTATTCTATCACTAACCCGTTGCTACCAGACATTTATTTGCATAATTAATAAAATTCTTTATATGAATGGAATATAAAAGTTTGCCACAAAGTACCCATAACTTTGTATTCCCTATGCCCACAGTGTAAAGTTACAACTGTATTTGAAAATATATATATATATATATATATATATATATATGGTTTGCTATCATTATGTCGACGCAGCATTTAGACGTTATGAAGTATTCGAACATCAGATGTTCGAATACTTCATATTATGGCAGGTGACATGAGCAAAGGTTTGCATTGCGAATGAACTGTGCATTCGCAATTCTAACTTTCGGTCATGGGAGGGGATCGCGGTACAGTGCGGTTAGGGAAATGCATCCCTTTCCTCACTGTAGTGCGATCTCGGAGTTGGAATATTAAGTTAGGGGGGCTGTGGGGAGCACAGCCCCCCACAGGGGGGGGGTGCAGGGGGGCACAGCCCCCCTGCATAGCTGTGTGTTCGGTTAGGTAGGTAGGTGATTATGGGAAGGGTGGGCGTGCTGTGTATCGCCGTAAATGTCGCAAGCGACATTTTCGACGATACACCCTTGTTTTCGAGTTTACTATTATTCAAAAATGTTCATTTTCGATGCATAAATTTGAAAATAAAGACATTATTTATTTTTACTTTCGAATTTATGATAGTAAACCTTTATATATATATATATATATATATATATATATATATATAGAGAGAGAGAGAGAGAGAGCTATCTATGTGTTATTTTATTTATTTATTTTTATACGTTAACACTCACCCTTCAGATGTGTCAGCTGGCTCCATCATGATGACGATGTGCCTCCTGACAGATTCTGCAGGCAAGAACAGCAGCATGCGGTAAGTTGTCACTGTCAAAGTAAAAATAATTTAACACCAGTCTGCAGACTGGTCATGTAGTTTTCGACAAAAGACATTTATCAATGATAAATGAGGTTTGGTAGCAAACCATTTTATCCAGGAACATCTTCAGGTGGGGCTTTAGATAGATACAGTAATGGGTTTTATGAGGGTAAAAAAGGAAGCTAGTTGGGGGGGGGAGTAAATAGGAAAGTAGTATGATTAGGAGGAAATGTGGTAAGGGTAGGGAGGGGCTTAATAAGTTATGTGAGAGTCTAACTGGGTGAGGAATCACATTTTGTCATGAACTTGCTAAGGCCGAGACCACCTTAGGTATTCTAGGAGAACAGGTAGGCCTCAGGTGTAAAGTTGGATGGTTGTTTGCACATGGTTTGTACATGTTTTTTTCTTCTTTCTTTTCATCCTCTCCCTATTGCTGAGTTGCTGTAGTTTGGAGGGGGGAGCAGAGCAGCTGGGATGGTTGTAGTAGTGGAGTGCATGCTGTTGGGTTGGCCTGTTCCTGATTGTCGCTGTGATCACTTGTTCTGAAGTGCTTAAGGCTTCATTTAGGTTAGGTACCTGTGATATAGATTTAATAGAACGTACAGGTATTGCTTATTTTTGGTATCTAACACATTCTTCAGATACACATGGTGAAAGTAATATTTTACGGAGAATACCATAACTTAAACTCTTAAATTTAGAATTAATAGTCATGCTAAAGGCTAAAAGCTGCAGCACTGCTTCTTATTAGATCCAGGCTTATTTGTATTTCAAGAAGAGGAAGGCTGTTAATAATACATATGCACACAGGTTTACTATTAGATTTTCGAAGTGAACTCCGTCGACTGCACTGTTGTCGAAAACGGTAATATCGAACACCAAAAGCCAACCTAGGAACGAGTTTTAACATGGGTCGAGATAGGGGAGAGGTTTGTAGTTCGGCAATAACACTGAACATCTATCGACCCATGTTAAAACCATTCCTAGGTTGGCTTTTGGTGTTCGATATTACCGTTTTTGAACTTCCGTGTTCGACAACAGTGCAGTCGATGGAGTTTGCTTTGAAAATCTAATAGTAAACCATGCAGACATTATAATATCAAGTTCCTGACAATGAATGTTTATTTACATTGTCTAGTCTGAAAATACAGACATAAATCACACACAGCAAGAATCCAAATAAGATACGATGGTGCAGTCATTTTTTTTTCAGTGTAACATATTAATTCTGAGTTCAAAATGATCTAAATACTGAAAGAATAATTCTGGTGGAGGTTGCTTGCTGTTGTGGCTTCTTGGTAGGGACGTGGGCAGAGCGGTTTTAAAGTCATGCAGCATGGTTTTCATGCCAGTCGATTCAGTGGTCAGGGCATATTAACCTTTGAATCTCCCAATTTCGTAGTGTATTGTTGTTTTCTCTGGATGCTGCGACAATTTTGCTCTGTTCCTCTCGGCTGTGGCTAAGAGCATTTTTTCACGGGCTTTGAGCAATGCACAGCACCAATTGTCATTGTGCATGTGTGGTTCTCCTTAATAGGGGTGAAGAGTTAGGAACACAGACTCTCTTGGTACAATGTTGAGAATCCTCACAGAGACTGCTTGCTATTAGTTTATGTCAATATTCATTTATGGATACTGTAAATATGACAGTTTAATACATCTGTATTTTTAGTAAGTGGCTTCATAGTACAACACCATTTGATTAAGGAAGTTATGGGAGTAGGCCTCTTGTTGATATATATATATAAAGATATATATATATATATATATATATATATATATATGTGTGTGTGTGTGTGTGTGTGTATCGGAGGAGGGGGGGCACAGTTCTCAAATTCTGTTCGAGATGGTATGAATGCATATTAAAATAAAAGTGTAATTGGCAAAACTGTAGTGGTGATTAACCAGAGTTTACCCTGGATTTTACTTAAACTTTATGAATACACAAGAAAACTTTCCATTTAGAACATGGTAATCTCATGGAGGATAGTAAGGAACCAATGCACCACAGCCAAGGGCCATCAAAGAGATTGTATTTGCTGTGTAAAATGCACACATCTAAAACGTCCTGTATATGTTTCCCACCAATGATATAGGTGAATATCTTGTTCATGCTTGGTGGTGCATCCCTCTCGGTTGTACAGATTTTCGGTGGGGGGGGGGTTTGAAGAATGTCCAGATTTTGCCTGTTAATTTAGTCTGTTGCTGTTGCAGATTTTGAGGAGTGAAGTAAAAAAAATAAAATAAAAAGGTAACAAGCATTTCAGATTCACACTACTGCCAAACTGGTATTCTTGTCAACTTTTTAAGTTTGTAAGAGAAATTGTCCCCATGTGGAGCCTGTGTGTCCCCCATTACCTATAGCTTTGTCTGGTTTTCTAGAGAAGTTGAAAGGTATGCTTTGGGTTAAATGCTTTAGATTGTTCACCTGTTGTCGTGGTGGTCTGAGGAGCAGGGGAGGTTGGCAGGACGGTAGTTTCCATAGTCATTCACAGGCAATGTTCACTGTGCATGCGGATTTTCAGTGAAGGGCTTCATTTGTTAGTGGTGGTGGGGAGAGTTCTAGTATAGAACTAATAGATTGCCATTGTGATTGCAGTTAGCTATTTTGTAAATGGGTAAGGTATGTCCTTTTCTGTGGAGGCCCATAGAGAAAAGCGATAAATGTGTCATGTATAATTTGGGATGGAACCGGGCAGGGGAACTTATTTGTTTTATTTTGCATTTTGATTACTGGGAAAGGTGGGGTGGAGTCTGACTGGACACATGACCCCCTTTTCAGTGGAGGCCCGAGGAGAAAAACTCCTCAAATACATACAGTGTGTTACAAAATACAAGGTCATAGTATAGTTATACAGAATACATACATTATTGAAGCAATTAGAACTTCTCTACAATCAGACATAATACAGTGAGATGTTTTCATATAAGGCCAGTGGTTTAGGGCAGAGAGATTTGAGCAGTGTCTGAAGTGTTGAGGATATGCTGTTATTCTAACACTTAGTGGTTGTAATGTTGGGGCTGCTTGGTAGGGACTTCCTCCAGCATTTCAGGGTATGTGTTGAGTAACATGGTACTACACCGTGTTAATTTGGGGAGGTCTTGGGTAGTGCCATGTGGCCTAGCTCTTCCTCCATGTGCTTTGTGTGGAGGGGAGGGGGCAGGTCATGCCATTTACCTAGAAAATAGGTAAGAGTTGGAGCTTAGCATCACAGTTTTAGTCTGTTTTAATGCATTCATGGGTTCCTGGCAAATTCTTATTGTTTGAAGTTGGAAAATAAATACAAGGCATTTGTTCAGACTTCACGCCCTTCCAACATTCATGCCTTGCAATGGTACAGATTTTTGTAGAATGCTCTTGGCTTTGCAGTTGATACGGATGAGGTTGGAAGGGCTAATATGGGGTATCCTTGAACATTTTGTTAGTGGCATTATATTGCATTTAATGTCTGATTGGGGGATGTGGTATGGATAAGATCTAGTAGTGACTCCATCTCCTTTAGAAGGCATGGTAATTCAGGGCCATTCATTCCAGCAGTGGTTACCTCTATGAGAGCATTCTTTCTAATGCAGGTCAGTCATAGTTTATAAGAGCAGTAGTAGGGGTTCTTCAGTTTATGTGCTATACAGTAGTGTGCCTCTTGGCTACCCAATAGTTTGCAGGATGTCTGAGCTTTTGGTTGTCATTTCATCTGTTCCTGTATACAGTTTTGTTTTTGGCCAAATCACTGGAGTGTTCATATGGATGCTTACTGCACAGGCTGCATGCCCATCAGAAGAGTCGGGTTGGTGCAGAGCCTTTATTAGAGATGACAGACAGTTGGTTTCAAACTGCTAGCCTTCAGAGGATCCCTGTTGGTGCAAAACCAGTTTGCTGGAATAGGACAGAATTGTTTCATGGATAAATAGGTCTTTTGCTTCACTTCTAAGTTACGTAGGAATGATTACTGTGTGGTATATTCTGAAATCTGTTGGAGGTTTGGTAATGTTATGGGGTGTTATGTTAGATAAAGCCTGTCTTTTATCACGGATATCGCGCAGGCTTCGTGATCTCTGGTATTGCCAAAAGTATGGAATGGTTTACATTTTTCATTGCACTGACTGATTCTCTTTCCATTACCAAGATCAGGAATGTTGCTGCTATAATGTGAAACAAATGGGTATAAGGTGCATTCCTCTCTATGCATTTCAGAGGATTTACTTTTGTCGTTTCTTTGCAGACAGAGTTGTGATGGGTGTTACAGTTGCTGTTGCACTACACAGTGAGCTCGCAGATGGTGGAAGCAGTGGTGAGCAACAAGGTCACACGTGGGAGAGCACAAAGTGGGCTTGAAAGAAGTGGATTTCAAAGGTAATGGATTCTGCTGGAATGGTGAACAACCCACTTACAGGTAACTTTATTTTATGTAGTGCTCAATAAGGCATGTTAATGCTGGTGGGGTTCAGAGTAGGTGGGAGGGAGTCACAACAATCGTAGGATCATAAGAAATTACTAGGATTAGGGCTCTAGGGCCCTTATAGGCAAGCCAAGTGCAGCCCTTATGTCCACATGCAGTACTTACTATTCTTGTCCAAGAGGGCATGGGTGGACCCTGCCATGAATTTATGGTTACCCATTTCATTGATCAATTGTCACAGAACCTGGTGAGTCACGTGGGAAAGAGGAGAACACAATTGGGGAAGACATGTGGGCAGCAAGTGCAGCAGTTGAGGCATGCTGTTGCAGGGGATGTGTCCATGACAGGGGCAGTGCGGGATGTGGTGCATATGGGAAGCGCAGATTGGATATCATCCGGTGTTATGAGGGAGGTAGATTAAAAATGTGATGGACTCTGCTTGGGGTAGATGTTACTGCCACTGGAGTGGTGCACAGTGAGGTTGTAGGCAAACCTACTTTATTCATGAAGGCACACCAGAGTATGGTTTGAGAGTAGTTTGAGGACAGGTGGTGATGAGGTATGTCAGGGCAGGGTGAAGCAGGTTGGAGCTTGTTTATGAGGAATTTGCCGTTATCCACAGGTGAGGTGGAGTCACAATATTGTCACTAGTCTTCAGACTCACCCACTGCTAGCAAATCCAATGGAAAATAGTGCTAAACTCCCACAGTAGCACTGGCCACTGAGCAACCTACCTGCATAGCCTTGCCACAGAAAACTCAGCTACCATTCCCACACATTGACCTGATCGGTTGGAAAAGTAATGTAATTTGGGCATTATTATTTCCTGTTTGGTGGTACACTTGGCAGGTTATGACCTGGGAATAGTTGCAGAGATACCATTGGTAGTTAAGATAAATGAGGATGGGTTTGATTTGCAGAGGTTTTACAATGCTATGGGTATTACTGTGGTGTTGGTTTGATTTCAGTTGCTTAGGCAACTGGATACTTTGGATGACAGGGATTCAATATTGGTTCAGAGCGGATGGAGTACACCAAATGATGTTTGGCTTCAACCTTTTAATGTACGGTTAGGTTTGTTTCAGAAGGTTTTGTTGGAAGTCTTGGTATGAAGGAGGAGGAATAACCTGGTCAGGCTGGTGGGCAGAGAAGAGGGGCAGGCTTGTCCCTCTTCTGTTCTGCCTTTGGTGTTGGAGGTTAATTTCAATGTGTTGGAAAATGCAAGTGAGTGGTTGGATGCTTCTTGACCATTAAAAGTAAGCAAGCGTAGGTGAGGACGTTGCTTATTTGACTGGATGCTTATTTCATGAGTTGGGAAATGCAAGTGAGCGGGTTCAACACTGCTTGATAAGTAAAGTAAGTGAGTGGAGGTAAGGATGCTGCTTACTTGGTCGGGGTGAGCAGGATCATGCTTCCCTAAGTTAACAGTTATATGAATGCTTATACTGTGAACAATACATGAAAATATTACTTGGTCAATAGTTATATTTATGGAATTTCAATAAACATTGTCAAATGTCATTTGGTGTAATGTGTGTTTATTGAAGGGGACTGGGAAGTTTGTCCAGGGACATCTTTAGGTGGGGTTTACATTTATTTATTTATTTATTTGACATTTGTTGAGCAGGAATGTCTGACTGAGTTTGCACCCTTTTTCAGCAGAGGGCCAGGGAGAAAAGCTCCACAGAGTATTACATACACAATACACATATTTACAAACAATACAGTATGCATGAGGTAATATAAACATGCATTATAATGCTTGGATTCACAATTGTAACATGAGAGTTTAAAGGTGTTATTTATAAAAAAGGCAACAAAAACCAAATGTTAAAGTCTTTCATATCTCTGCAGTACATAAGGACTTCTCCATATAGAGGGGATGTAATGACAATTAACTCAGTGTTTAAGAAAAGAGTATAGAGGTACTGTATATCAAATCTTAGTTCTTACAGGCAAAAGCATGTACATCAGTAATCAGAAGCAGAGGGGTAGTTGATAGAGAGAGCAGGTGATAGAAAAAGTATGGCTATGGATAAAAGAGGGAATAGAGTTTTTTTTTAATTTGTAAATAAGAGAGGAGAGTAGTGGTGGTTAGAATCAAGTGAAATCTGAGAAAGGGGGGTAGACTAAGTGAGAAAAGAAGGGAGGGAGGTAAATATGAGTAGTGGAGAAATTAAGTGAAAAAGGTATTAGAAGTTAAATTTCTTTAGCGAGAATTACATACAAATTGAGAAGGAGATGTATGCAAAGAGGGTCAGGTGATTAAGTTTACAGTGGTTATGTACAGGAGCAAGTCCAGGTATTTGTAAAGTGGACTTTTAGGGCAATTTTAAATGTGAGGCGCTGTTTAATAGATCTGATTGTTAAAGGTAGCTTATTTCAGTGGATAGAGGAAAGATAGTTGTAGAGGGTTTGTAGAGGTTTATAGATGTCAAGGAGGTTTTGGTTGGTGCTTCTAAGTTTTCTGGTTGGGAGGTAGTAATTTAACATGTTGGAAATGTTAGGGTAGAAGGAGGGTTTGTAGAGGATGGAGTGGATAATATTAAGTTAATAGAAAAAAAAATTGATTGGGGAACTCAAGCCAGTTCAGTGTTTTCAAAATCAAACAGTGATGGGATTTAGGTTGAGTGTTGGTGGCAAATCTAGCTATTTTGTGATCTGTATTTTCCATCTAATTCAGTAGTGTTGCCTGTAGGTTAGTGAGGATTTGGGAGCCATAGAAGAGACAAGGTAGGAGATAAGCAAGAGAGAGTAACCGTCTTGCCTCTGGTGTGAGATATCTTTTGTTACAGTATAGTAAGCCAAGCTTTTGGTTAGTATTTTTGATACAGTAATTTATATGAAGGTCAAACTTTAGTTTGTCATCAATTATGACCCCTAGTAGTTTGGTATGGGATTCAACATTGATTGGTATGAGATTCAACATTGATGATGGTGTTGTCTAACGAGGTGATAGTGAACAGTGAGGTGTTATGAGAGTGTGATTTAGTTTAGAAATGAGCAAAGGATGAGACACAGTATCAAATGCCGTGGATAAGTCCAGGACTAGGCAAGAGACTAATTTGTTATTGTCTCTGGATTGCACAACTGAATTGGTAAAAGCAATGAGAGAGGTGGAAGTACTATGATTTGTCAAAAACCACGATGAATCGGTGTTAAAAGGTTTACTAGAAATAGGTGGCGTAATAATTGTGCATGGACATATTTTTCCATAATTTTTGAGAGTTGAGAGAGAATGGCTATAGCCCTAAAATTGGAAATTTCTGTAGATTTTCCTCCTTTATGGATGGGAATAGTATAGATTTTTTCTAGATAGATGGAACAGTAAACACAGACAGTGAGTGATTTATCAAAATAAATATGGGGTACGCAATGGAACATGCAGCTATTTTTAGGAAGTATGGTGATGAGTTGTCAGCAGATGGAGAACATGGCCTTAGGTTCTGAAGAAGTTTTATGATCTAGGCAGTTGATACAGGTTGAAAAGATAAAGTGTTTTTTGAGGAATGGGATGTTTTTCAGAGTGAGGGCTAGATGAATCAGAAGCAAGAGTGGCATTAGGAATAGATCTGGAGCTAGAAGGAAGTAACTTACTGATGGTATTGATGAAAAAGGAATTGAACTGGGTGGCTTTTTCAGTGGGAGACAGGTTAGGATCAAAGTTAGGAGATGGTGGATTACCTGGATGTAATATGTGGTTAATTGACTTCCAGAAGTCCCTAGGGTTACTATTGTGATTAGATGTGGATTGTGAGTAGAAGTTTGTTTTATAAGATACTATCATTTTTTTAGTTCTGTTTCTAAGTTCTTTATATTTTTGCAAGTCTGAAGGAGATTTTGATTTGGTCCATTTTTTCCACGTAAGATCTCTGACATGGATAGAGAAATGAGTGGTGTTGGTGAGCCAAGGGGAGATTTGACATTTAACTCTTGTTGTTTGAAGAGGGGCAAGAGTATTGAGAATATTTAAGAAAGTTGAATTGAGGTGTAGGACAGCATTATTAAGAGGCAGTGAAAAGAGTGAAGACCAATTAATGGAGGATACGAGGATATTTAAGCATTCTGGGTTGAAGTTGGTCAGATTACAGAAAGGTTTATATTTGTGAGTACCAGTAGTATGGGAGGTGTATCTAAGTACTCGGATAGGGGCATGGTCACTAAGAGAATCAGACAGTGATTCAGGTTTATGGTATTTATTGGGATGAGATACTAGTATCCAGTTGATAACTGAGTGCAAGTTTGAGAGTTTATTTAGGTGGATTGGAGTTGAGATGACCTGTGTGAATCCATAAAGGTTTATACTTTGACAAGGGGAGTCTGTTTTAAAGTGATGCCAATTTATGTTGACATCCCCTAGGATGGCTGTTTCTATAGTAATGTTATCTGAGAACCAAGATAGTATTTGTTCAAAGAGAGAGATATTCTTACTAGGAGGTATGTATATGGCGGCAACAGTTAAGGTAAGGTGTTTATTGAGAATTACATTAACTGACAGAATTTCAGCAAGGGGGGAGGAAGTAGAGAGGTGTTAGAAGAGGTTACTGTGAGATGGTCAGGGTAAAGGATAGCTACTTCTCCACCTTTTCTATTTATACTATCTAGATGTAGTATGTTATAGCCAGGTGTGAGAAATTTGTTATCTGAGTTATGTGGTTTGAGCCAGGTCTCTGTGAGAATTATGAGGTCTGGGGAGTGCAGGTCTATCCATGCATGCAATTTTGCAGTTTTATTCAGAATGCTACAGATATTTAGAGCATAAAGCTTGAGGTGCTTATTAGTTAGGATGGAGTTATAGTTTGGAGTGGGGTTACAGTGGGTAGATAGAAGTAGTATTGGGTTTTATGAGGGTGAGAAAGGAAGCTAGTTGGGGAGAGGGGAGGAAAGGGTTAAATAGGGAAGTAGGATGATTAGGAGGAAATGAGGTAAGGGTAGGGAGGGACTTAATAAGTTATGTGAGAGTGTAACTGGGTAAGGAATCACATTTTGGTGTGAACATGCTATCCGCCCTCCCTCCCTGTTTGGAACATTGGGGATTGTGTGGTTGTTATAATTTTGGGAGGCGGAGAACAGGGGCAGGCTTCTCCCTCTTCTGTCCCCCATCTGGTGTTGGAGGTTCATTTCAATGAGTTGGGAAATGCAAGTGAGCGGTTTGGCCCTACTTGACCAGTAAAAGTAAGGAAGCAGAGGTGAGGACACTGCTTGTTTGGTTGGATGTTTATTTCATGAGTTTGGAAATGCAAGTGAGTGGTTGGACCTGGCTTAATAAGGAAAGTAAGTGAGCGAAGGTAAGGATGCTGCTTACTTGGCAGGGGTGAGTGGGGCCATGCTACCCTAAGTTAACAGTTATATGGATGTTTATACTGTGATCAATAAATGAAAGTATTAGTTGGTCAATAAAGCTACATTTATGGAATTTCAATAAAGGTCGTCAAATGTCATTTGGTGTAATGTGTATTTATTGACGGGGACCAGGATAAATGTTAGATTGAAGGAAATTAATTATTCAAAATTATGAAGAGCTAGTGAAGATGATTGTGGGGTATATAGTTTCTACCTTTTTTAACAGAAAGCTTATTGACATTCAGTTAGCAAGGTTATAAATGAAGAAGTAAATGACAAATATGTAAACTGTTATGCATACATTAGTAGTACTTAACTGGTTTTCTGTGATACTTAATGGGGAGACTACAAAAACAGCATGTAGAAGCTGCACTTACTTTTGTCATTTAATATAAAACTAATTGTAAATGTTATTTACTTCTATTTGCAAAGTAAATGACAGTAGCACTATTTTGCATAACACTTAGTACTGTATATAAGTGGAAAGAAACAGGTTTTTAGGCCTGCATTATGCTGTTTTGATTTGCACTTTATGGTGATAGGTATGCAACACACACCATTTTAAATGATTTCAGAAAGCAACATTTGTCATTGGAATAATCTTTTGATTGAAGCATTATAATCTTGCTCTGCATTCTTTTGCGATAATACAGTTAATGCAACATTTCAAAATCACTAAAGAAATCAGTATTTGACTTTGTGTGATGAATCCAGAAGAAGAGGGGCCATCACTTTGTTAGCCATGTACTGCTGAATTATAAAAAAAGAAAAGAAAAGTACAATATCATGTGCAACAGACAGAGAAACTGGCACCATTTTGTATAGTGTATACTAAGGCACACCATACAGGAAAATACGTTTTCTGAGTGGAGTTGTATCATTTTGCTTTGCACAGTATCACAATGGGAAACAAGATGCAACATTTTAAAATGACAGTAGAAGTCAACATTTGACATGATGCCACTTCACTAAAAGATAGAGAAATGATTCTTGTTGTCTGCATCTTAGTACTAGTCTATGGCAATAAGGAGTATTCTGAAATACCAGGTGGTAGAGAATGACACAAACACTTAGAAACTCCTTTCCATAATAAACTGCTGATATTTTGTATTGTTTTTTAACATGATTGGAAAGTAACATGCAATATGCTAAAATTATTCCAGAAGGCAACATTCAGCATTATAGGACTGAATTAAAAAGAACAGAAAAGAAAGGGAGAACTGCACACATGTATACACTTTGTAAGTAAAAAAAGAAATGGCAGTGAGTTTGTTTTCAAGTTGTTAAGATGAGACATCACTCACCATTAACATTATAGCACAGTCACTATTGCAAACTTATCGGTACTGGAATCTGTATTTGAACTATGACTTATAACTATATTGTGCTGTCATCATTTTGTGTTTGAACTATCCCCGGGATTCAGGAACCTTGCACCAGGCGCACGCATAGCGTAGGCGTTACAACACCAAATATGGCCGCCTAGCGATTCAGGTACGATCCAATCCCACGTGCACTACCGGCGTGTGCCGGATCTGCACTGCCCCTGGTGTAGGTATGCTAAACACCCCATGTGCGGTGTTGCACCATGCAAATGAAGGCATATAGCGATTCACGAAGTGGCACAGGCGTAGCATAAGCCCACGACAATGTAAACCAAAAAAAACGGTTTACATTTTCCCAAACATAACATAGGAGTAACGGAAGAGTGTCAGACCCAGGTATCACACTGTTACCATATGCCAATGGCGAAATACACAGAGAATGTCAAAAGAAAACATGCACAACATGTAAATAACAACTTAAATGGCATGTCCACAGCAACTCATATCAGAACCCTAGGACATGTTTGCGGAAGGTGCAATACAATGAAGTAATATAACAATGTTATAAAACAGCAGCGTAATACACAGCAGGTTCACAGCATAATACACCATGGTATGCATGGAACGCCACAACCACGGTGCAAGGGTTGCCAAGGACTCGCGGCAGTGTTCGGCGTGGTAACTATGAATTAGTAGTCAATGCCATGCAAATGAGGCAGATAATACTGAATCGCAAATCCCCCGCCGGCGTAAGGCTGTACCAAACGGCTCAGCGGTAATACACCGAGGAGTGGCTCAGAGGGAATACATGTCATCTGCAGAGGGGTGTGCCACCATAGCAGGAAGCACATTGGAGCACAGCAAACCTGGGCTGTACATCGCAAATCACAGCTGCAGGACTGGGGTGTGGGGTAATAGTTCAGCTGAGAGCACACAATGCGCGCAGAAGTGCATGTGCACAAGGATGACTACATTCCCTTAACCTAGTCATGTGACGCTCGCCCCGCAAACAACATCGGAAACAGGTAGGTGATGTTAAGAATATGAAGAAATGCGGAAGAAGTGTAATTGGAGTACTAATGAGCAATCAACACTAATCAACCCACAAAGGCCAATCGGCGGCAGCTGACAACTCTGCATGCAGAAACCTGCAAAACGGGATAGGGGAGGCATATGAATGCAAAGAAAGTAGGGGAGGTAGCAGATTGCAAAGATAGAAGACCTGACACAGCAGAGCAAAGCAGACAGGCAGCACAACGGTGGCAGCACACAAAACGCATGATATGCCATGTCCCAGAAAGTACACATGACAGTGCTCTGCAGGATGCATGCCAGAAAATAGTTGGTGCAACATGCAGAAATAGTAAGGGAAGGTCGAAAGGTAATCCATGGCAGGCAAGAGTAATGCAACACCAAAGGCAACAGCGTTGTAGTTCCATCGGTAAAACACGGAAGATAACCCCCAGATACGGCCGTACAAACACACCCTATGACATCATCGGTGTGCACAGCACAATAGTATAAAGTGTGAATGCACACAACACACAGCCGTGTATTCCCAAATGCCGCAGCATAGGTGTAAACACACAGGGAACTTTTAAAATGTACATGTTGGGTGCTGCCATGGCTGTGATCCATCAGCATGTGTTAGAGACAGACGGTGTTGTGGAGGAGGGTGCCGACAACCACCGTAGGCCTCGGAGGAGAAGGAGAGTGTTCAGACCAAGGGTAACCTACCAGGGGCTACAAGACCTGGAGATAGTAGAGTGTTACAGGGTGGACAGGGACACGTTACAGCAAATAGTGGAGCTGTGCCGGCCACGCCTGACAACAAGAAACAACAGAGGGGAACCCATCCCATTGGACACAAAGGTATGTGTAAGCTTGCAAATACTGGCCACAGGTACCTTTCAAAGGCCAACCGGAGATATAATGGGCATCTCACAGGCATCAGCATCCAGGGTACTACACCAGTTCCTGGATGCCATGTTACCACATGCCAATGAGCATAAATACTTCCCCAGATCTCAGTAGAATTTGGCTAGCAATATACGCCACTTCCACCATGTGGCACAATACCCGGAGGTACTGGGTGCGATAGACTGTATGCACATACAAATCAAGTCACCACCTGGCGAGCAGGGTAGATGCTACATAAACCGCAAGGGATTCCCCTCCATCAATTGCCAGGTTGTGTGCAATGCTCAGGGCATTATCATGGATGTGTGTGCTGGCAGCCCTGGAAGCTGCCATGACTCCCATATCTGGCATGCCTCACAGCTGTACCAGGTATTTGCCAGGGGGGACTTCCCACAAGGCCATCTCGTGGGGGATGCTGGCTATGCACTGGAGCCGTAGATGATGACTCCCATCAGAAATGCACACACACACATGCAAGAACGCCATAATGAGGCACACGCACAAACCAGAATAATCATAGAGCGTGTGTTCGGGATGCTGAAATCACGGTTCTGGTGCTTGGATACATCTGGTGGAGCCTTGCAGTACTCTCCAGGCACATGTGCCCACATATTCATAGTATGTGCCATGCTACATAATATGATCCTGCGGAAGCAGCTGCTGCAGGGACATAACGGTGAAGGGCCACAAAGCCCACCACAACTGCCAAGGCCAGTCCAGGCACAGAGAGTCCCAGACCAGGAACACACTGTGCCAGCCCCAGTAGGCAGACGGAGGCGTACCCAATATGCCTACGCCTTGGCAAAGAGGGAACGTATAGCACATACACTGACAGCGTAGGCCCCATGGACTGACACCTCCCTACCTGCACACACAGTGAAATAGATGGCACACAAACATGACCACCTGTAAAGTGTACTGTATGGGTGGCCTCATGTGTGACTCCAACATAGGCAGCCCCCAAACACTGTACACCCAACAGCCAGTGGAGCATGTAACGCCAACACCTGAACAGTACGCGGGTCCTACAGCATACGGTGTTGCTGTATGCCTGCCACGTTCGCCGCAAGATGTATACATATAAGTATATATATATATATATATATATATATATATATATATATATATAATGTGTATATATATATATATATATATATATATATATATATATGTAGATAGATATAATTATATATATAGAAATATATGTACACATATACATATATATACTACAGTTAAGACAGGGAATTAGAGGGATATAAGGTGACTGAGATGTAACCCGCGATATCTGTACATAGTATACATAGTGAAACGACAACCTGAACATCCGGGAGGTTCAACATAAGAGGATCCCACCAACCATGGAACGGGTAACATACCGATATGCATAACCGTGAGGCAGAAAGATCACCAGACCACAGTACTGTAACAGTACATGCGCGTGTAATAGTATGATGATATGAAGGGAGAGGTAGACACCGCCGCCGGTGTTGCTGTCCACGTAGGTACTATGTGCAACCGTCCCCGTGAGGGCCGTAGTATGTGTACGCGTGTGGTGAGGGTGCCGTGTGCGTCGCTGTGTGAGTGTAATATGTGTGTGCCTGCAACATGTGTATGTTGGTGCCATGTTAGAGGCAGAGTGGAATATTAGGTGTAGGCATACGGTAAACTAGCCTCAGGCATATGTACACTACTAGTCCCAAAGTAGTAGTGACAGCCCCACCCTGGCTAGGTGTGTCGCGACGTAGAACGATACAAAGTGAAAATGTCCCAGATCGTAGCACAGGAATATACCCCATATGAAATGGAAAGGACGTATGTAATAGTCATGCCTGTATGTACAACACCGATATGTTAATTGCAATAAGATACGTCGGCAAAGTCACACAGCAATAGGTATGTACCGCGGAAATACGTATGTGCTACCCCAGTACTGACCGTGGCCACGTGTTGGCCCGTAAACACCGCTGTGTGTTCTACAAGTGTCAAACAATCAATCCCCATCTGAATATGTGGCAACCACTGGCAAACAGGCTATCCCAACAACAGGACCACAATGACTGCAAATATCTGGGACAGAATGACAAGGGATAGTTGTCACGTACACACAACCGCTGATGTACCACAGATGTTACGGAGGTATACATGCATCAAGCTCACCCACAGGTGATACCGACACCACATGACAACAGCCCAACCTACAATCCCATAACAAAAGACAATTAACTGTCAACTCTCCAAGTAGGGACGGAGCACACAGACAACTATACTGGTTATGTAGAGATGCAAAGCCCACAAACCGTATCCGTGACGTACAACCACCGACATCCCCCACTGTGCATAATAAAGGAATACAAACCGTAACAGCAGCACAAACATACAGTCGGTCAATGACATCTGCATAACCACAACATATCGCGTGGGGGACACAATTAAAGGCGGCTGCATAATTGCATGCGTTGTAGAAATGCAAACAATAGCCATGTTACAGTTTTGAATGCAATACTCCGTTATTATACATCGGCAGGACAGGTACACCCACCTGTTGAAACAAATACTACACCTATCACACACAATCCATGGGTGACATGAATGCAGACCATACTTGTTCCCATGCATAGCAGATGCAGTCACACATAACATAAGACAATACAGACCATCCCCATGAAGGTAGGGCGAATATCCAATGCCCAGGCAGAGAACCCAATTATACCCCAGTAACGACGCGTAATTACCGAATGGAGTAGATGCACAGGTGATATGCACATAATTACTCACGTACACATAGCCGCTGATATACCACAGAAGTTATGGGGGTATACATGCAGCAAGGCAACCTGCAGACGATATTGGAACCAATTAACAACAGCCCAAGCTACACTCCCATAACAAAAGACTATTAACTGTTAACTCTCCAGGTAGGGATGGAGCACACAGACAAGTATACTGTGTATGTAGAGATGCAAGGCCCACAACCCGTATCCATCACGTACAACCACCGATATCCCCCATCGTAGATATTAAAGGAATACAAAATGTAATAGCAGCACAAACATACAGTCAGTCAATGACATCTGCATAACCCCAATATCTTGCGTGGGAGACACAATTAAAGGTGGATGCATACTTGCATGCGTTGTATAAAGGAATACAACAGCCATGTTACAGTTTTGAATGCAATACTCCATTATCATTCGTCGTCAGGACAGGGACACCCACATGTCGAACCAAATACTACACCCTACACACACAATCCACGGGTAACATTACTTTAAAATATACCTGTCGCCATGCATAGCGGTTGCAGTTACACATAACATAACACAATACAGACCATCTCCACGAAGGTAGGGCAAATAGCCAACACCCAGGTGAGAATCCAATTATACCCCAGTATCGACGCATAATTTCCGAATGGAGTAGATGCACAGGTGATATGCACGTAATTACTCACTGAGGAACAGCAATTGGTGGGATGAATTCACATGTTGCAGGTATCGACGGATATAAAGATGACTCTCAGGATATTCAAACCGTATGCTCATACCGAACCAGCAGTGTACAACCGAAAGCGAAAGAAAACGGAAAAATGATACACGGAACAAAACACGGAACGAAACACTGACAAGGTATGTAGAACACACGATATGTACGGTTGTGTAACGCATGATGTGTATGACAAAGCTGTACCGTATGTGAATGGTGGTTGTAATTAATTACACTTGTCCGTAATGCAGAAAGTGGTGAAAGGTAGTTATGTAGTGATATCCCGCTGAGCATACCAATGCTTGTGGACACCGTGTGTACAGCAGTGGGACATCATGTACACAGCGGAGACACCACAAGGGCTGCCACAGGGGGGCATTCGAGAGAACAATGCCATACCACACGCCATTGCTGGCAGTGGATGTCCAACAAGGAAGTGCCATAGCAGGGGATAGGACATGTATGTATACTGTCACAGCACGCATGTGTATGGGCATATACCGTTGATGTCATACGTAAGGTGCGGCCGACGTGCAAGTATGCCCTGCATTAGGGGATACTATGTGAAATATGTGTAATGTAAAGCTGTCTAGGTAGATATGACAGATATCATACACAGTATCACAGGCATATCATGCATAACACAGGTATCGCCTATTGGTATGTACAATAACAGGATACATATGGCCTGTAGGTATGGGACAGAGTAGTAGCATGATAGCTAGCCGAAATGGAAGGGACACCAAGTAACCATGCCCAAAGGACCTGTAGCAGCTGCACAGGTGCACAGTGGGCAACAATGCAGTCTGGCAGGTCCATGTGTAAACACATGTGCAGTGTACACAGTAGTGTCACCTCCCCATAGTAGTGTCCTGTGAACAGCAAAGGCGGGTGTCAACTGCACGTCTACACAGTACCGCTGCTGTGGTGGTACCAGGACTACGTGTCACTCAAACAGCAAGGGAGGTATCACATGAACAGTGCTACTGTGTGTCCCTGCGGGATGTGCACAGGAACTATGTTCCACAGCATGGTGTGTGTTGTGTTTGTGGAAGTAACACAGAAGTCCAGCCCATGCAGTGTGGCGTGTGTGCACATAAACAGGAGCAGTCCATTCACACTGCCCACCGCAGATGTCATGTATGAGGAGTATATGCATCAGTAATGTGTTGGACATGGGCCGTGTCAGAGCAGAAGACACCCCTGAGTATGTGGTATGCAGATGTGTACAGATGTGTTGTCCGTATGTCAGCCGCATATGTAAACCGTCTGAGCCTGGTAAACATTGTGGCATGACAATTTTGTGCTATGTAAAGCTGTAGCTGTTGTTGAAGGTACACCATAAATGTGGTATTGTACCCTTGACTGTGTGTAGATGTGTGTATTTCACAGGTACAATGGCTACCTATGTACCAGCATCACACACAGTACAGATAGGTGTGGCCTTGCAGAAGGGTATCCATGCCACAGTGGAATACGGTAACCACAGGGCTGTGTGTGGCATATGTGTGTACAGCAACCATGTAAAATGTGATATGTATGTACGGGACCAGTATCCATGTGATAGTCAGTGGGTGAATGTTGTTATGCAAAGGTGATGTGCATGCACCATGTGTCATGCATCCTGATGCCATGATACTCATATGATGTATCCGCCACACTGACACCCATATGGTTGGTATCGGTATGAGCTGGTGGAGCAATAATGGCACTTGGTATGTAGGCGTGGGATATCTAGGCATGGACAGTACTCTGTGACAGCATGTTCTGTATGTAAGCATATAGTGAACATGAGGGGCCCCATGACTGAGGACTGTGTAATGCCATATGTACCTGACATGTAGTAAGTACTATGGTATGCTCGCACCACTGTGTGTCCTGTCCATGAGCCACATAGCATAACATCCTGAGACACAGGGTATGATGTGCAGGTGGATGTGTAAGTTGCCAATACCAGAATGTGGAATGGTGCTGAAGGGCAATGTGAGGACAACGTCTGATGTGTCGGCCTCCGTACCACCCCAACCGCCCATGCAACAGTATGACAGGTGGCCAGCATGTGTATGTGCCGTGCTGTGGCATACACAAGCCCAACATGGGTGCTAGGAAAGGCCTGGAGGCCATCAATGTGTGTGGGAATCACGTTCGTGAGGATGTGCCCCATTGCCATTCAGAATGGTCCAGTCATGGGTGTATGACTACAGTCCCATATGTGCAATGCAGTGCCACCCGTGGGTAGTGCGAACAATGCCGCTGTGCAGCGGTCAGGGTACATAATGTCCGAATACAGGCTAGCAGTGAATATAGTGGCCTGGTGCGGAGGCATATACCGAAGAGGTTGGTGGGAAATTACAGCCAGGGACATCGGAAGGTGACATTGGGCCAGCGTCCCAGGACATATCATGTGCATGTCAGTACCGTGTATGTGTCCACAGGGACACTACAATGTCCATGTATGGATTGCGACCCTGTAGTGAGTGAGAGGGTGTATTGTCAGTAAGTACGCCATCGCCTGGCACGTTGCCAACATTAGCTCGGTCTGCAATGCCTGGGTGACTATTGTATGTGACATCAGATGTGGATGTAGCCAAACAATACAGACATACCACCACAATGCCTGAGGCCCCACACCACAATGTGCGGCAGTCATGTTTAGGTAGCTAGCCTTGGAGTATGTGATGATGGACCTCGAGGACCCACCATGGCTGACAAGTGATGCACCCCACACATGTGAATGTACACCACTGTGCAACAGCCTGCACATGTGGTTGTACATCATATGTGCATGGAACATGACCATCACAGTGGCGTCTGTGAACAGGTCAGTACCGCCATGTCTCTGTGTGGAATAGCATGGTTTCTGCAATTGTGTACGTGCTACGGAAGCGCACTGTGGTATGTGTCAGCATATGTATGTGCACTGTCCATCTGCTGGGGTGTCACGCCGTTAACAACTGCTGTCAGCAGACGTCAGTAGTACTGGTTGTAGTACACATGTTCCGTGTATGCTGCGATGGGTGTGTTTCCAGGGTGTGGCTAGCAGGGCCGTGTAGCATATGTGTTTAATCCACCAAAGAGGGGATAACCCCAGGTGCGTCACACCAGTCACATGGAGGTATTGTGCATGCTAAGGGTAGTGTAGGTATGGTATGTGTTGTGTAATGTGTCATCCAGCTGAGCGGAGTGCATGACTCAAGCATGTGTAGGTACATGGGTGTCTATTCCAGGGAAGTGTGGGTTGCTGTCAGCACATGGCAGTATTAGCTGTCTGAGGCCCAATGTACAGTATAACAACACAGACGGTATGTAACCTGTGGTGTACAATGTTGACTCTGCCGCGTGTTACAATGTGTATAGCGGTCACAAACACGGGTATCTGCACATGGAGCACCTATGATGCATTGTGTTAGGCAACTATCCAGGATGTGTGCAAAACACTGTGTGATGTGTGAACCCCTCACCTGTGGGTGTTCCAGTCCAGGTATGTGCCTGGGAGGTACGATCCGTGTACAATCCGTACTCGCAGGCATGCTGCGCAGAGCATGGAGGCAGGTCCCAGTCACCGCAGAGATATGTGAGTGGTGCAATAGTGTGTGTGCCTCGCTTGTGTGCAGCACAGTGGAAGATGCAAGCAGTGTCCCACATGGCCTCATGCCGTGCCTGCCTGTTACAGCCTTGCCGGAGACAGTTATGTGAAACTTCCACAGAGGCAGTATAGCATGTGAAGATGTACATGTGTGCTCCACACCCCAGGCCGATGGCTGCAGGTCATGAGTGCCACAGCATTGTGGTCGACCAGGACTGTCATAGCGGTCAGATACCACATGCCTGTACAATAACAGTAGGAGCATAGGCAACAGTTGCAGTGACACAGTAGGTCAATGTACAGTGTCCCTGTGTTCGGACCACTGCCTACTGTACACTTGGCTAGACACACACCCAGAGGGCTATAACACTGGTGAGCCATCGCATGTCCCAGTACACGTAGTCTGTGTATTGCCATCACAGGGCAGTCACAATAACATGTTGTATGAGAGATATATTGTACCAGGTGATGTGTCATGTGTGCGTATGTTGAGTTGCAGAGCTGTTCACCCGTCTGCAACATCTCAGTGCATGATGCCTTGTGTAACATGATGTGTGGAACTGCAATGTGATCCACAACAGGGTCATCCATGACTGGTGCGTTGTGAATGGTGTAACCCATGGGTCTGCGGGATATACACTGGTGCTGTCGGCTGCCATGCTGGGGGCCACCAGTGGTGCCTACAGTGGTCATACAGACATACTGCATACATTGTTCTGGCAGGAATGTCCATTGTTGTAGATGATGTGGTACTACGTGAAGGTAGGTGTGTGTTGTGAATGTTACCCATCCAGACGTGACCGTCAGGTGCAGTCATGGTTGTCGACAGCATCACACCCATCCACAGCTTTCAGCACCCTGTCCCCAGAATGGGTAACAGTAGCCCACGTACTGTGTGAGTAATGTGCAGATGGCGGGACACCTACTACTGGCTGGCTAACAGTGTCATCTAGGAAGGCTATATGATGGCTGGAATACGCTGCTCTAATGTATAATTATGGTATCCCAATGAATTACATTGATTCACATATAGTAAGCCATGGCTGGCATGTAAACCGTGTACAACAATGACTGTGTGACAGACCCAACCAATGTGGAGCCGTGATGAACATGCACCCGTTAGAACACCAAATGAGGTATGTTGCACGTAATGATGTACAACTGACAGCTATGGGCACAGCATGGATGCAGACGCACATCCCCCACAGGCAGTATCGCTCCATGTTGGTAGGGGGGCATTGCACGAGTACATGTGACAGTTGCTGTATTGCCACATGTACGGCATATCCGTCATATAGGGGTAGCACTGGTACGTGACTGTCTGACTGTTGGACATGCATGTACTTATGACCATGTCCCACAGGATATGTGTTACGTGTGTACAACACCTGTCGTACCTTCATCAAGCTGTGAAGTGTATGGCTGCCAGTGTACCTGTGTGACATGTTGTGCAATGGGTGCAAAGGTACGCAGTAGCGCATTACATGCCCACATGTCCTGCACAGGTGCATAGCCTGAACATACAATACAAATAGGGTGTTGGATAATAGCAACCCACAAGAGGTGATGGGTATGGGTGGCAATCCACTATCACCTTTCCGGGTAAGGTGTGCATGTCCATGCAACATTAGCACCTGAGATGTTAGCAGTACAGCTGTACAGGGTGGCATGCATATTTGATTACAAATACCCTTGCGTGTTCCACCAATGGCCTGTTGACAGACAGACACCAACACAATGTGCAGCATTGACATGTGCACAGCACATCACTGCTGGCTACAGTAGAACAGGGTTACTGTGTTGACATGTGCACAGAACATCAGCGCCAGCCACAGTCGAACACGGTATGTGTTGAACCCCACCATCATTGTAGCCCATGCCACAGACAGACGTGTTATGCATTTGTGTATGTATGGCTGGGAATGGCCCTGGCCTAGCAGTATAGCTGTGTCAGTGTTGCAAACAACATACTGAATGGGCTGTGTGTGTGAGGTGTGCGTCATACGTGTATGGTCTGATGGATGATACCAGCAGTGCCCCCGCTATGTGAACATCCCCGTCCCCATAAATGAATACCTAGGCTGTGCTCAACACCATGGTCCCTGTGGGAGGGATAGTGCTGTGCGGTGCACCCTCCGACATGTTGGAGGCAGCAGGCACTGGATGTAGACATATGCGGTACCCATGTCAGGCCGGGGTACCATCCATGTGCACGGGATATCACCGTGCGGGCACATACAGCACTGTGTTGAACAATATCACAGCACATAGCACCTGTCAGAGGTAATGTGTATGCATGGATGTGCGATACCAGCATGCACCATACACACCCCCACCAAGCAGCATGCTGCCTACATTGCAGAAGGCCATTGTCCACACCATGATGATAGACATGCGACATGTCCATATACCCATAGAAATGACATATGGAATGGACAGCCACCCTCCCAATACTGGTATCCCACAGGCGGGACACATCCCTGTGCCATGTATGTGATATACCCTGCCATACCATGCAGCCCTGTCCAGCAAGGCTGCACGTGCCATCACAGTCATACATGGTGCGATGGCCACATGGCACTTGCACTATCAACTGACCAGATCAGTAATGTGGCACTGATGCACCTTGTGTTGTCACAAGTGCTGTGTGCCAGCGTGTACAACGTGCGCGCGCACATGCTATGTATGACCATCCCTGCTAATGTCATATAATTAGACATTGTCCCATGTGTATCACATGTGCAATACAGGAGAGCCGTGGCAGGTTGTCCAACACCCGTACAGTGCTGAGTAGATGTATATGGCACAACACATGCATGTACAGGTGTCCATGTGTATGTGTGCAGTGCCACCGCTGACATCCATAACGGCTGCGTCTGTGATGCCTAGTGACATATACACAGCATCCAGGTGAACAGTAGAACTGTGCACACATCGGGCCATGTGCTGATTGGTATGAACACAGGTGCAGGCAGGTACACATGTCCACAGCAGGTTACCATCTACATGGGGTATGTACAGTGTGATGAGTTGACACAGTGATATGATATGATACCCACTGCATAACGGTGTGACAGGTGTGACAGCAAAACATCAGCTGTGTCAGTGTCATAATGCATCTCAGAGATTACTGTGCAGATGTCGTACATGTCATAGCAATGTATGTTCAGCGGTATGCCAGTACATCAGTGTGAATGTGACCTGTCACCATCATTATGTCTTACAGATAATGCCTCGTTCACGACTGCCAGCCTTCAGCCATCAGGAGGATGAAGTAATCATACCGTTGCTCCATGACAACTATGACCTGCTATTCAGCTATGTTCCACAGCAAGCGCAGCAGCGGGATGACCTGTGGCAGGATATGCACAGGAGGGTGAATGACATGGGTGGCAACAACCGCACCTACCAGCAGATACGCCGACACTGCACGGACCTCATACGGCACGTGAAACAGCATGCCGCCGCAATCGCCAGAGAACAAGGTGGAACAGGTGGTGGGCCACCAACCCAGCCCCCACTCACACACATGGAGGAGCTCCTGGCCAGCCTGGGGTCACCCAGGGAACAGCATGCAGAAACACTAGCCACCATCGTGGAGGTGGGTGTCTCCCAACCAATGAGCCTGGAGCTGCCTGGTAAGTCAGTCTTGCATATGAGTATGATATCCAGTGTAGGTGTAGGTGTCACTGTACATCATGTAAAGTAACAACACATGCCAGGTATATGGGCACACAAGCCGCATACTACAGTATGCTACGTTGTGTTTGCAGACGTGTGCATACCACATGCTATCACACAGGTACATGATGTGACATGCACAGTGCGAACTGTGGCTGTCATACAGTCATGGATAATGTTTATACTGTTATGTCGCCCCTATACAGGTACCTCTGGCGTGTCGCACAGACATGGGTCCATCGCAGGTGAGACTGTTGTTAGTAACAGGCATGTTACAGTGTAGAGTTATTCGCCATGTGGCCAGGTATAACATGCAGACCTGGGTTTTGTTCCAGTCACGATATACAGGTTGCACCACCAGACACACACATGCCACCCGTGTGCAGTAGATACAACCGTTATTATACACCGGCATGAAACCACAGTATCTGTCAGTGTGATATGTGCGGTCAGCTATGCATACAACGGTGGAGGTGTTCTACAATGGATGCATATGTAGTATGCATTGGAACACCATTCGTGGTACGCACACAGTACCACACAGTGAGCAGTGATCTGGGCAGCACACAGGTGTCACCAATGTGACATATGCCCCTGCATTGTGTGCACACGTTGTGACACACCACCCGACATGTCCCACGCCCGTGGTGTTCTGTCTGCAATATTGTCACACCATCACATGACCTACACCCAACATAGCAAACATCCACACTGTTGTCTGCATAGCCCTCTGGATTGTGACACCTCCGACATGTATGGGTGTATGTCACATGGGACACCACAGGAATGGGTACACGATGCCCATCACACACAATTGTCCAAGACCCAGTCACACATGGCCATGGGTGATAGCCACAGGCATGTTGCCGCACAGTACGTCTGATGAGAATAGACACCGTTGCACATTGTCCACACATAGTGCGATCATAGCCATAGTGGACCACCTGTACATTTGATGTGGTACACCAGACAACCGGAATGCCTGTCTGCAGCCATCGGAGGTGCCACCGATGTCTACCATATACGAGCTGTGGAACAGCATGACTGTGTTGCAGTCATGGCAATGCAATGCGTCCATGTTATGTATCGCACAGCAACATACATGGGTCCAGTTGCCATGCAGTGGCACAGTGCCTGTACTCCCCACTGTATAGCTATGTACATGGCTCACACTAACCACACCTGCACATACATATTTGCTAAACATGCATTCTATCTGTAGGCTGTACACACAACACTGCACTGTGAAGCCCATTATGATGTGGTGCATGTGGCGGGACACCATTGTCACACATGTCCACATGTTACCGCACATGTCGGCGGATTACATGTCAAGGTAACGTCAGCCATGTGTACTGTTAACCTGTCTGTGGCCACATGGTGTATCATGGTGATGCATGCAAACTACCATGAATGTGTGTACTGCATGCCTACTGATATGATACCTGCTTGATGTAGTGTGCACCCCAGGGCAGTATGCATACTAACACTATTAATGTCTGGGCTGCATTCCCTGTGCTGTAGTGTGGGAATGCTGCATGCCATCTGCAATATCACATGCATGGTGTGTCTGCGTGTGTGTGTGTGTGTGTGTGTCTGCGTGTGTGTGTGTGTCGGCGTGTGTGTGTGTGTCTGCGTGTATGTGTCTGCATGTGTGTGTGTCTGCGTGTGTGTGTGAGTCTGCGTGTGTGTCTGCGTGTGTGTAATGTACCTTACAGTATGTCTTTGTATTCACAGGTGGTGTAGGTGCGTTCCCCTCCTGCGGTCCATCTGATGTTAGTGTCCCCACAGATACTAGCAGTGATGACCACATGCATGAGGTACAGGCAGGGTTGTCAGGGGCAGAAGCTGTGCCATTGGTTACCATCCCACCCATGTCCCCCTCATCCCCGCACATGGTTCTGATGCCAACACATACCACATCACCGTTGCCCATAGAGGAAGGACAGTCAGCGTCCGTTGGCATTGAGCAGGAATGTGTGGTGGCTACAGAAGGTGCGCCTACACACCATGTTGCCAGTGTAATGACTGGTGATGTGCCACACAGGCATGTGGCTGGTGTTGCTCGTAGGAGGACCTCTGGCAGACATGCACCTGCTGTACAGGGTGCAGCAGCCGGTATCACCAGACGCATGTTCCAGACTGTAATGGCGGCACAGGCATGTGCAGAACTGCAGAACCAAGAAGGGCAGAGGCTGCAGAGGGCTGCAATCTGTTCCCTAAATGACAACATCCAGTCATTGGCGAATGCTCAACAGCAGATTGCTAATGTACTGGATAGGTGATTAGGTGAGATGGTTGGAATCCTCGACCAAGGCATGGCAATCTGCGAGCGTGAACTGTCTGTGCTGGAACACCTGGTAGGGGTGAGGCATAGGACATGTGGGCGTAGGCCAGCAACACCACCACCTAGTGTAGGTCGACGTGTGCGTGCCACCTCTCATGCCCACTCACACAGTGCCGGTAGCAGCAGCAGTGCAGCTGGTGCTACACCGTCCACACCAGGACACAGCAGGCCACGTGGACGTGGCCCTGGCTGGTCCCAGCATGGACACAGTTCCAGCGGACATGTGTTATCAGAGAGTAGCCACTCTATACCTCCACCCAGTAGTGCCCGTGCGACCCCAGGCAGGCACGGGTCACGTGGCCGCAGACGGACACAGTGAGCCGTACAACCTGCACTGTACAGTCTGGGGCTGCCAATTATACCCCATGTAGGCATCACATATGGCTGAACTGTGTACACACATACCCACACACGGCAGACACAACTGTAGGGCTCCACCACATCCACATGCATTCTGCACAGTCATGCCCAGTAAACTCACCGGCCCTTACACACACACATGATGTCATCCATTGGTGCAGCCTATGCCCCTGGCAGACATATCACCCTGTGCATATGATGAAGCCTCTGCCGCATCCCTGTCATCCACACCATTGGTGCAGGGTTATGCAAATATATTCTGATGCACAGGGTGGACAAGATAGTGAGAGGTGTATGTGATACCTGTGTATGCATAGCGTGTGATGTGTATGTTGCAATGGTTGTGTATGAAGACTGACTGGTTCGTATGTGACGTGGGTTGTGTACTGTCAACATGCAGCAGACATACCATGTAGTGCAGGTGCAGCATGCATTGAGCTGTGTTCACGGTATGTGTGACAGTTACATGTGTAGCACCATGTTGGTTCTGATAACCTGAATCCCTCCTATGGTGTACTCGCATGTGCCTACAGGGAGCACTGTTATCGGTCCCCCATGTGTAGCTGTGGATTACCCACAGGCACATCTGGCAATATCAGCATACCACATGTACCCGCAACCTGCCTGGACACCTACATAGGTTCATAGGTACATACTAGGCTATCTGCCCTACAGCATTTATAAGCCTAGTCAGAGTGTGTGTGGCTTTCACCACCCCTTAGGATGAGGATACTATACCCATTAGTTTGCTGTGCCTCTGTCCAGCAGTGACACAGAGATGATTCCTGGGGTATACCTACAATCTCCCATCCACTCGTCAAGCTTTCTCTTGAACAGAGTCAGTGAGGGGCTCTGCCTCACAAGAACTGGGATTCTGTTCCATAGTGTAGGGAGTCTCTGGGTGATGAACCTGTCCGTCCAGCATGTCCTATTTATATCCATGTTGAGGTTTGTGTCTCTTGCTCTCGTGGCTCTGGTTGATTTGGATCTTATGAGGTGGAGCATGTCCATTAATTCTGGGTTGGACATGGCCTTGTATGTCAGGCACAGATCACCTCGGAGCAGACGGTATGCGACTGTATAGAGCCGGAGTTTCTTCAGTCGGGCAGCGTGTGACATATGTTTGAGCCCCTTTATCCTTTTGGTGGGGAATGTTTGGGGTCCTTCTAACTGCTGCAGGAGTTGGGTTAGGTACATTCTGAATGGGGCATTGTACTCAATCATTGGTCTGATAAGTGAAGAGTACAGGGGTACAATGACCTCCCCTGATCTGAATGTGAATCCCTTCATGATCAGGTGGGCAATGTAGAAAGTCTTCCTAACCACATTGGCAATGTGAGTGTCAAAAGAGAGGTTACTGACAAGTTGGGTCCCCAGGTCTCTGATAACGTCTTCCGTGTTTAATGGATTACCACCTATGTGGTAATTAGGGGTTACCTTGTTTTTGACTATACCTTTCTTGGCATGTAGCTTAAGGCCATGGCTCTGGCACCAGTTATCCATTTCTATGAGACCTCTGGTGGATGTCTGTGTCTGATGGGGTGTCGATTATGGTGCCCAGTTTGCAGTCATCTGCATACCTTGTCAGCCACAACCCCCCATGTTTGCCTGCATGTCAGAACAATAAATGCCGAACAAGAGGGGGCCCAGGACTGAGCCCTGTGGGACACTGCTCATGACCGGCTTAGAGTCTGACATGGCACCAGGAACTCTAACCCTGTGGGTTCTGTCCTTGATCCGGTTTGCAACCCATCTTGCGACATATGGGTCTACATCTACGCTGGTGAGCTTTTCTATGATGCCCACGTGGGGTATTGTGTCGAACGCTTTTGCTAGGTCAAGGTAGTCTGTGTGAACTGCCTTACCCTCATCAATGGCCTTAGTGACTCTTCCGAAAAGGTCGACCAGGTTCATGAGGCAGGATCTGCCCTTGACAAAGCCGACTTGGGTATGATCCAGTGTATGTAGGTCCCCAATGTCTTCATTTATGAGCTCCATTATGATCCCCTCCATAGCTTTGCAGACAAGGCTCGTCAAGCTTATAGGGCGGTAATGTCCAGGGTCCGTAGAAGCACCGCCTTTGTGGAGTGGGACCACAGTTGCCATATGCCATTCTTTGGGTACATATCCTGTAGTAAGGCTAAGATTAAACAGCAGCCTTATGTGTGGGTTTAGGTCCTCATTGAGGTCGTGTAGCACACAGCCAGGGACACCGTCCGGTCCCATTGATGCTGTGTTTTCCGCTTTAGAGAGAGCATCTCTCACTTGGGCATCTGAGATGTTTGGGGGGCTAGACTCTGGTGGGATGGATATCTCTCCTCTTGGGGGGGAGGGAGGGGAGAAATATGCACGGAACCTGTCTGCCAGTATGTTGGCAATGTCTGTGGGTTCAGTGATCATTGTACCATTCTGGACTAATTCCGAGCATAACTGTGAGCTTCCACCCATGTTTCTACCATAGCTAAAGAAGGCCTTATGGTTGTCTTGTGTGTCTTTCACGAGTCCTCTCCCACAGGTGGCCTTGGATGATTGTATGAGTGATCGTATTTTACTGCTAGTATTGATCAGAGATGCCTTCCCTGTTAGGGATTTTGCTCTGTCATGTAGTAGCTTTCTCCTCTTGTTGTAGAGTTTGTTTATGGCTGGGGTCCACCAGACCGTGCACCTGCCTTTGGTGGAAAGGGTCCTGATGTTATTAGGGATTGCTTGATCCATACATTCCTGGAGGTGCTCGTAGAAGGCATATGTAAGGGTTTCAGCAGCGTGGGTTGTGTTTTCCACTGGCTCGGAGGCCTTGACGGGTATCACTCCAGTCTTAAGAAGTGTGAGGTTTGCTTTTGAGAAGTTCTTCACCGTGGTCTCATTTGCTGGGGTTGGGGGCGGGATGTGGATCTCCAGTGATATTAATTTATGGTCTGATCTCACCGATGAGGGATATACATCCTGTGTGGAGCATGTCGTCCCCATGTGTGATGATCAGGTCTAGTATAGTTCCTCCTCTTGTAGGTATGGTGACTAGTTGTTCCATAGCATTTGGGTGTATGAACTCCAAGAACCATTGGCCTAGGGTGTTGGGTCTTGGGTAATGTTCCCAGTCTATGTATGGGTAGTTGATGTCACCCAATATGATGGTGTTTGGAGAGACATTCATACTCTCCAGTGTCTTCAGGAAGGCTGTGTGGGTATCCTGAGTTTGAGAGGGTGGTCTGTAGCATGCTACAAACTGTAGGGCAGTTCTACCTATGGTTAATTGCACCTGGATGGTCTCCGCTGCTACGTGCATTGCCACTAACCTGGAGGTGTGGGTATCCTTTATGCATATGGAGACTCCCCCTCCTTTTGTGGTTCGGTCCGGATTTGGGGCCGGAACGTGTGATATGAGGTATAACCTGATAGTGCTGGGGTGCTCTCAGGAGCCTTGAACCAGGTTTCAGTCACAGCACAGACATCGATGTTCTCCATACTGAGGAGGGCTTTGAGGGCGTGCAACTTGGGGTTTAGACTACTGGCATTGAGCAGTATTACCCTTAGTTCTTTCCAGGTTTGTTTTCTAGGGCGGTAGGTTTATCATTTGAGCCTTGCCTGAAAAAGGCACTATGGGGGTGGCAGGAGCCTTTGCCAATATCCGGAAGCCCAGGGGTGACAGGTGCAAGCCGTCCCTTGCGAAGGAGCGTGGCTTGTCAAGCATGTCATCCCAGGCAAACAGACATTGGACCCCCTTAGACTGACACCGGTAATTAAGCCAATTATTAAAGCTGATCATTTTGACTCTGCATTGTGGCATCATTCTTGGTGAGGGTAGGATACTGCTCAGGGTCAGGGTCATACCAGCCTGGGCTACATAATCTGAGAGCCCCTCTATGTCTCTTTTCATGTAGTCCAGGGAGGTATGTCTCAGGTCGTTCACACCGGCATGGACAATGACTGCATCATACTTGTACATGCTGCGGAGTGACCTGAGTGCTTGTGTTATGTGGCGGATTCTAGCACTCGACAGGCAGCCTACTGTGATCATTTCCTTGTTCAGTCTGGTGGGTGGGACATCAGTGTGTCTGACTATGGCGTCACCTATAACAAGTGTGTCTGGCATTGTGTGTGGCCCTAAGGGCTGTGACTGTTTAGCACACTGACTTTGAGAACTATGTGTTGCATGTCCTATGTCTTGAGGAGGCAGTTGCTTGGGTGTCTGCTTTGGAGGCCTCTGTAGTTTTGGCATATGTTTGAACAGTGCCTCCGAGTATGTCTTTGTGTGTTTATGTGTTTGTTTTGCAGTTGTGATAGTTCTATGTGAAACTGGGTTTGTGGTGTGCGTGGTGTACTTCTCCTCCTGTCTGGTCTTGCCGGTCCTGAGTTGAGAGAGCTCAGCCTCCAGTTTGGCTATATAGTTGCATCTCTCACATGTATTTGTGTTTTGTGGGGGAAGATGTGGGTTGTCTGTGTACATGAGGCAATTGTAACATTGCCTCAGGATGCCCAGATTCACCAGCTGAACAGGAGAGGATGCTAGCAATTGACCCTTCGACATGCTAGAAAACGTGAATGCGTTTGCTGTGTAACTGAGTCAGAAGGGACCTATAGGGAAATGGGTACTCAAGGGGATTCTAGGCTAATGTAGTACTTTGTTTAATATATATGTACTTTACCTATATAAGAATGCTTTAGGAGCAAGTGCTGAGCTTTTGTGATAGAGAATAGACAGTTTAGATTGCAAGTAGAGAAGTTCTAAGGGAAAACTTGAAGAGCAGAATGTACGGAGCCAGACATAGTTTAACGTTGTTTACACAGTACATGACACACATGTCCACACATATACTGCACCTGACGCCTGTGGTCGGTGCCACAGGCTACAGTGGACAGAGACATCACATACATGGCAGGACACAGTACAGGTATGGTGACATTGTGCAGGTGTCGTACACAGCGTACTGGCCACTGACCTCAGGTGTCACCTGTCAGCTGTGGTGCATGCTGTGCAGCAGTAGGATGCTGTACCAGTACAGGAATATGGCCACAATCGCGGGGCGTACACCACTATGGCGCACACCCCATAGTGTGCAGATGGGGACACCTGCCTGTGTGTTTAGCACCCTCACAATACAATGCATCCACACGCCATGTCACAGGGGGCGGACTTGCACAGGTGGCCAGTATGGCTCACACCTATGGCATCGACAGGATTGTGCAATGCAGCAGCAGTACGGGATGGTCACCCTGTGTGGTTAGTGTCCGTTCAC
Organism: Protopterus annectens; assembly: GCF_019279795.1. Classification (NCBI taxonomy): domain Eukaryota; kingdom Metazoa; phylum Chordata; order Ceratodontiformes; family Protopteridae; genus Protopterus; species Protopterus annectens. Next base: position 886,814,542 of record NC_056725.1, read on the forward strand.
AACAGTATATCTGCATACACCCTCACACCAGGCAGCAGACATACAAACATGTTGACACACACACATGGGGGTGACCACACATGTATACACGGAGAGACGACATGTTGCATGTACTGCACCATCCACATCCATGCACCCCACACTGAGGTATGTACAGATCTCTACTATGGTGTACAGGGATGTGTGGCACGTGGGACATAGTCCCCCCGATATGTGTCATACATGGGCACACATTCCTGCACACATGTCGGTGCTGGGAATGCCACACCTGCCATATGAGACATGTGCAGGCGTGCAGCAGTATGTACTGCATTATGCGTAACAACACTGTATCCAGCAGATGTGCCGATATATGCACTTGGGAGGTGGTAGGTGTTACAGTAGCCATGTGACATACAGTCGATGACACCTGACCGATGGGTATGCATTATGGCAGCACTGTCATGTAACAGCGACATAGCATACTGTATGCACATGGCAGGGTAGGATGGTGTGTGACACACCTGTTAGCCACCACCTGCACACATGCATGTGGACAGGTGTTTAAACACATGATGTACACACATACCGCCATACGTGCTGTTACTATGCCACCATATAACGGCCCCCATGATGGGTACGCATGTGGTAGGGGGTTGCAACTATGTTATGGACATCGGCCACTGCTCATGCATGGCTGCACCATGCACAGTACATGTGTCACATGTGTCCCCTGTTGCCATGTGTGTATGCATTGCTACATTTTGACATGTGTGTTGACATACATAGAACATGGACTATGGTACGGTATCACAGCTATCACAGGCGAACAATACAAGGGTATGTGTCCCAGTCAACACCGCTACACCCTGTAGTGGGAGCATACCACAGACATGTGTCCACCTTCCATTCGTGTGTGTAGCACCGCGTACGCCAGTGTTATGCATGTGGTACATCACAGGCTTCGTATGTGTCCTGTGTGCAGTCCATGCACACAGCCAGACAATCACATGTATGACGGACGTTGGTTCACTCTGGTACAGCAGCAGTCATGTGTCATAGCTGTGTCAGGGGCGTGGCATGTGTGGAGCCGACCTGTCTATGTATACTGATATGGGCGGACTACATCACACACATGGGATCATTGTTAGTACATGTGTACTCTGCACGACTGGTGTACACCGCTATACAGACCTGTGGACATATGTCACATGCTGTTGTTGGACCGTGAGGCATACTCCTGCACCGATGACATGGTGCTGGCATGGCAGCTACAGTGTTCACTGCAGTGTGTACATGTTTGACCTGCACCCGTGACGCCTGTGATGTCATCTGTGTGTGTACGAGTAACTGCATGTGTGACCACCCTATGCGTGTGGACGGGTTTACCTGACCATGACCTGCGGTGTGTACACTCCATCTGCATGCCGGACAGTGCGTAGCACATGCTAAGTGTGTGAGCATGCCCGGTTTGCTGTTGTGTAGGTGGACACACACGAAGTTCCACACTCTGCCCTTTCATGCTCACACTCCATGTGTATGCATGTCTGCACTTTGCAGATGCTAAGTGTGTGAGCATGCCCGGTAAGCAGTTGTGTAGATGGACACACAGTACAGTGCACACTGCGCCCGTCTGTGATCATACCCCATGTGCATGTATGTTCCCCCTTTGCAACCGCTAGGTGTGTCAGCATGCCCGGTTTGCTGCTGTGTAGGTGGACTCACACGACGTTCCACACTTTGCCCTTTCATGATTCAACCCCATGTGTATGCATGTCTGCACTCTGCAAATGCTAAGTGTGTGAGCATGCCCAGTAAGCAGTTGTGTAGATGGACACACAGTACAGTGCACACCGTGCCCGTCTGTGATTATACCCCGTGTGCATGTATGTTCCCCCTTTGCAACCGCCAAGTGTGTGAGCATGCCCGGTTTGCTGTTGTGTAGTTGGACACACACAATGTTCCACACTCTGCCCTTTCATGATTCAACCCCATGTGTATGCATGTCTGCACTCTGCAAATGCTAAGTGTGTGAGCATGCCCAGTAAGCAGTTGTGTAGATGGACACACAGTACAGTGCACACCACGCCCGTCTGTGATTATACCACGTGTGCATGTATGTTCCCCCTTTGCAACCGCCAAGTGTGTGAGCATGCCCAGTTTGCTGTTGTGTAGGTGGACACACATGACGTTCCACACTCTGCCCTTTCATGATTCAACCCCATGTGTATGCATGTCTGCACTCTGCAAATGCTAAGTGTGTGAGCATGCCCAGTAAGCATTTGTGTAGATGGACACACAGTACAGTGCACACTGCGCCCTTCTGTGAGTATACCCCGTGTGCATGTATGTTTCTCCTTTGCGACCGCTAGGTGTGTGGGCATGCCCAGTACAGCATGCGTGGAGACACAGTACAGTCGGCACCGACGTCTGATACTAGGCATGTAGCCATGGCCAATGACATCCTGCATAGCCATGGTGGCCGTCCAGGCAAGTTATATGTAGTTGCTATGCCACAATGGCTGCCTACATCATGCATGCCGGTTGCTCTCTCATAGGGTGTACTGTCTGTGGTGCATCCCGTATCCATGTCGTGATGTTGTGCTCCGTAGTTAGTTAGTATTCCCGAGGGCAGCACTGCCGTGTTACTGTACGCCCACCTTGGGATAGCAACATGCTGTGTGACTGCGCACTCTGTCTTCATTCCCTATCGGCTGCCTTGCCTCTGCAGATGATATCACCCACCTAGGAGTATGCCTCTTGACAGTGCTGTGCTCAGTAATCTCGGTAGCGCGTTCTGTAAATGCATCATGCTGTAGTGTGTTCATGTAGGTTCAACTCCTGGCCCTTCCCCATGTGTGTGTGTGTTTCCAGCTGCCTCTGGAGATAGTAATGCTTTTAGACGCTTCACAACACATACCTTGGCTATCAGCGTCTATTCCTTTACGGATGATGTCACCCGCCTAGAAGTATGCCTCTGACAGTGCTGTGCTCAGTAATCTCGGTAGCGCATTCTGTAAATGCATCATGCTGTAGTGTGTTCATGTAGGTAGGCGTAGGTTCAACTCCCAGCCCTTCCCCGTGTGTGTGTGTGTGTTTCCAGCTTCTTCTGCAGATAGTAATGCTTTTAGACGCTTCACAACACATACCTTGGCTATCAGCGTTTATTTCTTTACGGATGATGTCACCCACCTAGAAGTATGCCTCTGACAGTGCTGTGCTCAGTAATCTCGGTAGCGCGTTCTGTAAATGCATCATGCTGTAGTGTGTTCATGTAGGTAGGCGTAGGTTCAACTCCCGGCCCTTCCCCGTGTGTGTGTGTGTGTGTGTGTGTGTGTTTCCAGCTGCCTCTGGGGATAGCAATGCTTTTAGATGCTTCACAACACATACCTTGGCTATCAGCGTCTATTCCTTTATGGATGATGTCACCCACCTAGAAGTATGCCTCTGAGAGTGCTGTGTTCAGTAATCTCAGTAGCGCGTTCTGTAAATTCATCATGCTGTAGTGTGTTCATGTAGGTAGGCATAGGTTCAACTCCCGGCCCTTCCCCGTGTGTGTGTGTGTGTTTGTGTTTCCAGCTGCCTCTGGAGATAGTAATGCTTTTAGACGCTTCACAACACATACCTTGGCTATCAGCGTCTATTCCTTTACGGATGATGTCACCTGCCTAGAAGTATGCCTCTGACAGTGCTGTGCTCAGTAATCTCGGTAGCGCGTTCTGGAAATGCATCATGCTGTAGTGTGTTCATGTAGGTAGGCATAGGTACAACTCCCGGCCCTTCGTTGTGTGTGTGTGTGTTTCCAGCTGCCTCTGGAGATAGTAATGCTTTTAGATGCTTCACAACACATACCTTGGCTATCAGCATCTATTCCTTTACGGAGGATGTCACCCGCCTAGAAGTATGCCTCTGACAGTGCTGTGCTCAGTAATCTCGGTAGCGCATTCTGTAAATACATCATGCTGTAGTGTGTTCATGTAGGTAGGCGTAGGTTCAACTCCCGATCTTCCCCGTGTGTGTGTGTGTTTCCAGCTGCCTCTGGAGGTAGTAATGCTTTTAGATGCTTCACAACACATACCTTGGCTATCAGCATCTATTCCTTTACGGATGATGTCACCCGCCTAGAAGTATGCCTCTGACAGTGCTGTGCGCAGTAATCTCAGTAGCGTGTTCTGTAAATGCATCATGCTGTAGTGTGTTCATGTAGGTAGGCATAGGTTCAACTCCCGGCCCTTCCCCGTGTGTGTGTGTGTTTCCAGCTGCCTCTGGGTATAGTAATGCTTTTAGACGCTTCACAACACATACCTTGGCTATCAGCGTCTATTCCTTTACGGATGATGTCACCCGCCTAGAAGTATGCCTCTGACAGTGCTGTGCTCAGTAATCTCGGTAGCACATTCTGTAAATGCATCATGCTGTAGTGTGTTCATGTAGGTAGGCATAGGTTCAACACCCGGCCCTTCCCCGTGTGTGTGTGTGTGTGTGTTTCCAGCTGCCTCTGGAGATAGTAATGCTTTGAGATGCTTCACAACACATACCTTGGCTATCAGCATCTATTCCTTTACGGATGATGTCACCCACCTAGAAGTATGCCTCTGACAGTGCTGTGCTCAGTAATCTCGGTAGCGCATTCTGTAAATGCATCATGCTGTAGTGTGTTCATGTAGGTAGGCGTAGGTTCAACTCCCAGCCCTTCCCCGTGTGTGTGTGCGTGTTTCCAGCTGCCTCTGGAGGTAGCAATGCTTTTAGATGCTTCACAACACATACTTTGGCTATCAGCATCTATTCCTTTATGGATGTTGTCACCCGCCTAGAAGTATGCCTCTGACAGTGCTGTGCTCAGTAATCTCAGTAGCACGTTCTGTAAATGCATCATACTGTAGTGTGTTCATGTAGGTAGGCGTAAGTTCAGCTCCCAGCCCTTCCCCGTGTGTGTGTGTGTGTGTGTGTGTGTGTGTGTGTGTGTGTGTGTGTGTTTCCAGCTGCCTCTGGAGATAGTAATGCTTTTAGATGCTTCACAACACATACCTTGGCTATCAGTGTCTATTCCTTTACGGATGATGTCACCCGCCTAGAAGTATGCCTCTGACAGTGCTGTGCTCAGTAATCTCGGTAGCACATTCTGTAAATGCATCATGCTGTAGTGTGTTCATGTAGGTAGGCGTAGGTTCAACTCCTGACCCTCCCCTTTGTGTGTGTGTTTCCAGCTGCCTCTGGAGATAGTAATGCTTTTAGATGCTTCACAACACATACCTTGGCTATCAGCGTCTATTCCTTTGCGGATGATGTCACCCGCCTAGAAGTATGCCTCTGACAATACTGTGCTCAGTAATCTCAGTAGCGCGTTCTGTAAATGCATTATGCTGTAGTGTGTTCATGTAGGTAGGTGTAGGTTCAACTCCCGGCCCTTCCCAGGGTGTGTGTGTGTGTGTGTTTCCAGCTGCCTCTGGAGATAGTAATGCTTTTAGAGACTTCACAACACATACCTTGGCTATCAGCATCTATTCCTTTGTGGATGATGTCACCCACCTAGAAGTATGCCTCTGACAGTGCTGTGCTCAGTAATCTCTGTAGCGCATTCTGTAAATGTATCATGTTGTAGTGTGTTCATGTAGGTAGGCATAGGTTCAACTCCCAGCCCTTCCCTGTGTGTGTGTGTGGTGTGTGTGTGTTTCCAGCTGCCTCTGGAGATAGTAATGCTTTTAGACGCTTCACAACACATACATTTGCTATCGGCGTCTATTCCTTTGCGGATGATGTCACCCACCTAGACGTATGCCTCTGACAGTGCTGTGTTCGGTGCTCCGAGTAGCGCGTTCCGTACCTGTGTCATACTGTCGTGCGGTTGGGTAGGTAGGGGTAAGGTCAATTCCCATGCCTGCCAGCTGTGTGTGTGTGTGTGTGTGTCTATGCTCCCAGCCACATGGGTTCATAGGTTATGGTTTTAGACACTCCGCAGCACACATATATCCTGCTGACATCTCTGTGTTTGCGGATGTTGAGACACAGCTAGTGGACTGCCTGTGTGCCTGCTGTGGTTAGCGACCTCCGTAGCGTGTTCTCCACGTGCGTCCTGCTGTGGTTTGATTGGGTAGTGATGTGTAGGTTCCACTACCGGCCTTGCCACATGTGTCTGTCTGTATCTCTCTCGATGTATATATACATACATATGTTATGCCCATAGCGCTGCTCTTGCATGGACAGCTGTCCGTCCAATGTATCGCATATTTGCACGGCTGACACATAGACATGTGGTACGATGCATATCCAAACATTGTCCATGCAACGTCCGTGTTCCGGGAGGTGTTGCACGCCCAAGAGACATCTGCTGTATATCTTGGCAGACAGCTATCCTTGCTGGACGGTCACTGTACTCGTACACGCCATAGACCTTGTGCATCATTGCCTGTTTATGGTGTGTGTATGTCTATCTGAGCTGTGTGCATGGTCGTGTGTATGTACCACTATAATCGTCTGTGCAGGTGTCGCCACTATGGGTAATCCATGTAAACAGCTGTTTCATGTGCATTTCAGCACATACCTGCGGACAGTACTACCCCTCCTACAGCAGCACATTCCATCATCTTGCAGCTGATACTAGTGTTTCCACACACATGTATCTGTGTCTGTTCATAACACTCCACCTCAGGGAGCGTATATCTGGACACGGCCTTATGTGATAGTGGGACACTCGGGGCCAGTCATGACATGTTGCTCTTAGAAACATTGATAGTGGGCACAGTGATATGTTATGCATGCGTATGGCATTTCTGTCTGATTTGTTGTCTTCCTCGCATGTTTGTCATTGTTTCCTGTCATCAGTTATCTTGAGGGCGCCGGACTGTTACTGTTACGTGGAACACAGTGAACATATGAGGCAGACTTCTACACAGTCTGCGTACATCTGTGCAGTTGCAGGGTATGTGTCTAATACAACATACCTACTGTCTGCCAACAATACACACAGTGTGTGGCGGCATGACAGACCACATGACATTACTTTGTATTTGCACGGCACACCCACGCAGACAGTTGTATTCCTCACACAGGTCTACATCTGCTTATCCACACTACTTGTTCTTTCCTGTACCATATGTGTGCGTCGTATTTGCGCTTCCCGTCAGTGGCGGGGCTCATGTACAACTATGGGGGCCTGGTAATTGTTATATTGACACTTCATGGCACCCTGGGGGACACTTCACCTTTGTGTCTGATTACCTTCAACATTGACCTTTGCGGGGCATACGTTGTCATTCACAATTACCGGGGTAGGACATATACATGTTTGCACATTTGTCCTGCTGTCTTTCTTCCCACCTGTCCACCGGTTCAGTACATGTATTCTGGACAGGTAGCTCCTTCATACCCTGACCTGTTGTCATTATGTGTACAAGCCCTGACGTTCAGCCATTGCCCTTGTTACGTTTCGCATAGTGCTGTGCCTTCCTAGCTGATTGCTGCCTAGGCATTCCGGACTGTGCGGTGGGTGATAGGGAGCGCTATTTCCATTGCATGATTAGTGACACTCATAACATCCGTATTCATGGCTACGCCAGCATACCTCTCCAGTGTACCTCGTTATGAGGGACATACCTCATTTGGGGTCTTAAAAAGGTCATGCTCCTCGAAATTCCACAAAGTTCCACATTGAAAGGGTCTGTTACACATTCAGTGTTAGGAATGTTTTAGGTGAAATCCATGGTCAATTGACATTAATCATATTAATTCATTAAAGGATCTTCTTTATAAGAGAAAACAGCATATTTTAACCATCCTATGACCTTCCTAGTTGAAGTTGTTAGTAAGCCATTAGTATGTGTTCCACATTTTGCCCATTTGTTCCACATTATGAAGGCGAGTGTTCCTCATTTTGGTGATGGAAGGTTGAGAGCTATGTACGCCAGTATTCGCACAACGGTCTGCCTTTGTATGGGGTATTTCTAATGTAGTCCCTATCTGTATTTCCTGTGCTATGCCTTACTGCAGCTGTGTTATTCCGACAGATTTCCAGTTATGGGTGCCATCTTGGTCGTACGCATGTCCATCCATGGGAATCGCCTACAGGACACTGATATAGGGCTGTACATATTTCACACCTGCTTTTCGCATTATGCGGTGGATGCTTTGCACCATTAGTGGGGATTAAGGCATGTGCTATACCCACATCCCTCCCACGGGGCGGGCCTACGGATTATCTGCCAAACAACACCTAGGCCCATTTCTGCATACCCAGGTTCCCATGCCTGCAACCCTCGACGGTACACATTACACATGGTTAATGTGTGCGGTACTGGGATGTGGACGCACTTCTATGGACTTGCCACTCTGGGGATATCTGTTCATATGTCCTGCATTTCGTGGACACATGTGTCATCAACCTTGAACCCGCTTTTAGTGCATATATAGCTGTTCTGTAGTTGCGGCTGTCACTTCTTTTGCATCAATCGCAGCAGGTGTTGCGAATGGAGCAGTTTTTGGAGTCCTACAATGGACACCAGTGTGCATGTGTAAAGTGTAGAACTTGCTGGACTGTCACCTTTTGGCCAGTGGTTTTGACTGCTGCTGTATGTTCCCCATTCACGGATGTCTGTTTGACTACCCATATTATCTATTACTTGGCATATTTATATCCATGTGTCGTATATAGGGGACGTAGGTCTGTTGTGTGTACATATATACATGTGAACCCCTCGTTTCATACCTTGCTTTGTTACTGTCTGTGGATTACCTGTGTACACACATCTATAACCATACCATACCTTTCCACTGTACAGGTTCTGGCAGAGTGTACGGATGGTTGGCCCTTTATCTTAGGTGTGTGTTACATTGACCTGTGTCTATCTGGCAATTTGCTGGCATTTCATGTGAGACTTACTTGATTCTATAGAGACTTGATTCTATAATTATGACGTGCTTCCACTGACTATATTTTTCTTTGTCTTCTGGAATCTTTATGTAACCAGTCCTTTTGGACACTTTCTATTGTTGTTCATTTTGTTTACATATATGACTACTTTGGTATGTTGTGCTATTATTGTGTGTGGAGCATTTCTCCCCGGGCCTCTACTGACACTGGACATATATCCAGCTAGCCTAGCCCGGTCAACAAATGTAAACCAACATAAAACTTACATAAACGTACGGTGGCACCTTCTGACAAGTAGGTCGGGTTACAGATGCATACCCTTCGTCAATCCCTGCTACTAACACACCCGTTATTCTATCCGCATTCTATGTTTGTCTTATCACATATCATGTGTTTCTCACTATTTGTACCAGTACTTTGCATGGCATTGTCGGGTTCCATACTTTCAGAGGCTGACAGTTTTGAGACATGTATAACTAACGTGGAGGACACAGCATTAACTTACCCTGCTGTGAGCGGATCACACACGCACAGGCGCACTTACATTTCCTAATTGTGGGTTACGCGCAGGCACACATGCATATCCATATTCTGGGTTACATATGTTTACTGAGTCTGTGTGATTACGTGGCCTGTATTAGTTGTGACTGTTCCAGTAACATATCTCTGATCCGGTTAATGGACGTGTGCGGAACACACTTTCACCTTTACACATGTAACTGTCTTTGTGGCACAGACGCATTACTTACACGTTCACATTTATATGTTCTATAGTCGTAATTCAAACGGGACTGCATTCACATTGGCCGGTTGCTGTGACCACTACACGTTTGCTGTTCTGTCTCATTTATATGCATACCCATGGTACATAGCTACATTAACATATCCCCCCCGCACTCACTTACGTCACAGGCATCCATTCTCCTGCTGGGAAAAGTGCGGTACTACATGTTACACATTCCCTATTCCCTACTGCTCTTGACCCAGGATGCATATGGTGTGACCGCAGGGATATTCAGATCACAGGGGCTTATAGCCCCAACGCATACAGGTCTTTGATTGTCAGGGTGTTCCTGTGGTGCTCTGGGTTTGGTCTTGTCAGCCTAGTGTACAGAACTGCCCTGACCGTGTACAAATGTCAGACGAGGCACATGGGCACAGTTTGTCCATGTCTATTATACCATAACCACCCCCATTATTCCTAACCATGCACGCTGATTGGCCAGCGTGCCCGTTATAGATCGGGTTATAGTAATGGCACACGGTCCGGTCGCCCGGACCTATTTCCATTAGTATACCTCGGTATTTATAACCTGTCTCGCTATGTTACATGGGTTTAACATAGCGTGATAGCTTTAACTGAGCCACGGTGATGTCCATTGCTTACTTTGGGGCAGTCTCACTCTGCTACACACATTTAACATAGCGGGATAGGTTGTACAACACAGTAACAGGGACACCGAGCTCTCCGTTGCTGTTTTGTATTGATTTGCTATGTTGACTGTGTTTTACATAGCGAGACAGTTTCGACATTGGCAACGGACATCTCGCGCAGTACGTCAGCACCGCCGCGGATGCCAGACATCTGCGGACGGGCAGCAGACAGGCATTATGCTGTGCCATTATGTCTGGGGATTAATAGTTTATTTTCCTAGATGATATGGCATAATAGCAATAACCCACGTCTGGGTGTGGGTACTGCTGTATTTACCCACGGTTGCCTTTGTTTGGTCCCTCGGGCATCGCCCTTGGAACCGCAGCACATCTACCGTGGGTATATCCAGCATTACCCACACCCAGGCGTGGGTTATTGCTATGATATTCATTCTGTATGTACAGACACGAGTGTTTGGACAACCAACAATAGCTTCTGCTATTGGCATACAATGCTGTGGGTGGTGCCGGTTATCATACATATGCCATGTTCTGCGTTTTTCCCATTCACACTTGTCTATCCCCTGTCCCCATTCATACGTGGATATTTATGTGGCACATGACTGAACTATGTATTACCTGCATGTATGCTGTGTACAGTGCACATATGTGATGGTTGGTTACAGTGTATCTGTGTACCTACCTCTGTGATACTGGGGACTACCACACATCCTTCGCAGCATTACATGCGTATGTACATACTATTATTCGGTGGCCTGTGGAAAGTTGTCGGAGCACTGGTTACGTGTCCCTATTTGTGCACGCATCGTGTTGGTCTTTGTCCGGCCTTCGTTGCTATCATGGGTTGGATGGTGGTGTTGGTGTGTGTTTGGGTTGTATTTATACTGCCGATACGTCAGTGGGGGGTGGGGTTGGCACGTGTTCCTCTTTGCAGGGGGCCCCATTATGGACATATGTGTCCTGCGTCGACACTTGACACGTGCCATATGTCCTGTGATATTGACACAGTTGTGTATGTCTTCCTGCATTACTACTTGCGTATTACAGGCATTTTGTATCTGGTACGCATGACTATTATGTTGGATAGCTTAAGCTATTCCCATGCTATGACATAACCATTTATCCGGGCATATACGTGTTATTCTATCCTTTGCATTGGCCGTGGGTGTTTTGCCATATGGAACAACACATATCTACGAGTGATGTCCCACCTTGACATTCTGTGCATGTGGCAACCCTGCTGGGGTGACCTGCTTGGTGGACGGCTGTTCCGCCCTGTGTATTGTGTTTGACATGTCTGCATAGCTAATCATCGGAACAGTGGCTGTACATACTGCTTTGTCCAGATGTGTACAGTTATGGACACCGTGGCGTGTGAACACCTATGGGGTTTCGACAGGTCCGTAACCACGCGGGATGTACACATTCTGCCAACACATTCACATGCAGCCATTTGGATATCAGTACCTGGGATGGGATGTTGACATGTGGGGTACATATTTGCACGCGTGTCACTGCCTAGGACAATACTTCCTACTACATCTGGGGTATACCCGCTGTGTGTAGGTGTGCAGTTGCGCAAGGCTGCTAGCTGGATTGGGTGGACAGTCGGACATGGGTGCGGGTTACGTGCTATGACGGGGTTGTTGTGTATTACATTTGCATGCATGGGTTCTGCTTCTGGATATTCCGATTCGGCATATGCCATCCTATGTGTATGTGACGGTTACGTTGCTGTGTCTAGCACATTTTACTATACACATGTCTGTCTGTGTTTGGGATATCTGGTTTCTTTCTGGTTGTTATATGGCCACGACTGCCCAGCTGTGTACTCTCACTACCACTGTGGGACTGCTGGTGACCATGCCCATGGGGCTAGTCGTGTGTAGTTGCGGAGCGCTGACATGATGCAGTACACCTCCACTGGGTATGCCTGCTGACAGTGCATTGCGTGACGGACACGGTATTCCGAGTATCCTTTGTTCCGTGGACGGGAACATTTTGTACTTCGTGGATTTATGTTTGGTTCTCCATTTTGTGTGGATGGGTACTATGTTGCATACTCTGCATACGTTTCATTATCCACGGACACTGGTTGGTGCGGTTACTATTGCAGGCGGCCTGTGACAGTCAGCACTTTAGGTTGCTCATCGCCTGCCGGCATGGCCACGCCTACGGGCGCATCCTACTTGGGCTCCCTGGACTCGCGCATGTGCCCTATGCACGTGGTTGTGGTTGCGGCGCACACTCATTACTATGCATGTGGCGCTGCTATGCCAGTTATACGCTGCACGGCCGGCGCAAGCCTTACGCCGGCCTTGCGCCGAGCTTCATGAATCCGGGGGTATGACTTATAACTGTATTGTGCTGTCATCATTTAAATACATCTATGTATTTCAATAATGTTTATTTGTCTCAGAATATTTATTTCAATGTTTATTCACATGCAGACATATGTATACTGCTTGCCAGAAAAGCTTAACTTTATTGCTTCCGGATATTGGCAAAGGCTCTTGCCACCCCCATAGTGCCTTTTTTAGGCAAGGCTCAAATTCTAAACCTACCACCCTAGAACACAAAAAAGGAAAAAAACTAAGGGTAAAGCTGCTCAATGCCAGAAGTCTCAATCTCAAGATGCACGCACTCGAGGCCCTTCTCAGTATGGAGAACATCGATGTCTGTGCTGTGACAGAAACCTGGTTCAAGGCTCCTGAGAGCACCCCAGCACTATCAGGTTTTACCTCATATCATGCGTTCCGGCCCCAAAATCCGGACAACACCAAGAAAGGAGGGGGGGTGTCCATATTCATAAAGGACACCCACACCTCAAGGTTGGTGGCAACGCATGATGCATCGGAGATCATCCAGGTGCAATTAACCATAGGCAAGACTGCTCTGCAATTTGTAGCATGTTACAGGCCACCCTCTCAAACTCAGGAACCTCACATGGCCTTCCTGAAAACATTGGAGGGGATAAATGTATCTCCAAACACCATCATACTAGGTGACTTCAACTACCCTAATATAGACTGGGAACACTACTCAAGCCCAAACACTATAGCCCAAAGGTTCCTGGAGTTCATAAACTCAAATGCCATGGAACAACTAGTCACCATCCCCACAAGAGGAGAAAACATACTTAATCTCATCATCATGAACATGGGATCACAATGTTCAACACCGGAAGTATACCCCTCACTGGTGAGATCAGATCATAAACTAATCTCGCTGGAGGTCCTCATCCCGCCCCACCTGAAATAAAAAGACCACAGTGAAAAACTTCTCAAAAGCCGACTTCACACTTCTAAAAACTAGTGTGGTCTCCTTTAAGGCCCCTGAGCCAGTGGTAAACATTACTCAAACCGCTGAATCACTTACAAATGCCTTCTACCAGCACCTACAGGACTGCATGGATCAGGCAATCCCAAACAAAACTAAGACTCTTTGTACCAAAGGCAAGCGTCCAGTCTGGTGGACCCCAGCCATAAACAAGCTCTACAACAAAAGGAGGAAGCTACTACAAGATAGAGCAAAATCCTTGAAAGGTAAGACACCTTTGATCATTATAAGTAAAAACTAAGAGCTCTCATAAAATCATCCAAGGCAAATTTTGAGAGAAAAATCGCCAAGGACTCAAAAGACAATCATAAGGCCTTCTTTAGCTATGTTAGAAACCTAGGAGGAAACTCACAGATATGCTCAGAATTAGTTCAAAATGATGTGAAGATTACTGAACCTACACACATTGCCAACATACTGGCTGACAGGTTCAGTGCAAACTCCCCAAAAGGAGAGATATCTATACCAGAGGATTGTAGCCCCCCAAACATCTCCAACGCCCAGGTGAGAACTACTCTCTCCAAGGCAAAAAACACAGCATCCATGGGACCGGATGGTGTCCCCGGCTGTGTGCTCCACGAACTCAATGAGGAATTAAACCCGCAGTTAGGACAGCTGTTTAATCTTAGCCTCACCTCAGGATACGTACCCAAGGAGTGGCGCATGGAGACTGTGGTCCCACTTCACAAGGGCGGTGCCTCCACTGACCCTGGAAATTACCGTCCCATTAGCTTGACAAGCCTTATCTGCAAAGCCATGGAGAGGATCATAATGGAACTCATAAATAAAGACATAGGGAACTTGCAGACTTTGGATCCAACCCAGTTTGGCTTTGTCAAAGGCAGATCATGCCTTTTAAACTTGGTTGACTTTTTCGAGACAGTCACCAAGGCCATTGATGAGGGAAAGGCAGTCCATACAGCCTACCTCGACCTGGCAAAGGCCTTCGACACAATACCCCACTCAGGTATCATCAAAAAACTCATCAGCTTGAATGTAAACCCATACATCACAAGATGGGTTGCAAACTGGCTAAGTGACAGAACCCACAGGGTCAGAGTTGCTGGAGCCATGTCAGACTCAAAGCCTGTCACAAGTGGTGTCCCACAGGGTTCAGTCCTGGGTCCACTCTTGTTCAGCATCTACTTTTCTGAAGTACAAGCAAACACAGGAGGGTTATGGCTGACAAAGTTTGCAGATGACTGCAAACTGGGCGCCATAGTCGAAAACACATCTGACACAGATATCCTTCAGAAGGGCCTCACAGAAACGGATAACTGGTGCCAGAGCCATGGCCTAAAGTTAAACACCAAGAAATGCATAGTCATACCCTTCAGGAAAAACAAGGTTACCCCTAGCTACCATATAGGTGGCAATCCACTGAGCACAGAAGAAGTCATCAGGGATCTGGGGTCCCAGGTTGACAGTAGCCTTTCGTTTGACACTCATGTTGCTAAAGTAGTTAGGAAAACCTTCTACATTGCCCACCTGATCATGAAGGGATTCACATCTAGATCAAGGGAGGTCATCGTCCCCCTGTACTCATCACTCATTATACCTATGATTGAGTACAATGCCCCATTCAGAATGTATCTGACCCGACACCTGCAGCAGCTGGAAAGGCCCCAAAAGTTCCTCACCAAAAGGATAAAGGGTCTCAAAAATATGTCTTATGCTGCCCGACTGAAAGAACTCCAGCTCTATTCAGTCTCATACCGCTTGCTCAGAGGTGACCTGTGCCTGACATATAAGGCCATGTCAAACCCAGATTTAATGAATATGCTTCACCTCAAAAAATTTCGATCCCTCAGAACCACAAGGGCGGGAGACTTAAACCTTGACATGGTTATTAATAGAATGTGCTGGAGGGACAGATTCATCACCCAGAGACTCCCTATGCTGTGGAACAAAATCCCGGTACATGTGAGGCAGAGCACCTCGCTGGCCTTGTTCAAGAGGAATCTTGACCAATGGATGGGAGATCGCAAATATACCCCAGGGATTACTTCAGTGTCACTGCTTGACAGAGGCACAGCAAAATAATAGGCATAGTTTTATTCAAACTAAAGGGGTGGCGAAAGCCACATAACTATGGGCTAGGCTTATAAATGCCCTTGGGCAGATAGCCTAGTATGAACCTATGAACCTATGAACCTATGAACTTGTACACGCATTTAAATCAATATAAAAGGAAGGGCTAGTCATACTTGATGGCGGTATTTTCACATAAGTTATCCAATGTAAGTACGCAGTTTCCACAGTTGCTGCTCACAATTTTGACAAATGATTTTTGATCTTATAGATTGCATTCAGTTATTAGTTGGAATTAGAAGTTTGGCTTATTGCAAAAGCAGATTAACCAAAAGCTACAGTAAAACAGCATACCGGCTAAATGTGTCTACTGGGTATGTTTAACAGTGTAGCAGTAAAACTCCTCTACATCAAACTATTTCTCCACTGGTATTCATCTATATGATTTCACACAATGTATAAACCTCACACACTCACCTCAAAAAAAAAAAGGCAGTGACACTGTTTCCATCCCTGACTGGTTGCTAATCTGAAATCCAAGTCTATACTGCTCTGCTAAACCCTCTCAGATTCCTCTCAGTGACTATCATCCTGTCTGTGTTCAGAGACTAGCAAACCATTAAGCTAATAGACACCTTCTTAAGTAACACTGTAACCCTACCAACTCTAAACCTGATGTTTTCAACAATACACTTACTCTAGTCCTTACTTCAGGGTGATGCAATCCTAAAACTTAATTCACTATTCCTTGTTACTCTCAACAGCCTTGCCCTCATTAGATGAAAAACAAATCTCACCAAACTGTTTGGATATTCCATGTCAACAAAGAAATAATTTATAGGAGAGAGAAAGTTTAGAGAAACTGTCAAATAAACAAATCACCAGCCCACTTACAAACATATAGCTATCTCCAAAACCTAATAAAAAACAAGTTATTTCTGACAAAAACAGCATTACTTAGATCCACAAACATACTTTAAAAATAATCCAAAAACATGTTTTGTCTTCTGTTAATAAAATCTTATACCCTGGAACTCACTGATGGCTGTCCCTCTTCTAACATACCATCTATCTTTAAAAACTGTTTCTACTTCATTTATAAAATATTTTTCAGCAAACTTAAGCCCTGCTCACCCTCTGTCGATCATTTACCTACATAATTATTAAAGCCTAGTACTACTTCCATTGCTTGTCCAGTCTCAATCATAATCAATCGATCCATTCTAGAATTATACATCCCACCTCTCTGGAAAATATTTTATATCATCCTACTTCACAAAAGTGATAACTCCAATGAAATAAAACTTAGGCATATTGCTTTTTTATCACTTCTCTCAAAAATAGAAAATTACATACATCCACAAGTTTTACAATACCTTGTCCAAGAAAAATCTGTTAATCTCTATTCAGCTTGAATTTTTTTCTGTATCACAGCACAGTATCTGCCAAACTTGTCTTCTTAGACATCATTATGAAAGCCATAGATAAAAATAATGTGGTCTCTTCCCTTTTTATACATCTCTCCAAAGTTCTGAATACAGTCTCTCATTCTGAATTACTGTCTAAAATGTCTGCACTAGGTTTAATACACCACTCAACTGGTTTTCAAACTACCTATCTAACCAAAATCAATCATTTAAATGGATTACTACATACTCTACTTTTATGGCAGTTACTACTGGTGTGTCACAAGGCTCTATTGTTGGACTTCTTCTCTTTAACATATTTATTAAAAACCTATATGTATCTTCCCAACAGACTTCCCTCACTTAATATACAGATGATTCCACCCTCATCTGCTCCTCAAATTTCTTCACCCACTTAGAATCCATTACTCAAAATGCCTTCAATTCCATTAAAAATTGGTTCTGTGAAAACCAACTTTTCCTAAATGCAAAGAAAGCCAAATTACTACTATCTCTCCCTAAATTTCAGACATGTTTAAATATGCCTTCAAAATATCATCACTGGATTACATATAAATGTAAGTTGTATCATATACCAAGTTATTAGGTGCCACTATAGATGATCAACTGAAATTTGGATTTCACATTCAAAAATGTATATAATAAAAAAAAGAAACTTGGTATGTCCTACATATCTGAAAAATTTGTTAACTTCTCTTCTAGAGATGTAGTTGCAAATCCCTATCTTCTTCCTTCTTATTGCATTGCTAGTTCCACCCAATATTTAAATATCCCTGAAAACAAAACTAGAGTTGTACTGTAATATGGTAGCTAGATTTGCTGCTAATCTCTCATATAATCATCACCTTTGCTGAAAACAAGATTTATGCCCATTCAGACTTTACCTGTAATCAAATATCAGATAAATTATCAAAATAAATAAATAAATAATTAATTAATTAACAGTTTGGTTAATTCTGATCATATACATATTCACATTTCTAATCTCCTGTAACCTGTCGGATTTATCCACCAATAATTCAAGAATGTGGATTATCCTTTAATCATGACTATCATCTATTCATTTTCGATCATCTGACAATTCTCTCTGGAGTATCTGATAGCTGTACTACTGAATGTAGTGGAAGCATAAACTACCCACACAGATGAAATCAATTTTGTAAAATATCAGTTTATTAAAGATCTGTTTTAATCATAGCTTCAATATGGCCATATAATTTATGACCACATCATTAAAAATTGTTTTACACTTTTTAGGTGGAGTAGCTGTTACTGGTGCTCAAACCCCGCCATCAATGAAATCCAGTGGAAACTTTTATATCCCCACTGGAGGCCATAGAACCTCATTCTGTAATAATATTCAATTTACAATTTTAGTTTATTAGTTGTCAGGCCCATAGTAGGAATGATGCTTTCCGCATTATAACAGAACCCTTTTGACCTACCAGCCACACATTCTAACCTTGATAAGAACTGTAGCTTGTTCCCTTTTTACCCCCACCTACTTTCTTTAATTCCTGTCTCTACCACATATACCCAAATTTGATTCCATTGCTGCTTCTTCTTTAGTTGTGTGTGTGTGTGTGTGTGTGTGTGTGTGTGTGTGTGTATGTGTATGTATGTGTGTGTTTGTATAATATCAGAATATGAATTTTACAAGAGAGATTTTATAGGTGAAGTAGTCTTAGGTAACATAGACCACTGAGCTTATTAAGTACTATAACAAAAAGATCTTGCTGCATGATTATTATTGTTGGTGTCCATGGTGTATGAAATCAAACCATGTATTTTATTTCATTACATTTTTACATGCCATAATTGTTAAAGTCTAACAAACTGGTTACTGAAAGCTTTGAGCCATACCTCTCAAGTATGTAGATTTTCACAGAATGTCCAGATTTTCGCTTCATATTTTTGGTCTGTTTTTCATAAAATTGTGCTTTTCTGACAGATTTGTGGCAAATCATTAAAGACTGAAGGTAAAAAATAATGACAAACATTTGAGCTTCGGATTTCATACCGTTCAGAAAATTCAAGCTAATGTAAAACCTGTTATTCAATCAACTTTCTGTTTGTAAGCACAATGTTTAAAAATGTCCCTATTTTTGGTCCTTTATCCCACTTTTATTTATGGCTTTGTCCAGATTTCTTGCCCAAGAGGTTGAGAGATATTGCTTTGACCTGAATTTTCACAAGGTGGTTACTGACACATCAAATAGTTTGCGTATGCTTTAGCTTACTTAGAAGCTTAGTTTACAGTGATGACATTTTTATGTACTATTCAGTGTATGCCTGACAGCACTGAATGATGGAAGTAAATCATCAACATTCTGAAAGTAAAGGTCCACTGGGCTAAAATGTATTGCCTTTTCTGCCATTTAAAATGCAAAGTAAAATGAAATGGATGGTTAGCAAGCTTTTAATGCTTGCACAAATAAGTCAAAACGGGTTTCCCAAATATAGAAAATGCCCTCCAAAGTAATAGCAAAAGCCTCATTTGAAATACATAATTATTATCTCCAAGATCTGAGCTAACCATTTAGACTGACTAGAAGCAGAACTCCCATACTCACGCCTTATTGGAATATCATTCTTTGCTTTCCTTTATTTCATCTCAAACGTAGCTCTGCATCATGTTTGTAAGGATTTGCTCAACAGTCATTTATGCATTTGGATTTCATTTACAAGCTACATCTTGGACTCCTTTACCAGCCTGTGTCTTTAGATTTGTTTCATATTTAGTATGATGTTATTCATTATCACACTGCATACGTAGGTTATATATTTGGCAGAACATACCCTGTGATACATGTACAACACAATAATGCTTTCATACGTAAATTGAAAACAGTATCAAACAGTGTTATTGACTCCCCATACCAACATCAAAGCAAAGCAAGCTGGCCATAATATAATACAAAGAGGCCTTGAGAGAAGAACAAGAAAACATAGACAGTCCTGGCTCCTATCTCAAATATCCAGGGATACCCCCTGGTCAGTACTCTTTTTAAGTTGTTGCACAAAGTTTACATGAAATTCCTTAACGTGTCATGCTGTCTCACCAAGACGTGATAATTTTAGGTTTCATGTGTGTGCTTCTCCATGCATGCTTTCCATAAAAAGGAATAAAATATGTTTCAAAGTAAGTCATACACTGCTGTGATTCTGTTTCTTGTTCAACCAGAGCAAGAAGCATACAGGATCAAATATCTCTGTCATATCATTACTGGGATTTATTAACTTACGTCAAAGGATTGCTTTAATTATAACATCCATGCTGTGCCAGATTGTGCCATTTCATCTTCAAATGTGGTGTTTTAATCAGGCAGTATACTAAAGGTTTTAACACAAGATGGCAGCATTTCCCTTTGGTAAACTTCATCTCCAAGATGTTTACTGCAAACTGTTCAGGACATGCTTTTTTTTCATGGTAAAATGGTAATATTTTTTGCATGTTGTACTCCCTACATCTGTTTACAATGACTCTTGAGAGAAGACAGGCTGTAATAATACAGAATCATTTTAATCGACATTTTAATTGGCTCAGTATCAGGTACATTGGTAGCTGTGTTGTTTTTGCCTTTTAGGGACTGCAGGTAAACTGTAAAAGTCAAAATTTGTTAATGTTACATGATACATCACTGTATACAAACAAACCATGCCAGCACTAACAGTTTTAAGGATGGCTTTATATAACATATTCATTTTAATATTTTTCATTAAGTCTTGGCCCACAAAGCTAGAATTTTTTAAGCCTGATGCAAAGCAGTCCTGTTTTAATGAGATGAAAATGTAGTTGTTGTGATACAGGATGAGTACAGATAGTCTACTGCTGGATTGTGGGACTTGGAGGTGGTAAGAAGGATTTTTTTTACATGCCCAAAGGCATTGAGGTGGGGAGTATTGCTTGACAATGTTTTGTAGAGATGGGCATCTGTTGGGTTTGTGAATGTTTTTTTTTTTGTGGGTGGTCAGTAGCTGTATGTATGTATGTAAGATGATTCACAAAAGAAAACAAACAAACAAAAAAAAAACTCAGCCAAAGTTTGAACACTAGGCCCATATCCCTCTCCTACTAGAGAGGCAAAGGTCTCCTTATTATATTGGTAACCCAGAATACCCCAAGACTGTACTTCCACGTACCACTCACTGGTTGCTAGACTATATCATATGACCACACAACCACTCCAGCTCAGACCCTGAGGGATTAGCAGTACTGATTAAAAAGGTCCCTCCTCAGTTGGCTTGCAAACTGAATGGCATATGATTGTTTATTTATTTATTTTTTCTTGCAATTCTATAGTTTGCATACAATAAGGCAAAACATCTGACCTGATAGCAGGTATTGTATCCCAGGCACCTTTGGCCATGCAGTGGTCTGCTTTATGGATTTTTTTTTTAGGTCAGTCAAAAATATTTGGTGTACCTTCATTATTATCAGATTTATAACCTTGGTTTCTGTTTTGTTAATGTGCTGTGACAAATCTTGACTGTCGTCAGTGGAAAAACCCTTTATGTTGGGATTTATTCTACTCACATCATCATCATCTCGCTTGTTGTCATAAGGGCCTAGCACAATAAAGTCTAACTTTACTGAGACAATATATGATTCAGAAGTACTAGTTGTTTTTACTTGTTTTGTAGCAAATGGTATATCTGTTAATGTTCATGTTATATAATAATGTCATCCTTTTATTCCTCAAACTGTAATTTCATTGCTGTATTGTTTGCTAAATTTTGTTTTATGCCAAACACAGGTTTTAATTTTGTTGGTTTAGACTCAGTGACTTGATTATAATTGATGTGAAGTACATTTCACATGCTCTGTGCTCTTCTAGTTTGACTTGGATTTGCTTCTACACCTTCATGGTCTTTGACCGTTTAATCTATTGTCTCACCAGATATGTTACTGTGGAGCTTTGTAACTCTGAGTGCCTTTGGTGTTCTCTGTATCAGTCACCTCTCTCAGCTTTAAAAGGTTAGCATGAGAGTTTTCCTCCTATCTGAGGGAATTATTTTTCACAGGTTTGTTGCAACAGTATGTTTTCTTGTATTACCTTAGCAAGACTTGACAGAAATTGTAGTGATTTACTGTTTGTATGCCCCAAAGATTCCCTTTTGACTTTATTTTCTGCCTCTAGATTGCCACACTTAGTGGTAGTATTATACTCTTCATTCATTTTACAGTATTGTTTTTTTCTTCACATGTATATTAATGTAGTTCTTATTGCTTTTGCATTTTTGTTCAAGCTCTTGGATGTGTTGGCTAAGTGTACTTAAGTCATTGTTACTGCCTCCTTACATTTCTTTGCATATAATATTTCAAATGTCAGCTGTTTACATTCATTTATACTTTCATGTTTCCTCCATTGTATGAGCTGCTCCACTTCATTATTCTGAGCATGAATCTATGCACAGTTCTTGAGTTTGTTCTCAATCCCTTGGAGATGTGACTTTAGGAATTTATAGCTGGCTTGTGCATTGTGAGATTTTAATTTTAGATCAACCAGTTCATTGTTAACATCGCTCCTACCACAGTTTTCCCTCACTCCATAGATATACCATCCCATCACAGATCTGAAACTGTCTTATCTTTTTGTCTTACAAGTTCCAATATCAGGTGAATTTACTGTTCTTCCTGTTGTCTTGCAATGTCACTGGACCTAACTGTTTAGGTGAGAAAGAATATGTTTTACTGCTTCACTTGTTCACCTTGTACAGAAAGTTCAGAAACATTGCATGTCCTTTCAATAGTTAATTTATTTGTGCCGGATGAAAGTACAGTCTACCCAGGTTTTTATATTTAGACTGAATGTTTCCAAGAGATGGCCATGACTTGCTGTTTGAGATTATAGCAAGTGGAACTTTTTAAACTAGCTTGAAGTGAAGTACAACCGTTAGCAGTGAACGGGGATCCATTTCCAAAATATGCATTAAGTAACGGAGTTCTTGTAAAACAAACGGGTTATTCCATTCTTATAACTGTTTCAGCTTAAACTAAGCATGGCCTACACGCCTGAGATTTATTAGGGGATCCCATTCTAGGTTAAGCAAGTAGAATACTTGATTTTTTGTCACTGATTAGGCTGATTATCATAAAGAATGCCAAAACGTGATGATGGGATAGCTGGTTGTGATAAGCAGAATGAAAGTGCATGTAGAAGTGAACAAAGAAAGAAAGGACTTTACATACTTGCTATATGATAGTTTCCATTAAAAGACAAAAAAAGAGAGGAATCTATCCAGGTGGCTCAGATGGGTAAAGCCCTTACTGTGCCTCAGATGCCTTATACTCAACTAATGGATGGGGAACTGAACAGAAAGAGGATGGGAGCACTAGCTCACCCATTTTGGGGTAGGGATGCTACCTGGGCTTGCTGCAGAAGTGCTATTAGGCGCCCGGTGAGCTCCATGCATCACGCTATATACTGTTTGATCTGAACATTGAGCATGCAAAGAAGTATGCAAGTACCTCCCACAGGCAGTATTTATGGAGCTCAAAACATGCCATAGGATGAAAAAGTGCTAGGGCACACTCCCCAGCAGCAGTATGATACTACACCATAGCAGCAGTAGTATGATACTACACCACAGCAGCAGTAGTATGATACTACACCACAGCAGCAGTATGATACTGCACCACAGCAGCAGTATGATACTACACCACAGCAGCAGTATGATACTGCACCACAGCAGCAGTATGATACTACACCACAGTAGCAGTATGATACTACACCGCAGCAGCAGTATGATACTACACCACAGTGGCAGTATGATACTACACCACAGCAGCAGTATGATACTGCACCACAGCAGCAGTATGATACTACACCACAGTAGCAGTATGATACTACACCATAGCAGCAGTATGATACTACACCACAGCAGCAGTATGATACTGCACCACAGCAGCAGTATGATACTGCACCACAGCAGCAGTATGATACTGCACCACAGCAGCAGTATGATACTGCACCACAGCAACAATATGATACTGCACCACAGCAGCAGTATGATACTACACCACAGCAGCAGTATGATACTGCACCACAGCAGCAGTATGATACTACACCACAGCAGCAGTATGATACTACACCACAGCAGCAGTATGATACTGCACCACAGCAGCAGTATGATACTGCACCACAACAGCATTATGATACTACACCACAGCAGCAGTATGATACTGCACCACAGCAGCAGTATGATACTACACCACAGCAGCAGTATGATACTACACCACAGCAGCAGTATGATACTGTACCACAGCAGCAGTATGATACTGCACCACAGCAGCAGTATGATACTGCACCACAGCAGCAGTATGATACTGCACCACAGCAGCAGTATGATACTGCACCACAGCAGCAGTATGATACTACACTACAGCAGCAGTATGATACTGCACCACAGCGGCAGTATGATACTACACCACAGCGGCAGTATGATACTACATCACAGCGACAGTATGATACTACACCACAGCGGCAGTATGATACTGCACCACAGCAGCAGTATGATACTACACCACAGCAGCAGTATGATACTGCACCACAGCAGCAGTATGATACTACACCACAGCAGCAGTATGATACTGCACCACAGCAGCAGTATGATACTACACCACAGCGGCAGTATGATACTGCACCACAGCAGCAGTATGATACTACATCACAGTGGCAGTATGATACTACACCACAGCAGCAATATGATACTGCACCACAGCAGCAGTATGATACTACACCACAGTAGCAGTATGATACTACACCATAGCAGCAGTATGATACTACACCACAGCAGCAGTATGATACTGCACCACAGCAGCAGTATGATACTACACCACAGCAGCAGTATGATACTGCACCACAGCAGCAGTATGATACTACACCACAGCAGCAGTATGATACTGCACCACAGCAGCAGTATGATACTACACCACAGTAGCAGTATGATACTACACCACAGCAGCAGTATGATACTGCACCACAGCAGCAGTATGATACTACACCACAGTAGCAGTATGATACTACACCATAGCAGCAGTATGATACTGCATCACAGCAGCAGTATGATACTACACCATTCCAAGACATAGGACTGGCTTAGTACTAAAGAGGCTAAGGAAGGTCCAGCGGACCTGGTGAATGAAGAGAGGACTTTGTGACAGCTGATTGTCAGCTGCAAGGACAGGTAGAAAAAAGGCAAAGAAGGTTGTTAAAGAAAGCACCAGTGGTTGAATGCACTAGAAAGTGGCATGTGGATGATAAAATCATTCCTACAGGATGAGGAAATCAAAAACTACTGTAGGAAAAGAGGAAAAACAAGTACACCAAACAAAATGAAAGTAAACTAGATAACTAACTAAATAACTAAATAAAATGAATGAATAAATAAAACAGCAGATCCTGGCGAGAAGATAAAAACATGGGTGGCCTATGTACGTGTGTATGTGTGTGTGTGTGTGTGTGTGTGTGTGTGTGTGTGTGTGTGTGTGTGTGTGTGTGTGTGTGTTTGTGTGGGGGGGGGAGGTGAGTAGGTGAGAAAAAGTATGTTGTTTATTAATCATCTGTGCACTTTAATTTCTATAAGGAGTCTTTTCAGACAGAAAGCTGACCACAAAAATAAGGATAAAAGCAGTATGTATGGATAGTTTTGCACAGCAGTTCAAACAACAAGATTTTGTGATGTGACAAGAAACTCAAATAGCCATAGAACATTCAATATAGAGAACAGGAGAACATGCAAACTGCATCCACTGACTAGAGGTCAACTCTAAACACTGGACTCTAAGGCTGAAATTGGCATACTGGCTTTGGCTACATTTGAACATGAGTATTTATAGTGTGATGGAAAAGACAATGGAGAATAAAAAGAAACTGAGCCAGGTCTAATGCTGGACTAAGCAAACAAGTACTGAAAAAATTGTAAAGCAACACACGTAAAAGAAAGGAAAATGTTTACTGAATAGTCTATTTTGGAATTTGTTTTATTTGAAGATGAATTCCTGTTAAGTTTACTCTGTTTTGATAACCTATTTCCTGCCAACATGAAAGTACCAACATGGCTAATGTGAAATTAGAAAAATCCACTGTGAAACTTGGAACCTGTGCCTAATATATCACCTTGAAATTACATATAGATAGTTATTAGATTTGTTTTTGTATGCAATCTGTCTCTTGGCTAACTAATGTGTG
The DNA here is from genome assembly GCF_019279795.1 of Protopterus annectens. Taxonomy (NCBI): domain Eukaryota; kingdom Metazoa; phylum Chordata; order Ceratodontiformes; family Protopteridae; genus Protopterus; species Protopterus annectens. The sequence goes on from NC_056725.1 coordinate 886,840,773, forward strand.
TTTTTACATTGAGAAGTCTTGGACTGCAGTTCTAGTGGCAGTAGAAATGCAGTCTGGTCTATATGAACTGGGATTCATACAGGTACGCTTTAGTGAGAATTACTTGTTGTAGTTAGTTGTTTGATTTGTTTCTGATACCTTTTTCAATGTTCATTAACTAAACTGAGTATTTACTTCGAGAAGACTGGGCCTGCAGTTTTAGTGGCAGAAGAAAGATATCATGATCTGTATGAAATGGGGCACACACATGGGGGGTTAAAATGACAATTACTTATTGTAGCTAGATGGCACGTTTTTCACTTCTGGTTTATCAAATTGTGTTATTGCATTAAGAAAACTGGGAATGGCAATTATAGTAGCAATACAAAAGTTAGCCTGGTCTGTCTGAGTTGGGAAACACACAGGGAGGCTTAAAGTGAGATTGCGTCATCAGCCAGAGGGCTTTTTAGGGACTTGTTACTTGGTGTTAATCTCTGTTTGAGAGCTGGTTTTGCTGTGCTTTTGCAGTAAGTAATTTCAGTATCATTCATCCTGTGGCAGAAGGTGCTCCCCTGGTCTCTATGAGTTGGGACACACTCCAGGGAGCTCAAAGTGTAGTCATTTATTGGCCAGAGAGCACAGTAGTTAGTTTTCAGCATATTTTTCTGACTGCTATACATTAGGCATATTTCTGTGATGCTGCTCACCATGAAGGGGCATTTAGCAGTGCCCTATATAGAAGCAAATGCTTTGTTTGTAAAATGTACCTATAAAGCCAGTATTTTACCATGTAACACATAAAGACATTGTGTGCAGCTAAGCCCAGGGCAGATAGTTAGGGCATTAAACAGCACTAATATTTGATCATAGCAGTATCTAACTTCTAGCCTTAACCTTAGACACTTCTCAAGCAACCCCTGTAAAACAAGTCCCTAAACTATAATAACCCAAGCCTAATATGGGTCTTGACAACATGGATAGGCAATTTCCTAATATCTCTGTGACAATTTTGATTGCTATGGGCATCCTGGGATAGTATATCAATTGTCTTACGTAGTCACATGACCTTTTAATCCTTAAAAAAACTAACAAATTATGCAAGAGATGTACATGCATAACTTGCTTGGAGGTAAAAATCTCAATTTCAAACAAGGTTGTCAAGAACACATACACACTCACAATATTCTTCACACATATTGTTCACCATACATATATTGACTTTCTTACACTGACGCACTTAAAAGAAACCTTCTTAAACCTGAAGGACCTCCTAAGCCTTCAAATGACAACACCTATCTTCAGCAATCACTAAAACACACACCAACATCATGCACAAGCCTGCACCCAATGAAATCCAGAAAGCAAAGCCCATAATACAAGCAAGCACTGTACTCTTGTCATAGGGGACTCTACTGTATGACACACAGATAACCCTTTCACTAGGCTGCACAAGGAGAAGATAACGGTTAGTTGCCATACTGGAGCCAGAATCCACAATATCACACACTCAGGTTACTGTTCACAGGTACAAATATGATTCTATCATAGTCCACAAGGGTGTAAATGATCTGAGATGTACTTCACTGGACTATAAGAAAATAGACATTATGGATCTTTCTGAATATGTGTCACATATAGGTATATGCCTTTAATTTACAAGCATTCAACCCAGTATGAAAAGAAAATGATTGATTGTAATAATTGGCTTAATTGCTAGTGTCAGGGAGATCCAATATTTATCATAATGGGAGGACATGACTAACATGCCAAGTTGCTTTGCTAAGAATGGTCTGCACCTGTCCCCCCCCCCCCCCCCGGGGCTTTTGAATATTGGCTAAAACTTGCTCCATCCCTTTAAAGACTTTTTCAGACAGTGCCAAAATGATAAAAGTACCAACATAGAAAACAACCCTCAAAACAAAAGGTTTACTACTCAGTGCTAGGAGCCTACACACCCTAAAAGCTTCATATTCCTGAGCATGTAGACATCTGTGTTGTTACTGAAACTTGGGTTAAAGCCACAGAAATACTCTGGCATTGCAAAGTTACAGTGCCTTCCCACCTTTAGGCCAACTGCTGCATAGACAAGGGTAAGAGTGAAGGTGTCTTAATCTACATTACCTACAAATACAACTCCAACTTGGGTAAACCAGATGATGACCTGGAGTTTATCCACGTCCAAGTGTTTATAGACAAGGTTTCTTATCATGTCCTGGCCAGCTGCAGTTCACCCTCTATGACCCACAAAGCACACAACTGATATCTAGACCTACTAGAGGTGCTCACCATTTGACCAAATACCCCACTCATGGGAGACAGTTACTACCCTTCTATACACTGGGAAATGTACAATGGCTCTAACCCAGAGGCACAACATTTCCTGGAAATTATCATCATGAACATACTGAGACAGCGAGCACTCTAGCCAGATGATCAAACATACTGGGCCTATTGCTCACAAATTTTGGAGAGCATTACATTCTCCCCGTGTCATATTCTCATTGATGAGATCAGAAGACAAAGCTGTTTCCTTTGAAATAAAAATCAACCTGGAAAACTCAGCTAAACCCATAAAAGTGAGGAACTATTCTAAAACAAACTACATCCTATTAAGTGATACTTTGTCAAAATTCACACCTCCCCAAAACTCCAAGATCACAGCTTCCTATACAGAGTTTTTCACAAAAACTTTGTACAGACATGTATTGGCTGCACTGAGGTTGCCACACCTACCTGAAGTAAGCCCAGCTCTAACACCAAAAACAAACCCCGTTGGTGGAATACTTACCTTAGTAAGGTATATAACAAAAGAAAAACGTTGCGGCCAGAATTAGAAAAAGCAACTCTCACAGAGAAAAGAGAGCTCTCTGATTCAACTAAAAGAGAAACTAAGATGTCTAATAAAATTGAAAAGGGCCAATTGCAACCTCAGGATAGCTTCCAGGCTAAGGACAATGACAGGATCTTCTTTAGCTGTGTCAGGAACCTTAAAGTTAGCACTCATCAGTGTGCAGAACTGGTGCTAAATGGCACAACCTTCACTGACCAGGGTGGCATAGTGAATCTACTGGCTGATAAACTTACATTTAACTTCACCCCTACTACCCCCAGTGAAATGCCTCCTAGCATATCTCCCCTACAATTATAAACAGGGAAAAGATCCTGGTCATGCCTTTTCTTGGTCAGATTTTAATCACTGGCAAAAAAGAAGGAAAAAAACTGTAGTTAAAAGTTTAAAATATAATTCATATAACTTCAAAACACAGCTGCAGGCAGCTAATAAAACAAGAAGTGCATTACATATTGGCAAAAATCATCTCTTACCTAGTGTCTTTATCCCTTACAACAGTTGCAAAAAATTAAAAATGAATCACCACAATTTTTCTAACGATGACCTCTGATTCCTTCACCCCATGTGATCCCCCTGCTTCTTATGAAGCTGGCAGCCCTCCTACTCTCAGAGGGCAGGTAGAGGTACAAATTGCCGCTCCACCTACTACTTCCCTGATCCATCCCACGTTACTTCTGGCACTTTTACCCATCCCCTCAGATAATACTAAATGTTGAAAACAATGACAACAACCTGCCACTTCTTCCTTTCCTACCTTTATTTATTTTATTTTACATTTGTTTACCAGGAGTGACCACTGGGCCAAAATGAGCCTGTTTTCAGTGGAGGCCTGGGGAGAAAAGCTCCAAGAAGACATACGTATAACATACAGTAAAACTGAAATTAATACAACATACAATTAAGTTACATATTGGAGTAAAACTACTATTGGCTACAGCAAGCTAATATTACCTATCTATACGATGAAGACAGCAATCATAAATGTATCATAACATTGCATGAAATATAAGTATAGAAGAAGTGATGGATAAGTGAATATTTCTGTGGGCAATGTGTAGTAGAATATTGTTAACAAGTGTTTCTTAATAAAAACAACCAATAAGGGTAAAAAGATATATCAGAAAGGCACATATGCAGTTCATATGAAACATGCAACTAAATTAATTCATTACAGCTGAGTGATGCCTTCAGGCATTTCTGCAGTTACATGCTACTGATGTCTCTAGGCATCTAATATTGCCTTTTCATATTTGCATTAGTAATTGCAAAACCAAGCTACATACAAAGTATTAAAAGATTTCAACTTAAAGCTTACAGAATTTCAGACATAAATGCATTGACACTTGATCTTTCTGTTTAGTGCAAGTAAAGATATATTAATTGCTGTTCATATAATATTTATTTATATTATCATAAATTTCATGTTTTTCTAAATATCTCAATAAGCAAGTAGCAAAGACAAAACTGCTTAAACTCAAATGGAAGCTCTCAGCTGGATGTATAAATGCTACTGACATTATGTCTATTACTTGAGTGGGTGCTAAGATATTTTAAGTTATTTTCAAAACATTACAAAGTTAACAGTTACTATATTTAGTGTGACTTATAATATCCATTTTATGAACCAGAACCAAAGCAGTACTGCGATTGTGAAAATAGTTTCTGCTGAAGAGTTTACCATTTGCACTTCTTGGTGACCCCTGTGGTTCCAGAAATATGAACACTTGTTTGAAATGTGAGAACATAATTTGATTCTGTCACAAAACTTTAGCTCCACCAGTCAGAAGTTACATTGCAAACTTCCAGAGCTTATTTGGAGGGGAATCAGTTAAAATGATTCAGTCATAAAAGGACCGAACACTCTAAAAAAAATAAAAAAGTGAGTCTCACTGTTACCAATAATTTTTGCCAAAAAATATTGGTAAAATCTATTTTCTAAACAAAGTACAGAAAACATTTCAAATTCTGATTCTTCTACAGACACCAAAACCTCTCCTAACATCACACCCAGTACTCAGATGTACTCTTTGAGAGAGGTACCTAATCCCACAGTCACTTGGAAATGCAATGCTGAACCTACCATAAGAGTAAACTACTGCAGAGTCTCTTCCTCTGATTCAAATACATTCAACCAAGTATGCCAAAATATTTAAAGAACATGTACATTTGCAAATCCCTACTATCAAAGATTTAAAACCAGTTTTCAAAACCTCATACCCCTCGATATTTAAAAAAATGTGAAAAGAAAAATCAGCTATAAGTGATAGTATTCCAAAATAGACAAATGACAGTTTTCATTCCGCAAGCAACAATCCCTAACACTTCTTCTTCTTCTCTTTTGGCTGTTCTCATTAGGGGTCGCCACAGTGGATCACCTGTTTCCATTTCCTCCTGTCCTCTGCATTTCCTCTCTCACTACATCCATGAACCTTATCTTAGGCCTTCCGCTTTTCCTCTTACCTGGCAGCTCCATCCTTAGCATCCTTCTCCCAATATACCCAGCATTCCTGCTCAGCACATGGCCAAACCAATGCAATCTTGCCTCTCTGATTTTGTCTTTAAACAGTCCAACCTGGGTTAACCCTCTAATATACTTATTCCTAATCTTGTCCACCCTCGTCACACCTAGTGCAAATCTTAACATCTTTAACTCTGCTGCCTCCAGCTTTGACTCCTGTCTTTTCATTAGTGCCACCATTTCCAACCCATATAACATAGCTGATCTCACTACCATGTTGTAGACCTTCCCATTCACTCTCACCCATATCCGTCTGTCTCACATCACTCCTGACAGTCTTCTTCATCCACTCCACCCTATCTGCACTCTCTTCTTCACCTCTCTTCCACACTCACCATTACTCTGAACTGTTGATCTCAAGTATTTGAACTCATCCATTTTCACCAACTCTACTCCCTGCATCCTCACCATTCCTCTGTCCTCCCTCTCATTCACACACACATATTCTGTCTTAGTCCTGCTGACCTTCATTATCTTCCTCTCTAGAGCATATCTCCATCTCTCCAGGATCTCCTCAACCTGTTGCTAACTTCTTTAAAACATCTGTAAAAAACAGTCTCGTGAAATCATAGTCATGCCTATTCAATCACCCAACTTAAACTACCCTCCACTCCTTAAATGCTACTGCTGCTACCTCCAAGTTTTTCCCTCCTTTTCTGTTAATTGCTTTTAAGCTTCTACTATAGGCAGTATTACATGCAGCTTTCACCACTGTATCCTTGGTTATTGTGCCCTGAGTTTATTTTTTTGGTAATTTCTTGTATATTTTCTGCATTATCACTTATTTGTTCACCTGGTATTACATGCTTGTAACTTTTTTTACCATATTTAACTTGGTCATTGTACTTAATGTATGTAATTTTTTTACTCTGTTATATTTGACATAGTTTATGCATGTATGTAACTTTTTTTACTTTTAAACCTGAAGCTTTTCTCCTCGTACCTCCGCTGAAAAAGGGCTGCTGCCCAGTCAGACTCACCCAGTTAACAAATGTCAAATAAATAAATAAATTTACTAAAACAATCACTATACTATGTTCCCAACACATAAATGAGCAAAAAGTAAATAAATTGTACAAAAAATGCATTAATGCATATTTACAGCTCATAATAAATGCATAAAAAACCTTTAATGGACATCCATAAACTACAGGGGCAAGGAAACGGGAGAAAGTATAAAAGGGCTTATTTTACACTTTGTCCAGTATCCTTGTGCATCTTTACATTGCGATGATAACTCTTCTAACTTGGCTGTCTCTGTTAGAATACAGCTGGGTAGCTGTCCTTAGGGATTGCCGTGATGTGCTTGGTTTCTTGTAAGAGCTTAAAGATGCAATGATTGTGCTTTCCAGCTGTACCACTCTATGATGAAGTGGTACTGCTGACTTCTGGTTTCGGCATTGTAGCTTGCCTAATGTCTAACAAACTACATGCCAGAACCCATAAATATGTCTTTCCAACAGACAAATTTGCCAAATACCCAAGTGTTAACTGCAAGCAAAAAGATACCCTCTGACTGAAGATTTATAGGTTCATAGGTAGGTACTAGGCTATTGGCCCAAGGGCCTAAGTAACCCTAGCCAACAAGGTTCCCTGGCTTACACCACCCAAGAAAGTTAATTTTCTGTGTCCCTGTTGAGCAGAGCCACAGAAGTGATCCCTGGAGTGTAGTTCCTATTTCCCATCCACTCATCAAGATTTTTCTTGAAGAGTGCTAATGAGGAACTTTGCTTGACATAGATTGGTAGGTTATTCCAGAGTATAGGAAGTCTCTGGGACAGGAATCTATCCCTCCAGCTCGTCCTGTTTATTGTGGTGACAATGTTTAGGTCCCTAGAGCATGTACCTGGGAGGGATAGGAATTTCTTTAGGTGTAGCATGTCCAACAGCTCTGGGTTTAACATAGCTTTATATGTTAGGCAGAGATCTTCTCGGAGTAGGCGATATGCTACGGAGTAAAGCTAGAGTTTTTTTAAGATGGTCAGTGTAGGGCAATTGTTTGAGGCCAGTAATCCTCTTTGTGAGGTACTTCTGTGGTCTTTCCAGCTGCTGCAGCTGTCTTGTGAGGTACATTTCAAAAGGGGCATTGTACTCTATAATGGGTCTAATGAGTGCCAAGTAGAGGGGAACAATAACCTCTTTTTTCCTGGATGAGAACCCTTTTGTGATGAGGTGTGCCACATAGAAGGATTTCCTGTCTACTGTGGTGATGTGATTATCAAAGGAGCGACTACTGTCCACCTGGGTGCCAAGCTCTCTTATCACACATTCAGCATTAAGTAGACTGCCGTTTATGTGGTAGTTTATGGGTACAGAATTTTTACCAAAGGGGGTGACAATGCACTTTTTGGCATTGAGCTTGAGGCCATACCTCTGACACCAGGCATCTGTCTCAGTGAGGCCCTTCTGTAGGATGTCCACATCATTTGGGGACTCCACTATGGCTCCTAGTTTGCAGTCATCTGTGAACTTCATTAGCCAGAGGCCTTCTGTGTTAGCCTGTACTTCAGAGAAGTAGATACCAAACTGGAGGTCCCAGGACTGATCCCTGTGTACTCCACTTGTCACTGGTATGATGTCAGATTTGGAGTCTGCAACTTTTACAGTGTGGGTTCTGTCAGTGAGCCAGTTGGCAACCCATCTTGTGATGTAGGGATTTATACCTAGTTTAGTGAGTTTACCTATAATTCCAGAATGGGGGATGGTGTCGAAAGCCTTGGCGAGGTCAAGATTGGCTGTGAACCACCTTATCCTCATCTATGGCTTTGGTGACTGCCTCAAAGAAGTCAATCAGGTTGAAAAGGCATGATCTGCCTTTCACAAATCCAAACTGGGTGGAATCCAGAGTTTGGAGGTTACCAATGTCTTTGTTTATGAGTTCTATGATGATACGTTCCATGGCCTTGGAGACCAGGCTCGTCAGGCTAATAGGGCGATAGTTCCCAGGATCAGTGGTGGCTCCCCCTTTATGGAGTAGGATAACTGTTGCTCTGCACCATTCAGCAGCACAAAGCCTGATGTGAGACTATGGTTGAACATGGTGCTTAGGTGGGGAGCCAGTTCGTTCTGAAGTTCATGTAAAACATAGCCTGTTATGTTGTCCAGTTCCATGCATGCTGTTTTTTGGTTTTAGAGAGTGCAGCTTTTACCTGCAGAGATGTGATTATAGGGACTCTGCATTCTTCCTATATAGATATGGACCCTTTAGGGGTGAGAGGGGGTAAAGTTAGAACTGAACCTATCTGCCAGAATGTTGGCAATATCAGTTGGGTCTGTAATTTTCATGCCGTTGTGCTGTAACTCAGAGCAGAACTGGGTGTTGCCATTAAGATTCTTGACATAGCTATAGAATTCTTTGTGGTTGCCCTTAGAATCAGTGGGGATTTTGTTTTCATAGCTAGCTTTGGAGGATCTTATAAGGGATCTCAGCTTCTTACTGAGGTTGACCAGGGAGCTCCTCTACTCATGGGATTTTACTCTCTTTTGCAACAGTTTCTTCCTTCTGTTGTAGAGTTTGTTTATGGCAGGGGACCACCAGATTGGCTTCCTTTTTTTGGATGATAGCGCCTTGGTTCTGTTTGGGATAGCACGATCCAAGCACTTGTGTAATTGCTTATAGAGTGCATTTGTGTAGGATTCAGCAGTCGTAACTGTATTGTCCATCTGTGTGGGTGTCATGAAGTTCGCCACTTCTGTCTTATGAAGCATGAAGCTGGCTTTGGAGAAATTTTTTACCATGGTTTCCTTAATAGTGGGTGGGGGTGGGATGTGGATATCTAGGGTGATTAGCTTATGTTCGGATCTGAACACCGAGGAGTTGACTTCAGGTGTGGAATACTGGTCACTCATGTTTGTAATGACTAGGTCTAGGATATTGTTGCCCCTGGTGGGGGTGTGGATAAGTTGATCCAGGGCATTGAAATTTATGAATTCCAGAAAGCATTGAGTGAAGGAGTTGGTACATGAGTAGTTTTCCCAGTTAATGGTGGGGCAGTTGAAATTGACCATTATTAGGGTGTTTGGTTGAACCCTAATATTTTCCAGTATATCAAGAAAAGAGGAGTGGGAATGCTGAGACATGGTGGGGGATCTGTAGCAAGCTATCATTTGGATTGGAATTTTGCCCAGAGTTAGTTACACTTGGATAACCTCGGATGCATTATGCTGTGCAACTAGCCAGGAGGTGTGGATATCCTTAATGAATATGGACACACCTCCGCCTTTGGTGTTCTAGTCCAGGTTAGATGGCCGAAAAGTGTGGTATGAGATATAGCCTGGTAATGCAGTGGTGCTCTCTAGAGTCTTGAACCAGGTCTCAGTCACTGCACAGATATCGATGTTCTCCATTTTAAGGAGTGCCTCGAATGAGTGCATTTTAAGATTTAGACTTCTAGCATTGAATAGCATTACCCTCAGGTTTTCTTGCCTGTTCCTGTTATGCTGGTGAATTTGTCATTTGAACCTTGCCTAAAAAATGCACTATAGGGGCAGCATGTGCAAGCCATCTCTGGCAAAGCATCATGGTCTGGCGACCATGTCGTCCCAGGCAGACAGATAGTGGATCCCCATAGAATGACACCAGAAGCTTAGCCAATTGTTGAAGTCAATCATTTTGTCCTTGTACTGTGGTATCATTCTGGGTGATGGCAGGATGCTACTCAGGGCTAGGGTCATACTTGCCTGAGCTACAAGATTGGAGAGCTCTTCCATGTCTCTTTTCATGTAGTCCAGGAAGGTATGTCTCAGGTCGTTTACACCAACATGGACAATGCCAGAGTCATATTTGTACTTGTTGTGGGGTGACCTGAGTGCGTGGGTTATGTGGTGCATCCTGGCACCTGACAGGCAGCTGACAGTAGCCTTCTCCTTGTTTAGCTTGGTGAGTGGGACATCAGTGTGCCTGACTATAGAGTCACCTATGACTAGTGTGTTGGGTACATTGTCTTGCCTTATGGGCTGTGGTTTATTGGCACACTGAGTCTGTGGGCTATGTGTCATTTCTTTGTGTTGGGGGTGAAGGTTGCTTGCATTTCGGCTTTGGAGGTCTCTGTTGCTTGAGCAGAATATTATTGAGAGCCTCTGTGAATGTTTTTGTGTTTCTATGTGTGGATTTTGGTGGTGTAGGTTTAGTGGGACTATGTGAAGAATGTGGTGTGGTACAAGTGTTTACCTTCTCCTCTTGACTGTCAAGTTCAGTTTTGTTTGGATAGAGCTTTACCCCCGGTTTGGTTAGATAAGTGCATCTCCCACAGGTTGTGGTGTTGGGTGGTAGGAGGAGAGAGTTGTCTGTGTACATGTGGCAATTGCTACATTGCCCCAAGATGCCCATATTCATCAGATAGACAGGTGGGAACACTGGGGGCTGACATTGGACATGCCTGAATAAAAAAATACTTTACTCTAGACAAGTGAGGAAAGTGAGTATAAGAGCTATTTTTCTGTAAGCAAGTGAGCAAAGTAAGTACAAAGCAAAACAAGCAAAGTAAGTTTTCCCCCAGGTAAAAAGGAAGGCTGAGTGCTGTAGTAATTTGTAGCTTATTTAGTACTAAAAACAAGTTTTGAACAAGTGCTGAGCACGTAAGCAAATTCAAGTGCTAAAACTAAGAATCTGTACCTGGATCTTGTGGTAGATAGGCTACCTAGTGCTTACCAATCTCACTGATAAGCTAGAATGCTTCCCTCCAACACAGAAATGCTTGGGGTCTCAGAAGCTTACAAACAGTCCTGGATACAGCAAATCTGTATCTGGACTAGACTAGTTACAGGAAAGGTGGGAAATAAGCACAAATGCAGGCTTTTAAACCGGAAAGTTGAAAGATATGGAAAAACTGCCCAAATGGCCAGTAAACTACAATTTCTGGGCCAGAAACCACTATTGTGGTACATAGGCTACCTAGTGCTCATCACTCCCACTGATAAGCTAGAAGGCTTCCCTCCAACACAGAAAGGCTTAGGGGGCTCAGAAGCTTACAGACAGTCCTGTATGCAGCAAATCTGTATCTGGACTAGACTAGTTACAGGAAAGGTGGGAAACAAGCACATACACTGGCTTTTAGACCAGAAAGTTGAAAGACATGGAAAAACTGCCAAACGGCCAAAAAAACTACAATTTCTGGGCCAGAAATCATTCTTGTGGTAGATAGGCTATCTAGTGCTTACCACTCCCACTGATAAGCTAGAAGGCTTCCCTCCAACACGGAAAGGCTTTGGGGGCTCAGAAGTCTACAGACAGTCCTGGATATGGTGAATCTATATCTGGACTAGACTAGTTTCAGGAAAGGTGGGAAACAAGTGCAAATGCAGGCTTTTAAACCAGAAAGTTGAAAGAGATGAAAAAACTGCCCACACCACCAATAAACTACAATTTCTGGACCAGAAACCACTCTTGTGGTAGATAGACTACCGAGTGCTTACCACTCCCACTGATAAGCTAGAAGGCTTCACTCCAACACAGAAAGGCTTTGGGGGATCAGAAGCTTATAAACAGTCCTGGTTGCAGCAAATCTGTATCTGGACTAGACTAGTTACAGGAAAGGCAGGAAACAACCTTAGAACATTTTTTTAGAAAGTGGGAAGGGAGAAAGGAGAAACAGAAGATAATTCAAAATTAAGGACCTAAGTGGCTTGCCCTTCACAAATGTTCTCTCTGTATTAGGTAGAATGAGCTAGTGACACTAGACTGGAATAGAGCTGGGATAGAGCTGAACAGATGGGACTGGTAGAAGTGTCTGAAGGCAAAGCATGATCTCACTGTACTCGATTGAGTGAGCAAATGAGATAGACTAAGGAGGAGTGTTCAAACACAAATTTCCAGGAGGGGCAGGCGATTCCAAAGCCGCAAAGATTAATACCAGGACAAGAACAGGAAGGGTGGGCAAGAAACTAACTGCAGAGACAGAGAGAGACCACAGTATTCTATGAAACAATTAAATAGAAAAATAAATAATTACAGAGAGACACAGACCACAATATTCAATGAAACAATTAGACAAAGAAATAAAATGCAGTACAACCTTGAACACTGCAAGTTTGTACTTAACTCAGCTAGTAATGCAGTTGATTGTAGGTATGTAGCAGAAGCCAAACAACTCAGATATTGAGCAGTAATAAATTCAAAGATATGTAACTAACACATAAATTCAGAGAAACCCTCTAGGCTAAGAGTTTGACACTGAATATCGATTTGCTTAACAGCCAACAGTGAGGCAACAAGTTTATTACGACAGTCATAAATAAAAAACATAAAAATTTCCCTTGCTATCAGTTGACCAAAATGTCTCTTGTTTTTCTTTTCTTGTTGACACACAGGCAACTGGTGTTATTATTAATTCAGCAAATGCTAAATACCGCCACCATATTTCTCAACTGTCCTAATTTTTTGCAGAATGTCTAGATGCACCCAAAATAATATTCTACTGATGGGGCAATTAAATGAAAGCATATCTGGTCAAGTAGCTGAACTTATAGCTATTACTGAAGGATATAAATTAGCAAAGAGCAAAATGGTGACAATTTTCACTGACTCATTATGCTTATGTCATAGGTTGTGATTTTTGGATGCTTTGGAAAAAAAGAGATATTTAACATCAGTGGGGACATTTATTGAAAATGCTAGTTTTGTTTTTGAACTATTATTGTCTAGGGAGGCTGCAGTACTTAAATGTGCTGCACAAAAGACCGAGGATCCATACATTTCAAGAGGAAATTGTTTTGCAGATATGGTGACCAGACAGGTTGCATGGTCTTTTCCTATTCAGGATTAATCTTTACAGCAATTACATAAAACTAGCACACTTATTTCTTTGCAAAAAAATTGTTATCTTTCCAAAAACAGATTGATAACTCTGAAAGGAGGAGGAGGATTTGTAATGTTTCTAGTCTTTCTCCAGATCTACTGTGGTGCCACCCGGATAGGCCGCTAGTAGCCCCACACACTTTTCTAACCCAACTAGTTTGGGCTTACCTTTTACCCTTTCATTTGGAAATAAATGTATTAAAAAAACTAATTTTGAATGATTGGTATGCCTCTTATATTTCAAAGGGCATTCAGCATTATGTAAATAGATGTCTTATATATCCAGAATACAACATGTTAAAAAGTTTTCCAGACAACAGACAATCTTTAAAAAAGCCAGGGGGACCATTCTGTTGTACACAGTGAAACTTTATTTAAATATGGCTTGATGATTGTTGATTTTTTTTTCTGAATGGGTAAAAGCTTATCCTTCTGCTAAAATGCTGTGATTACTTCAGCTGAAAATCTCTCTGAAATAATATCAGATTTGGAGTTCCTTCTTGTATCCAGTCTGACAAAAGTTTTCCTTTCTCAAGTCAAGTGATACATCAGATAAGTAAAACTTTAAATATAAATGTGCAGTACCGTTGCCCACACAAGCTTCAGAAATTGTAAAAATAAACAAATTAAATAAATCAGACAGTGAAACTTAAGACTTACAATGTTCTATAAAAAATAATCTTAAATGGCCAGAGGCTTTGCCTCTAGTTTTGTTTAGTAGACAAAGTGTAATTAGCAGTACTAAAACAATTTATCCTCCTGAAATTCTCATGGGAAGATCTATGAGAATGTTGCCACACCCCTACCTAAAAATCTGATGCTACAGAATATTAATAAATTTGTTTCTTTATTGCAAATGTCTCCTGTCTGCTCTGCAGTGAAAACAAAATTTACAAAGACAAAAACATCCCACTCCAGCTGTGCAGTATTACTTGCAACCCAGAAATATAATTTCAACAGATCCTTTACAAGACAACACTCATTACAACCGAGATGGAAAAGACCCTTCCTAGTTTTGCTTACCACTGTCACTGCCATCCTATGTGAAGGACTATCCACCTGGGCCCATGTTTTGCACGTCAAAAAGGCCCTTCCTAATGATGAATACTGTTGAGATGCCATCAGCATCACTCCTTTGAAATTCAACAACTAATTGCAAATCCCAGTAGACAAAAAACAAGAAAAGAAATTGTATCAAGAAGTAAAGCATAGAGACTTTTCAACACCACCATGCTTATGTTCAAAAGTTAAATCCTATCATTCAGCAACATCATCCTGGATGGAGATAAGACTTAGTGATTCTTCTTCTTCTTTACAGCATCAGCAATATTTTAATCAGTCTCATACCAAAAGTGTGATTAATGATCTAGTATCATTATATGTATTTATTTATTTACTTATTTATTTATTTATTTTACTTTTGTTGACCGGGAAAGTCTAACTGGACATAGGTAATTTTTTAGCAGAGGCCCAGGGAGAAAAGCTCCACATAAGTAAATACAACATTGACATATACAGTTAATACAATGGTAAGAGATCACATGAGCATGACCAGATCATATATTAAGCAGAAGACAAAGTTTTTTTTAACATATCTAAGTAAGTTCAGTAAACAATTTACAATTTACAACAAGTAATAGACATCAGGAGATATTCAATAACACACATTTCAGCCAGTGGAAGTATTTTGACAATGACTAGATGTCAACCCAAAATTCAGTCAGTGAATAAGGTAGTGAGTATCACATGTGGAGTAGCAAGCAGCAGAAACTTCAGGATGGAATCTGGTTGGGAACTGATTTTATAGGGGCTACAAAATGACAATTTATCATCTGCTTTTGTAATTTTTTGAAAACCTCCTTCAGTCTCAACCTGCTCAATATTCATTTGGACTCAGTATTGTGACAGTTGTTGTGATTCATACCATCATTTTATTGCCTTTCTTCCTGCCATCTGGAGGCATAGAAAATGTAAGAATCAAATCATTTTTTACTAGAAATACGCATATTACAAAATCAAAGATAGTTGTTTAGTTAAAATTGAGCAAAGAACCCCAGACCGGCCTGCTAATTCAATACTTTCTCTTCTGCCTTATAAACTTATGCAAAGACTATAAATGTTAATGACTGCTGACTGTCTGCATATATACCTACCATACATGATGGGTATATTCCATTAATGCCAATACCAGTAACTTACCTTTGCTTCTAAGGGTGGTACACACACACTCATCAAAAAAGAGTGCTGCTCATTTATCCCAGACAATATATATGCCATTCATAGTCACATAGAAATTATACACAAGGTTGTGGAATTGTCCCGTACGAAAGAAGGAGACAGTGCTCAATGTGCATGGGTTAACTAACTTGTTTTCTGGTTACGGATGTGGTATTTTAAAAATTTTAATGCTTATCATTATTAGAAATGCTTTTAGAAATCATTTTTTCATGTGCAAAATGCTGATTATGACATTTTCAGAATATGGAAAAAACATCATATGGCAAAATGTTCATATGAAAAACAAAGCAGAATAATTGCCACTGATCACAATAGCAAGAAATTATATTGAAAAAAATGAAGAAAATGGAAGATTTTAGTAGGATATAATAGAATCTTTTTTTAGGGAGAATGTATAACTTAAAATTGTTCAAGCTATGTATTCCATCAAGAAATAGGTGTGTTTTCATTGCCAACAAAGCCATATTTGTAAAGTATTTGGCTAAGCATTGTGCATGTCATGGACAGAAAGAAGTAGCATGTGTTGAATGTTTGATAGCAAGTGAAAAAGTGTCCACCCATTAGAGAACTTATCATTGTCCAGTCATAAAGAAATATGTGTCTTGAGTGATGATGCATTAGATGGGGGAATATAAAGGGAGAAGTATAAAAGAAGGGAAAATGTTTATTGTTTATTATATTTTGAAATTTGATTTATTTCAAGATGGATTCCTGGTAGCTTTAGTCTGTTTTTGATGATCTAAGTCCTGCTAACATGAAATGTGCCAACACAGCTAGTGTGTAGAATGTTCTATGGAACTTGGAACCTGTGCCTAATATGGAAAGCCAGAGATAAAGCATCATCAGCAGATTCATAGTTGCCAAAACTAATACAAATGGGTGTATTTTTAAATGGTCAGTGTCTATAGTTTAACAGGTGCAATTTACTATGTTGGAGTTAAAAATAATTTAACTAAACAAAATTTATTGTATTCTGTGAGACAAGACCTTGATTGCTTTGTCTCCCACATATTTGTATTCCCTGCAATAAATGAGAGTATTCTTCAGTGCTGAACTGCATTGTTTAAATTAATTTTGTACCTTAACAAAAGCAAATATAAAACTAGGGATTATAGCCAGTGTGAGTATACCAGTTTATATTTTCTCCAGATGGTGGTTTGTAATACCTTACCATGAATGGACAACATTCCTAAGTTATGACACAGTTAAAATTCATGAAACTTTAAAACTAGTATGACTTCAGTCTTTTGGACACAATTAAAGTAACTGAAACTGGTATTGTTTAAGGTTTCAACGTCCTCAACATGAATGGACACCATTCTTAAGTTAAGGTACAATTAAAGTTCATAAATCTAGTAGTACTTAAGTCTTTTGGATAAATTAAAGTTCCTTGTTTGAATCTTTCATATTTACTAAGAATACTTTTCTCAGCACCTTCAATGTACCCAGAAATGCTTCTTCTGTAGATCACATGAAATTACCAGTATTGTTAACGTCTTTAAGTATACCTGAACATTATTTTTACTAGTCTTTGTCACTCCTAATAGTGTTAGAACTATCTGGACATCTTTATTATCTCTATTACACATTCTTCTCCTTCTTGCTTCCATATACTAGTATTTTATAATTTTATGTCCCTCAATTTACAGGACAATACAGGCACTAGCTGTGGAAATTCCAATAACTAATGCTGCTTTTGTTCTTACTCTATGCAGAGATAACTAATGGAGCTAAATATGCATTATAAGGAATAAAGAAAAATGTATGAAACTGGAGTTATCTGTCAAACGTAGTCAATATCAGTGATGTCTGTGGGAGATAAGTCAATAAATGACTGAGGAAATTATATAGTCAGGAAAATATTGTGCAGTTATTAGGCTGGCAGATCATCAGTGAAATAAGATCTGTATGCCAGTTATTACATCTAAGCAGTTTTGTGACATAGTTTGAAATGCCTGATATTAATAATTTTAAAGTAAAATGATAAACTATACAACCATCAATGAGCATACTGGGGGATGCTGTTAATGGCAACAAGTATCAGAGCATGAGGGAAACATCATGCAAGGCAGGAAATAAAAACTGTAAGGTGATATTGCCCAATACTATAAGCCTGGGGGAAATGTCTCGGCCATAGAGCTGTAGGCAGTTCTTAGAATGAGCTAAAGTGCTGAAGTCATTCAGGCATGTAACATAAGAGTGAAATATTGTAAGCAGAGGACATGGGAAGATAGACATGAAAAATACAAAAATGGAACTCAGCAGAATATGAGCAGATAGGTACAGTTCAGAGAAGTACTTTCTCCACATGTGCTTGAAAGGTCATTAGGGAAATTAAATGCACTGCTAGTAAACCCCTTCAGTATTTCTGAAGAAACTGTGGTAATTGAATAGGACTATATAATTGTGACACTGTTC
This sequence comes from Protopterus annectens, assembly GCF_019279795.1. Taxonomy (NCBI): domain Eukaryota; kingdom Metazoa; phylum Chordata; order Ceratodontiformes; family Protopteridae; genus Protopterus; species Protopterus annectens. The sequence goes on from NC_056725.1 coordinate 886,858,572, forward strand.
CCTTTCACAGCTGTGAGCAAGGAAACCAGTCAGGAGATTGATGCTTTCATCCATTCCAGTAAGATTTATGGAAAATAGTTGATGCACTTTTCTGATGGTTGTTTCTTCAACGATGAACAGCAGAGCAGCTTCACTCACTACAGTTTTCCAGTACAATGAAATCAATTTCTAAGACTAGTTTTCATATGAGTTAGACAGGGGGACCCTTTATCCAAGCCTTGAACACTGTATCTCACATTAAACTAGCAAATAAAGTACAGCATATAAGTTCATAGGTTCGCTGGTATTTACTAGGCTAATGAACAGAAGGGCCTTTTTAAGCCTAGCCATGCATCCCAAATCTCTAATGAGTTCTGATACCCTTGATAACTGTAAGCATGGGACTGGGAGATGAACCATTTACAGGTTACCTGTTTGCATCAAAGTCATAGATGCCAAACCAGTGATGAATTTCCAGTTTCTCAGCCAATTGTCCAAGTTGCACTTGAATTGGATTAGGAAAGAACTCTGCTTAACATGGATGGGGAGCCTGTTCCATGGACGGGGTAGTCTCTGGGATACACACCTATCTCTCCAACAGGTCCTTTCTATATCACAGGCAAGGTTTGAGTCTTTAGAATGGGTTATTCTGGTACTGTTTGTTTTGTGGATATGCAGGAGGTCCATCAGAATGGGATCTGACAATGCCCTGTATGCCAGCCATAGATCTCCCATCAAAAGCTTGTAGGAGGCAGAATACAGGGATAGGGCCTTGAGGCAGTCTGAATAGGCCATATTACTTATTCCCTGTATTCTTTTAGTGAGGAACCTCTGTGGATGTTCCAGTTGTTGGATATGCCTGGTTAGGTACATACCAAAGGGGGCATTGTACTCAATGACAGGTCTGATAAATGCCAAATACAGTGGAGCAATGACTTCCTTGGGCTTAGATGCCATACATGTGTTTATAACTTGTGCAGCATAGAATGATTTCCTCATTGGGAGGGTGGCCTGATGGTTAAGGTGTTTGCCTTACAAACACAAGGTGCAGGGTTTGAGTATCACAAGGGATAATTGGCTAGGCTTAAAATGGCTCACAAGGGCAGTTAGTTTAGTACTAATCTATAAACCTATGAACCACTGTAGATACGTAATGGTCAAAGTTTGGATTGTTATCTATGTGTGTTCCTAAGTCCCTGACTACTGAGTCAACTCTAAGAGATGTGTTGTCAATATGATAGTCACCAGGGATGGATGACTTCCCAAAGGATACTATTATGCATTTCTTGGCATTTAGTTTTAATCCATGACTCTGACACCAGTTGTTTGTCTGTGTCAGCCCCTCCTGCAGAACATTTGTGTTAGTGGGGGATTCAATGACAGCTTCTAATTTGCAATCATCTACAAATTTAGTCAGCCAGAGACGACTGACATTGGCCTTGATTTCTGTGAAGTAAATACCAAAAAGGAGTGGTCCAAGGACTGATCCCCGAGGGGCTCCACTTGTGAATGGCCTCTTTCTAGAGGTGCACACCTGAATTGTAACTTCCTGGGTCCTGTCCGTGAGCCAGTTGGCTGTCTACAGAGTGATATACAGGTTTGTACCTAATCTCATGAGTTTGTCAACAATGCCTGAGTAGGGTATTGTGTCAAATGCCTTGGCCAGGTCAAGGTAGGCCGTGTGTGCAATTTTGCCCACATCCATTGCTTTGTTGACCTTCTCAAAGAAGTCCACCAGGTTGAGTAGGCATGATCTGCCCTTTACAAAACTAAACTGGGTTGGGTCCAGTGTCTGGAGGCTTATTATATCTCTGTTGATCATCTCCATAATAATTCTTTCCATGGTTTTACATATAAGACTAGTGAGACTTATGGGACTATAGTTTGCAGGGTCTGTAGATGACTCACCTTTGTGCAGAGGGATGATTGTTGTCTTTCTCCATTCATGAGCTGAGCAGAAACTTGTACAATGGAGAGGTGGACAGGGAGTAGTCTGTCTCACCAGAAGCTGAGAGAGGCAGATAGACATGAACTGATCTGAGGAAGTTCAGAACTGAACCAAGTGTTATATGTTTCAACAATGGGTTGAATGAAATTTCATGTAGGTCTTGGACAGTAAGACCAATGATTGCAAGACTGGTGTGGTAGTCATGGATGCAGGAAATGATTTCTAGTGAGACCTGACAAACTTGTAGTGGGAATAAATGACATTAGGAAAAGCATGCAAAACACATACAAGGAAGCACACTTAGAAGAGGTAGTAGACCATGGTAAGCACTAACATCAGGATGGAGTCACTTTGGTAGCAAGAAGGAGTAAAATAGTTTGAGTTATAATCAACTCCAAGAAGAATCATGCAGTATGGTGCAAATGGACTGTGGAAATGCTTCCAAGATGTTGGAGTGCATAGTCACATGACTAGATGTTAGCCAGGCTTGAGGCATAAGACTTTTGTCCCAGCATTCGTGATTTTATATATACAATACAGTATGTACTTCTATCAGCTATAGATGGTGATAATGATGATGTTAAGCATTTAGGGATAAGGGGTACTCATAAAAACATTGACAGCATAGAATGGAAAAGGCAAGTGGGAATGTGATATGCACAGCTTCGGGGGTAAGGTATGAAGACTTGAGCTGTAAAAGAAGGGCACAGATGTAAGAAAGCATAGATGCTAATGCACATGGGCCAGTGAGGCTCTTTCCATGCCAATATTTAGTAAACCGAGGCAGAAATCACCAACTACTATAATGATAACTTTTTCATTTAAAATTGGTAGTTTGTTAACATGCCCAGTATTTAAACTGCTTTACCATTTGTTGAAATGCAGCAGCTAAATTTCTGATTCATCTGTATCCACTGATGGTTTTTGCTTTCTGTCTTGTGATCCTAAACAGTCTTATTTATTTTGCTTATTTAAATTAAGCAGGTCAGACTGGTTGGAATCTTTTTAGCTGCAACTTGTTAATTACAACAGTATTTTCTGAAGAGTATGGAAAATATGACAAACATAACAAGAATAGTAACAACACATATGTTGTGATGCATGAAATATGTAAAGGTCAAATAATTAAAACGTAACAGCTGTAAGATGATTGACTCATCCATAAAGCACGACAGAGTTACAATTACTTAGAAATGAATAGAATATTAATTTTCAACCTTATGTGTCTTAGAAGTTTAACAGTAATTAGTTTCACCCCACCAAAATGAGCCTTTGGCCTAGATCTTAGGAAGTTATTACAGGGCGATTTTTTGAGAGTAAATTGGTATATATTTCACAACACAGACCATATATGAGAAAGGTCTGCTTACAACATTTTGGAGAACCTTGTGAACAGACTTGAATTAGACAGATGAGGTAGAAGCAAGTATTAAATGCTTTAAGAAGAAAACTGTTAAAGAAGCAGCCATTGTAGGGTAGTGCTTTTAAATTTAAGCCTTGTACAAGAATACTCATGCTAACAATGGTCCAATATAAGGCACGGGGAGCCAGCTGGGAATGTTCACTGTACAGCCGTATTAATGGTACAGCAGTATTAATGTTCCTTTCTAGGAAATGTAACCCACTGTAGCTGCCTATCTACAGTAGCTGGTATTGGCTGTTAAGCCACCCAAGATGAACCAAGATCTGAGCTGAATGCTACTAGTTAAAAGATAATTAAAGATTTGAGGTCACAAATCAAGCATCATATTTAGAGAAATAATTTGGTGGAAGATTATGCAGGAGAGATCTGATTCCTGACATTCAGAGATAGCAGTAGGAAGGGCTCACTATAGGCACTGGAATCCCAAGTGCTAAAAAAATCACTGTCTCAAAGCCAGGATGTCAAAAACCTTGTAAGTCGGCTTGACTGCTGCTCATACTCAAACTCAAATATGAGGTTTAGGTAAGAGGGTTGGAGTTTTAGGTTTAGAGAGCAGGAAGGGTATTTAAGGGTTAGGGAGCAATCAGAAAATTTAGATTTATGGAAGGAGGATTGGAACTTTAGGTGTAGGCATCATCCATAAGATTAGGGTTGGGGAAGGGGATTGGAGGTTCAGGGTAAAGAACAAAGGAGTCAGGCTGGGAATCAGGTTGGAGTTTTAGGTTTAGGTTTAGGTTCTGTTAGGGCTATGTAGTTTTTAGGATTAGGATATGAGGATAGTGAGAATTAGAACACCTGGCCATGACCAAGGGTAATGCTAGCTACCGGCATGAAAGCAACTGTAGTAGACTTCAGTAGGAAGATGAAGTAGTTTACATACTATGATGGTGCAAGAAGTGAGAATGGATACTTTTAGCCTGACTCCACAACAGGGTTTAGTGAGAAAAAGAGTGCATTCAGACAGCAGTTGCAGCACCTACTAGATAAAGGGCAACATGAATTGGTGTTGACAATGGGTGACTTAAGGCACATATCAGGACACACAGAGTAGGATATGAGGACTGCCTGGGTCCAAATTGGTTAAGCAACAGGAATAAAGAATGAGCGGCCACTTAAGACTTCTGTCTGGTAAATGACTTGATAGTATCCAACACTTGGTTCAAAAAGAGAGACAGTCACAAAATCACATACAAGAGCGGCCAACATGGAATGCAAGTAGACTTCCTCCTAGTAAAGAAAGGGTGCTGGGGTAGAATCAACGATTGTAAAGTCATCCCCAATGAAACAGTCAGCCCACAACATAAACCACTAATTGCAACAATCAGCTGCAAGCAGTGGTCAGAGAAGTCTCTAAGGTCAATAGAGTCCAGGCTGAAGACCTGGAATTTGACTGGAGAGAAAGTACAACAGTTCAAGGAATTACTCAAGGCTGTAGCAAGAAGAAGAGGAAATAGGTGGAGTCGAAGAAGAATGACAGCATCTCAAAAAGGCATGTGTGAGGACTACATAACTGTTATGTGACTGAGCTAGATATGCAAATAAGGTACATAAGGAAAACTGGTAGTGGAATGCAGAAATCCAGGAAGTCATAGAAAAAAGAAGGTGTTCAGGAAAAAATGGGAGATATAAAAGACCGACCAAGGTAGGAAAGAGTACTGGTTGACTATCAAAGAAGCTAAGAAAGAAGTTGCATTAGCAAAGAACAGGACATTGGAGGCACTCTACCAGCTTCTGGAAAGTGACTCTGTAGGTGGCACAAAGAAACTGTATCAGGTTCTAAGGCAAAGGCAGAATGATAAAGAAGATAGTCAGATACCCTTCATAAGGGATGCCAGCAACAACTTGCTCACGAGTGCGTAAGACATCAAAGGCAGATAGAAGCAATACTTCCAGCAGCTTCTAAATGAAGAAAACCCCACAGAGCTGTACTGCCCCATATACAGCCTACGATGAGAGAAGTAGAGCAGCCCACCGTAGATGAAGTAAGGATAGCGCTCAGGAAAATGAAGTCAGGAAAGCTGCAGGCTCAGATGAGGTCACAACAGATATGATAAAGATGCTGGGTGAAATAGGGGAAAAATGACTCCTGAGGGTGCTTATAGCAGTATGGAGAAAAAGGGGTATCCCAGATGACTGGAGAATAAGTACACTCATCCCAGTATACAAGAACAAATGGGATATTCACAAATGTGTGCAGCACAGAGGTATCAAACACCTGTCACACTGCATGAAAGGTCTGGAGAGGGTGACTGATAAATAGATACGCAGAGTAGTAGAATGCAAAATGGGAGATAAGAAGTTCAGATTCAGATTAGGATGTACCCCAACGGACTCAATGTTTGCAGTGAGATAGACAGTTGAGAAGAAGCTAGAGATGAGGAAAGAGTCCAGCTGGGCATTCTTAGATTTAGAGAAAGCATATGACAACATCCCAAGAAAGGTTGATTTGGACAGTACTGCGGTGGTTCAAAGTCCCAGTAATGGTAGAATTAGTTCCAGCAGTGTACAAGGACCCAAAGACTCAGATATGAACAGTGTTCTGTCTTACAGAGGGTTTCCCAGTAGGAGTGGGTGCACACTAGGGTTCATCTCTGAGCCCTCTGCTGTTCATACTGGTGATGGACTACATTAGCAAACAGGTTGGATATGTCAGATCAACAAAGTTGCTCTATGCAGATGATGCAGCATTACAGGCTGACTCTGAGCAAGAACTTCAGTAAAGGATAGGTGAATAGAATGTAAAACTGAAAGCACATGGGATGAAACTAAGCCCAGGTAAGACAGTGGTAATAACAGAAAACTAGGAAATAAGAAGAAGCTGTAAACTGATATAGAAGGGAAGACACTGGAGCAGGTTAATAGCTTCAAGTATCTGGGAGGGGTGGCTAAGGTGAAGGGAAGTCTAAATGAAGAGGTCAAACTGTATGGTACAGAAACCTGGGTAGTAAAGGCAGAGCAGATGAGGAAGCTAGAAGTGATGGAAATTAAGTGTCTGAGAAGGGTGGTAGGATACAGCCTGTGGGACAGATGAAGAAATGAGGACATAAGAGCAGAAGCAAAGTAGCCCCAACTGCAGAAAAAGTCAAAAAGAACAGATTACTGTGGTTTGGATATGTGAAGAAAAGCAGAAGACAACCTGGTGAAGAAGATTCGGGACAGACATGAAGAAGGTAAGAGGAAACAAAGATGTCCAGCAAAGAAGTGGATGGATTGTGTGAAAGAAGATCTGTGACAGTCCAGTCAGGCTTGAGTGTTGAAGAAGGGAGGAGTGTGGCATTGAACCAGACCTCTCAACTGTCCCGAATTCCTCGGTTTTCACCGAGGTTTGGGGTCCAAATAATGGGGTGCCACGATTCCCGAGTGGCACCCCTTCATTTCTGATTTATTCACACTTTTATTTTTATTTTTTTAGCTTTCACGCTTCATGTGCTGACGTCATCACATGCACGATGACGTTGGCACCACCAGCCTGTCGGAATGCTCTGCGCACATACGTAGTACATATTTCCGGCTCTGGTTCAAATGCTTTTGCAAGCGGGAATCACCAGAGCCGGAAAGGAGTTATGAGTAGTGTGCTGGATTTCTTGTTACGAGTAGTGTGGTGGATCTGATTTCTTTAGAAGTGAAGAAGCTCGCTGCGCTGCTGGAAAGGAGTTAGTGTGTTGGATTTCTTTACAAGAGAAGAAGCTCGCTGCCAGAAAGGAGTTAGTGTGGTTTTATTTAGAAGATGCTCAGGGATTTGAGTTCACTCAACGTCTATTTAGAGAGAGGTAAGTGTGTGTGTGTGTGTGTGTGTGTGTGTGTGTGTGTGTGTGTGTGTGTGTGTGTGTGTGTGTGTGTGTGTGTGTGTGTGTGTGTGTGTGTGTCTGTCCATGTCCCTAGCCACGACCATTTGTGAGTTTGCCCAGGCTTTTTTGAACTAAGCAGTAGATAGAGAGACAATCCAACAGACACTCACTATATTGTGTGTTAAAACTCATTCTTTCTCCCTATATTACATGTTTAAAATTTTTAAAGACCAAAGATGACAAGTAAGAGAACACAGATACACAGCAAATTGTTTAGTGACTGGGAATGGGTTAAGTTTCCTGTTTGTTTTTTATCTTTTGTGACAATCAAATCCAGCGTTTATGTGCAGCTGAGAGAGTCTCCATTTTGAGAATACTATGCAGTAATTTAGTCCCAAACGGAGGTGCTAAGAAAACTGTATTTGCTGAATATCAGGGGGTATTACAATGAGGAGAGAGTCACTAATGTGGAATTATGTGTAAAACTGGTAGAAGTAAAGACTTAAGTAATTTATATAGAAAGGCTAAATTAATCACTGTTGTTTCTTGCTGGCCATATAAGAAACTCTAAAAGAATTAGGGCTGTGTGGGATAGTAGCAGAAGGATGTACATTATTGCCATCTGACAAACAGAGGAACAAAATCAAGGGCTAGTATAATAGACAAGTAGTAGCATTATGCAAAGAAATAGAAAAAGAATATTGTAAGCAAAGCAGAGAAAAACAAAGGATGATGATGGTTGAAGAAAAACATGAGATGTGGCAAAAGAACTGTAAGAGCAGAGGTTTATGGGTAGGTGCAGTGAAATCAAAGGAGGTTGAGAGCTATGATGAGAAGTGAAATAAATGAATTCACTAAATGACAGCCATTAAGTTTCGTCTTCTGTTTTATCAGGAAGCTGCTGATTTGGCATAGTGGTATGTTGCTCTGACTGTAGTGTATACGGTCCTGGGTTCAAAACTTGCCAGTGAAATGCTTGGTAATAATGCAACAGTTTATTCTAGCAGCTTTACAAAATTATACAAGCAATGTTCAAAAATGTGTCCTTCCCTGGTTTTTGACTTTTTGCCCCCCCTCAAAAAACTGAAATTGAAATAAGTGCGAGAAGCTGTGCAAGATGCTTATGGCTTACACTGCAGTCATTCTGTTTATAGTGTGGGTGTGGAAGTAGACTTTATGATGGAAATGTTTTGAATCGGGCAGTTTTGTCATTATTGGTTCATGCATTTTGTTTGATTGCCTACAATACAGCCTACTGGAAAAATGTTCAAACAAATTTAAAATGCGCTCTGTCTAACAAGTGTGTTGTATTATACAAGGAATATAATTTAATAAAGTCAGGAAGGTGTAGCCAAGAAAACAACACACGTATGTTTCTTGTTTTGTGTGCAAGGGGCCAACGATTTGAAAGCAGTCCAAAGATAATCTTTATCCACCACTGGCCACATGCATTTTCTTTGGATGTGGTGTGGATTTCAATGCTGTTTCAATGAAAGTGAGTTTCAAGGGCAGAGAAGTTTTAATGCCAAGTCTGTGTGAGACAGTATTGCTTTGTTTACCAGATGTCTTGGTGTTAATGCATTATTGTGCTGCAAAATGTAAAAATAAAATCCAAATAATCATTGTAGAAGTAAAGCTGTATGCACACATTAGTGTTTATGGTAAATGGGGCGAAATAGCCAAGTGATGGGACATTGGAATGGCTGCAGGGGGACTTTGGTGCCATATTTTGGTTGTCCATCAGTTTGCATTTGAAAGTTGGTATCCCACAATTCCCATTGGAGTGGGTGTGGTTACGTAATTATGCATGCAAATTAGATGTTAATCAGCATGCAGATTTGTACCTATTTTTCATAGGCCTTGTCCAGACTTTTGATGTTTCCAGGTTGAGAGGTATGTATTGAACTGAGAGTCATGATGACAGTTGACACTATACCCTGACCTCATATAGAGCATGGGAAAAAGGGGGCTGATGCTGCTGCTGATATATATATATATATATATATATATATATATATATATATATATATATATATATTTATATGGGTCTATATGACTTGGTCGACAGTTCATATGATCGACTGTTTATTTGGTCGACAGTTCATTTGATTGACAAACATTTTAGGTGGGGGGCTTCACCCCCCACACCCCCCAATGTGGGAGGCTGTGCCCCCCACACACCCCCTAACTATATATATCAACTCCAGGGTCACACAACATTGGGGAAGGGGGCAAATGCTTGTCGATCAAATGAACTGTCGACCAAATAAACAGTCGATCATATGAACTGTCGACCAAGTCATATAGACCCATATATATATATATATATATATATATATATATATATATATATATATATTTATATATTTTTTTTTTTTTTTTTGATTTTACTGTTGTTTCCATGCTGACTACCATTCAGTGGCCCATTTGCAGTTTGTTGCCTCTCCACTCCTTTTTTGGATTTTTACTTACTGGTTAATATTGTTGGTTTTCCTATTGTTCTGAGAGTAAGACAAACTAGTAGGGAATATATGCAATGCTATATTGCCTAGATAACCTTGGCAATCTAATTACTCATTATTATTATTATTATTAGTAGTAGTAATATGAAATAAAATACTAGTAAACTGCATTACCTGAAAAAGAAATTAAAAAAATATGTTATTTTGTGATTCACTTTACCAAAGTTTCACCCATCCAAACTTGAACTAGTATCACAACAACCAAAAAACAAAGATGGAGATTGATGGGATTTTCTGGAAAATTTATAAGAAAAATAATGCATCATGGAATTTTTTTACTGGTTGTAGGTTTTTCTGCTTTTATTTCTTTTTCTTTTGTTAGCTAATAAACATTAGCAAAGGGAATGTGAGCCAATAAATCTTTTTATGTATGCATTGATAACCACGGTGATGCAGCGGTTAGCGTTGTTACCTCACAGCATGAGGTTCTCTGGTTCAATCCTCAGTTGGGATGCCTTCTGTGTGGAGTCTGCATGTTCTCCCTGTGATTGCGTGGGTTTCCTTCCACATCCCAAAGACATGCTGTAGGTGTATTGGACACTCTAAATTTGCCCTAGATGTGTGTGTGCCTTCTGTGGAAGGTTGGGTGCTGGGCTGGCAACTCAACACCATAAAACTCTACTGCCAGTCATGAGTGGACAGGTGATCTGCTGTGGTGACCCCTAACTGGGAAAAGCTGAAAGAAGAAGATTGATAATAGGTGAGGTTACAGTATTGCCTTTACTGAGTTTCGAGTTTAGTGCTAAAATGATGGAAAAGATTCTCTGTAGTGTGAAGAATCATTTATTGCATAGTATGAAGCTGTGTATTAGAAAGAAGATACCATTATATTGGTAAAACATGTTGCATTTTGACTCATGTTTTATTATTTCTTGCTCTGTGCATTGTCTATGCCTGCCTTGATTTGAAGAAAGAAATGTACAGCTATGGGATTGCATTTGCAGATTGCATTTACTGATACGTGATTGGTATAAGACACATTATAGCTTACATTAATTATCAGTTCTCCTAAAAGGCAAATATTCTACCCTGAACACAAAAAACTGCAATTATGGAATCCCAAAAGGCATTTCAAAAAATTATTGTGTTATGTGCGTGTGGGGGTAAACAGCTGCATTCAATCATACATAATATAATCATCTGCATGGTTATAGCTACTTGGAGAAAACTCAGTGCCAGATTTTGCACACACACACACACACACACACACACACACACACACACACACACACACACACACACACACACACACACACACAGTAAAGTATTGACTTTTCTCCTTCCTTCAGTTATATGAGAGAAACACACTGCTTTTAGGCTATATGGTCCATTTCTAAAGGACTTGCTCTCAGTGTAAGTGACTTACTCTGATGTTAGCCTACTTTATAGATAGAACTTACACTGGAATAAGTCATTTACACCGAGAAAAAGTCTTTTGGAGTTTGTCCCACCATTTCTGGACATATCATGCCAGATTCTTATTGTTTCTTGCAGCTTCTCCATCTCAACAAGCTGCTGTCCATAATAATTTGATGTGGCAGAGACATGAAGATGAAGCCACTGCCTTCATGACAGATCAGCGTATAACCAGAATGGCATATTTATTAAACAGTGTGCTGTCTGACATGTAGCTTACAACACTCACTGTAAGAGTACTGGACAGTTACGGCAAGAATACCACACTTTTGTCACCGTATTGTATAACAAAACATTTCTAGAATTTTCCAGTGCAATCCTGCACTAAAGGGGAACCTATTTTTGGCTACTACTAAATTCTGTTTTTTTTTTTTTTTACTTTTTTGACTGAGAATAAGAGCCACTAAGAAGTTATGAGCATAAATACTGGATATTAAGACTGACATTCATATTGCTGCAGTTAACAGTGCTACAGGGTGTTACAGTGGTACAGCAGTTAACATTGTCACCTCACAGCAAAAGGTTCTCTGATTTGATTCTCAGCTGGGATGTCTTCTGTGTGGAGTCTGCATGTCCTCCCTGCATTTGCGTGTGTTTCCTCTGGATACTTCAGTTTCCTCCCACTTTTAAAAGACATACATGTGGAGCATTTCTCCCCAGGCCTCCGCTGAAAATGGAGTCTGTCCTAGTTGGACTTTTCCAGTCAACAAATGTTAAATAAATAAATCAAGTCTTTTCAGCTTTTCCCAGTTAGGGGTCACCACAGCAGAACTCATGTCCGCTAATGATTGGCAGTAGATTTTTATGGTGCCTAGTTGCTAGCCTGATACCCAACCTTCAGCAAAGGCACACCCATTCACGCATGTCTTTTGGAGGCCACTCAACCACGGGGAGGACATGCAGACTCCACACAGAAGGCACTCCAGCCGAGAATCAAACAGGAGAACCTCTTGCTGTGAGGCAACAAAGCTACCTCTGTACCACTGTGGATTAAATGTTAAATAAATAAATACATAGATAAATTTGTGGATAGCTTGTGCTGTACAGAGGCAATGCACTTTTGTGCAAAACAGATATGAATAATTAAGTAGGACATATTACCTGAATAAGCAGATAGCTGCATATTTGGGAGGTAGGATGGGAAAAAGGTGCCTGAAGCACAATGAGGTAACTATGTAATACATGAAAGGGTAAGGCAGTGCTCTTGTACACCTTTGTACAACCCTCATGAGAATGTTTATGAGGTACATGGCAGGTAGACTGAGTAGCTACATCTAATGTCAAACTGCTGCTGTCGGAGTATTGCAACATCAAACAGCAGACGGTAAAGGGGATGGAAATGGAGGCACAGGAATTTATAGAAAGGGGAATAGCATGCAGAGGACCAGACAGAAAGAATGTATAATGAGGAAGCAGTCTGTGGGGAGGTAGGAGACCATTTTTTTTTTTTTTTTTTTTTTTTTTTATGCAGGAAGGGGTTTTCCATTTTATATAGAGTGGAGGTGTGAAAGGCACAAATGTAAAGGACTCTACAGGGAGGATGGACAGCAGTGTCACACACACACACACACACACACACACACACACACACACACACACACACGACAGAATAGACAGACAATATCTGATATCCCCACACTATGCGGTTAGGAGGGGAGACTTGAGATGTACACAGGCAAGCAGTGGAAAGACAAATATTAGAGGATAGGATGGTTTAAGGCAGCACACCGTCAGCTGAATGGCCCAGAGAGATGCTATTGAGCCACAGAAGGTGGGTATTCTGGGTCCAGGTATTCAGTGATATAGACCACACTAGCCTTCGGTGGTCTGATAAAAGGGGACAGCTGTTTTAGAGGCTTTGGAATCTACTGCAGAAGGGGGTTGATGTTTGGCAACTCAGTTTGGCAGTGCCTGGTCAGCCACTACTGGGATACCTGCTATGATGTGACAGAACCTCCACCTAACTGAGGCATTCCCATCTGCCTCATCTTTATCAGCTACAACCTCAGCTAGGTAAGAAGCAGGTGGGAGCTAATGCATCTCAAACTCTGATATGCCATCGACACTTACAGAATGAGATGCAAAGGGAAGGATGCCATTAATGATCTTGGGTCCCAGCTGATAAACTGTGTGGAATAGGTGATGTATTAGCAGTTCATTAACCCTACTGTGTCACAGATTTATGTTGCCTGAAGACACAGTCAGCAACATTCTCCTTCCATTCTGCCCAAGCTGATAGAAGCAAGAGGAATACACATTATCACATACAAGTGTGAGGGAGATGCAGTCAAGAGAGCAAAGCTACAGGTACATAAGTGTGTGCAAACAAGAAGGCTGAGGTATCAGCCATAGCTAGAAATTAATGATACATTAACATGCACATTTGCAATAAAGTATAAGTGAGACAGGATACCTACAGAGGGAGAAATAAGCTACCCCGGCATATATATGTGTGTAATACAGCAAACTCATGAAATGGTAGAGGTGATGTAGATGACATACTTGCTATGACTGGGACAATAACAGAAAATGCTAGGGGTACCGTGTAGATAGACCGATTATCCTTTCCTGTGTACTACACACTACCATACAGCTGATGACATGATAGTCCTTCCTGCTGATAAAATACGGTCCATACATGCAAAGTAGCTTCTTCATATCCATATGCATGGAAGGTATAGGTCCTAGCACTTTGGGCAATGTAATAGAACACATGCATGATGGTGGCTCTCTCACTTGTCAGGTTGGGAAAACAGATGTATACTTCCACATGTCAGCAATTAACTGGGGAATGTCTTGAATATTCTGCATTCCAGTACCTCTGATATACCTCTCATATTGTCTTTTATGTCTCTGGAAGGCTTGTGCCGCTAGAACAGCATTAGCTATATGTACCTTGGTATTCACTGGTATGGGAAGGCCATGCATTCTTTCACATCCAGTTTGCGGACACACTGGTCAACAGACACTCATATAATATTTCAGTCCACACAAAAATGGTCCTGGAGCCCAGGAGCTGCTGATCTTTCATCTGGTGTGAGATGATACACTGTGCTATTACTGTTTTCACTCAGACTGCTTGCTGCCACATTTTTCTCCTGGGTGGATAGGTGGATTTCAATGGTGTGTGTGTGTGAGTGTGTGTGTGTGTGTGTGTGTGTGTGTTATGAATAGTTGTGTTACAGCCACAATTGTCTCAAGCACTTTGGATGCTGCAACTATAAAAGTTTTATTATGCTTTTTGCCTTTATACTTAGGTGCAGATGCTTGAGTGACTGAGATTAATGATTATAAATCATGGCCTGCTTTCACTGGTCCTTATTTATATTTGCATTTAATCACATGTAAATTGCATAAATTTACATACACAACCACACACGCTCGCTTGCGCACACATATGCAGGCACTCTCAAATACACAACATCACACACGATTGCACAAACATAACTATATGCTGTATTTGTATTATTTTGTTTCAGGTGTGGTACTATAGACATTTATCTTAAGAATTCTCATGATGTGAAAAATCAGATTTAGATGAATATTTTCAAAAGATCTATTGTCGTTATTCTCATAATATGATAATAAGTCAAATTCAAACGTAATTATTTTGTGTTGAAGAAATGTATAGAAATGTTGAACTAATTATTTCAAAAATAAGGAGTCTTCCTTTCTTACTTAATCATTTTCTCCCTAGAACTGCTCTGAAAAGCAGCCAACCAAATGGAATCTGCCTTCATCGTCTCCACATGAAGCTGTTGCTTACCCAAGGGAAAAAAGTCACTTCTAGATGCAGACGTGACTGAAGGGGTCCTGACACCTAATAGTTCCTGAATTGCAAGTATCAGCTCAGACTATTCAGCATCATCATCATTGGTGGACCTATTTTTTTGTTTTTTTTGCTTTTTATAAGTCCCATTGTTATTGCATCCTGGATAAAAGGCACTCCAAAATATCTGAAACTGACCAATCTGTTATATATATATGTGTATATATATATATATATATATATATATATATATATATATATATATATATATAAATGTATGTATATATATATATATATATATATATATATATATATATATATATGTATGTATAAATATATATATATATATATGTATGTATATATATATATATATATATATATATATATATATATATATATATATATATATAAGATGCAGCAGACCTGGCAGCCTACTTTGCTTCAAGTTGGTTGATCCTGCATTTGGCATGCTCTCACCATCCTCGACTTGCTGAACTAGCATTTCAGCTTGTTCTCAAACCTAGTTCACCTTGATGGTACTCCAGGATTTAACCCTCCATCCTGAACAGCCAGTGAAGGTATGACAGTTTTTAACAGAACAATGCTTTCTGTTCTTGCAGGAGTACTAAGTACTGAATTTGGTATATAGTTTTGGTAATCCTGTTTACTAATCTGGATAGTTAGACTAATCCTTACTTGTATTTGTGTCTTTTTGTACATCTTCAGCCTGTTCTTACATCATTCTGCCAACTGTGATATCCATGTCATGTAGATAATCCATCATGTGGTCCAGAAATTAAATGCTTACTTGTATTTTAGCAACCCCCGAGAGCTTGCATTTACATGTACCTTACTAATGCAATGACTGTGTCAATATACATGATTTGGCTGAGAAAAGAAAAAAATTACTCTTGATATGTGGGATCTGATATATGTCAAATTTACAAAATTGTATTTTAAGGTGTATATGTTCATTAATAAAAAATGTATATATTTTTACTCAAATGTACATTAATTAAATTAATCCTATAATATTTTGTATTTACACTGCTATGATATTAATGAATCACACTTTAATGTACAGTATCTATAAACTTGGGCATCCGTGTTAGTCAACATTTATGCAGAAACAGCGTAAGAGTTTCTGAGGTTCCAAGATCATTTTTTTTTTAAATTAGAACACACCTGATGTTTAGGAAATGCAGCAAAGGTATCCACACCTCAGTTTTATATAGATAAACCAATAATTTGTTTCAATGTTTAGCCATAGGAACCAGTGTCAGCTTGACTTTATTATAACAGAGGAAAACTGAAATCAGAATGCCTAAAGTTTTAGTCAGTGCTGAACATAACTAAGCAAGTCTGTTAATCAGTTCCAGAAATAAAACGTCAGCTTTATAAACAATTCCAGTCAAAACAATGCATCTCTAAGTATATCTTAAAAGGTCTTTGTTTATTTGCAAATTTATTGTTTCTTTATTCTGTTCAGAAAATAAGCTTTTCTGTGATAATGAAAACCCTGTTTTTCTGAATCCAACTCTCCTCCTTCTTTAGTTTGGCATGAGTTATTTCCCTGAAGCCCTGTTTCTTAGCTTCTACATTTTTTTTAGTAAAACACACAGATTTGCTTGTGTAGGGTTTTCTTTTCCATGGCGAGCTTAGTTAAGTATCAAAGGCATTTTCCTTATTAAAGTCTCATTCCATTTCTAAGGCTATACACAGTGTTTACTAGAAGCTACATTTTCCTGCATAAAACACTTAATATGCTGGTAGAAAATTATTTCTTCTAGGGAAAAATTCTCTAAATTTAAGTTTTAGGGAAACATCTCTTTCCTGCTGAATCCTCACTCAAAACACAGAGCTCCAAAAGGCTTCCTACTGAAATGTTGGCAGTTAAAATTTTGAATGCTGACAGACTGAAAAATAAAAGAAAGTAGATCCAGGTGAAGAGTGAATCTTGAACATTGCCCTTTTCATTCATACTTCTTTTTTTTGCAGGGGGGCAAGCCCCCTGCACATTTTCCCATAGTGGAGACAAGCTTCCCCATCCCCTCAGACTTATATATACTAACTCCTGGATCACCATACCTCAGAGAAAACGAAATACTGCAAGAAACAGCCATCTCAGACTTAGTATATATCAGTCAATGTTTCTGGCCATTCAGTCTCCATTTTAAGTACTTGCTGTAGAGGGTCCTGAGATTAAATGGTTACCGCATTCTAACTTTCTTTTAATGTGTGTATAGGCGTAGTGCCCACATACTTACCAGTTCACTTTTCCACATTAAATGCTTCAGTAACATGCTCTCCAGATAGCTTTTCAAGATTAACCCATTTAGCTCCAAATAGAGCTGCCTCATTATATGTCCCTGAGGGTTGAGGCTGAGTAATGGGATTGGTCAAAGCCTTAGCATCAAAGCTGCTCAGTCCACTGCAGCAGACTTATTTGTCATACCATCTAGCTATATGATGGGCCCACTTCCTAGCCTCCATGTTTTTCTTTACCAAGCAAAGACCATCCTCTGTCTAATTTATCACCAGGCGCCTATGCATCTCTTACTGGACAGACTAGTTTTCTCATTTATCCAGTCAGAGTCATCAATTACATCAGGCCTTCCAAAAGTCAATCCATAGACCATCCAGATCTGTTATTTGCCTGACCATCCATGCTGCAACTGCTTTGAACATGGGGAGGAATTTTGCTATTCTACGATTCACTATTATGCGTTGTCTGGACAGGTTCATTATTACTCTTAGGGTATCTCAGTGAATCCACAAATCTGTAATGCCTCAAACTACTAAAATCTTCAAACTATGAAGCTGAGTTATTTATATATATATATATATATATATATATATATATATATATATATATATATATACTAACTTCATGGGGTGTAGCCCTTTCTATTTTGGCACAGTATATTTATCCTTTGAAACTCGAAACTGCTCATTTTAATTAAGCTCAGTTCACCCTTTTCTTCACTCTTAATCTCCTTTCTTGTATTATCTTTTTTGGTTAATCTTATGATTTTAAGTATAACAGATTATGCCTATAGCAGTAGCATATGCAGACTGACATGTTTTATTAACAGTGTCACCCACATGGAATCAAATAATGTGGGATAGTTTTTATCAAAATGTCCAAAATGGTAATAATTATGGCATTTTGGGTGACAGAGTCCAAAAACAATCCCATTTTTGGCATGGATTGTTCCTAAGAGTCTTTATGCATCTGATCACCTGTTGACGTACCATTCCTTTTTGGTGTGTTTATCTCATTACCCTGTTCTAGCATATAGGATGAGGGATTCACTGGCATCACATGTCCTTTATCCCAGTCACAGTTCTTCTCAAACTTTATAGGTTGTGTCCTCACACTTTTGCTGTTGAGAAATGACTACATATCTTTCTGGACACCTGCATGGAAACCTTAAAACTTAAGATGTCCAGAAGTTGCCTTACAGTGGCAAGTGGAATCTTTCTCTGACATATATAAGAGAGCAATATTATTAGTGCATGCTAACCTTTCATCACCTTGATTTGTACACTTTGTGTTTGCAACTCCCTTAATTTTTCCTGGCTGAACCCCTGAGACTGCTTTAGATTACCATCTTTCTCTTTGGGAAAAGCATTCTCTCATTCCTCCAGTGCATGGGAAATCTGCTTATTTTTCTATTCCACAATTTTGGTCGAGACACATTTCTTTTTCTTAAAAGTCTTATTATCCTGAAAACAACATGACAGCTCCTTTTATACTGTTTAGGTTTGTTCACCAAATTTTGAATTTTCTGTTGCACTTTATGTGTTTGCAGGTGTGCCTTTTGTTTATGTAGGTTGTTACAATACTGTGTAGGAAGTCAGTCATTCTGCACATCTTTATAACATTTTTTTTTACCTTGATCTTTTTCCACTAGATGGTAAAGCTGCAGGGTTTAACTCAGAGTCTGAATAGTATGTCCAGCAATGATGCTAGATGAACAATGCATTCACTAACGTTGTCTTCTTCTGGCCACAACATATTTTCTACCAATTTAACTTGACTGGCATAGCTAGCATCTCTGTGTCCATTTTCTTGATGTAAGCTTTTCTCTGTTAGAGAAACTAGACCTTGGCAAGTTTCATTTTCTGAACTACACTTCTGTGTTTCAGATTTACAAAGCAGCTGTGGCTCATATTTGTTCTCATGGAAAGCTGATTTGACTTTGGGAAAGGGACCTCTTATCTTCCTTTATCTATAACCTCCCTTCAAAGTCAACTTTTGCTGCCTAGCATCTCTCTTGTTCTTGGACAGTAGACCTTATTAATTACTGTGCTGGCTGAACTCAGATTCAAATTATTCTGTTTATTTTTTTATATTTTAATTGAATTATTTTTGCCCCCATGCCTGCTGTCTTTCAAGTTTTAAGGGAATATCATCCTAGCAGCTATGACAATGGTTTCTGTTCAAACTGACATTCCAGCAATTACAGCCTTTTTCATTTATAAACCTAACCCTTGATCTGTGGTGATGGGAGTGCATGCATATCTACAAGGGCTACCTACACCCTCTCATTCTGCACATGCCTGTAACATGCATGTATCTCCACATACACTGACAGGTTACCATCATTGCCCTGGGTGGCCACACTTCCATCTACTGACCAAGTCCCACCAACTGCATGATGAGCTTCCATTCTCCAGTGGGCTCATGTCATTCAACCATGGCACAAGAATGGTGAGAACCACCCCCTGGATATCCTTGCCCACCCCCACCCCCACTTATGGTCAGCAAGCACATAATCTGCTAATCAAATTTGTGTCACCTTCGCTGGCAGCAGTTTAAATTATTTTATGTTTTGTTACTCACTTTCCAGTCTTCAGTCCAGAATTTGTTTTTGCATTTTCTTCAGTGAGGAGTAAGACTCCTAAACTACTATATGTTTTGCTGTACTGTTTTCTTCCTCAAATGTAAAGAAGGTTTCCATGAAGTTGGTCTGTTCTTTCCTCACAAGCTAACCAACATAATTAAGGCTCTTCCTGAGTCTGTATCATTTAATAAAGTTTCTTTCACAGGAAGGATTTTTTTATTGTAAAAAGGTATAGCAATCATAGTTCTTTGATTTCTTGTTCTTTTTATACCTGTGTTTAAATACCTGTAAGTTCTTCTCAGGAGAAATTTCATCAGGCACAGATGCTCTGTGGATCAACTAGGTTTAACATTAAGCACATATGAGGCATCAGAGGACAAATGTTTTTCTTAACTGGCAAGTCCATAGAGTCATGCAGATCCAGGAATTACAAATGATCATTCCATAACAACTTCAGACTCACCAGTCTGAACCATGGTACAGTCATGTTTAATAGACTGTATTGAAATCAAACTTTCTAGCAAACTGTACATCTCTTCTGTTCTATCAGTGGCCACAAATAGTTGGGTGAGAACTTCTGTACTTTCTTCAGCTTCACCTTCCTTCTCTGCTTTACCAGCTGTGTTAGTGTTTCTTCTTAATGTTTCAGACTGAGCTTTCGTGTAGGTACCCTGCATGAGAAGCAAGTGTCTGCTCATACTGTATTAGTGTACTATTTGCCTTCTATAAATGAGCTTTTACTAACTCAAAACATATCACACAAGTGTTGTGCTGAGTCTTTTGCTTAGCATCCAGACTTTTACACTTAGAAGTTAGTTCAAGAATGGCAGCACACGTTTGTTCATCTTGCATGAAAACTTTATTTTCTCTTGCAGTACAATAACATTGTTATCATTCCTCTTCCAATTTTCTCCTAGCTCCTTTATCTGCTGACAATGTGCATGCATCTCATTTTTCATGCACACTTCATTCCCTCTCATTCACACTGTAGCAGAGAAAACTCCATCTTAACTTCTTCAAGGAAAAATGTAACTTGTTTGCTTCTGTTTTTCTTCACAGACTCATTTGGATGTACAAGTTGGGCCACGGTATCCTGCTTTCACTTTATGGAACACAGTTCTTTTGCTACTTTTCTATAATGGGACTTTTTTGTTTTTATTTTCAGTGTCTTTTAGTTGTACTTCTAACAACTCGCTCTCAAACTTTCTAATTTTGGTACTTACTTACATAGCAAACATGTCATTGACTGTTTGCAAGTCTTGCAGTATCTCCTCTGTACTTTCATAATCATATAATACTGATTTGTGTCTGAACCTGGCTGTCGTACTGTTGTTCAGGCATCATTATACTTTGCATTTTTCCAAGTCTAGGCACAGTCTTTTCTATTTCTGCTGGATCTTCCATGTGTTTGTAACCACAATTCATTTCTTTTTAATTGACATAACCTGGCCTTTTCAAGCCTGTCAGGTTGCTTTTGTTCTGTGACTTTAATGACCTCAGCCTCTACTTTCTTCTCATTCTCTGTCTTAAAGAAGCTACACACTGCTTGCGTTGTTTGATTTTAGGTAATGCAACATTAATTTCTATCTTTGACTTCTCATTCTTTGTGCAGTGAAATCAGTATATCGACATTCAACTTTTTTCAAAGTTATAGTTCTACCTTCTTTTCATGTCATTATTAGACGTTGTTGTCTCTTGTGTGTTATATTTTTTTGAGAGACAGTTTTGCAGTTTGTTGCAGTTCTTGTCTTACAATCTGTAGTACCTTGATGCATCACATCCATATTTTGCTTCTTCTGTTGTCACACTCCAGTCACACATTGCTTAATTAGCTTAATTTTTCTTGTTGCTATCTATGTTTTGTCTTTTTCTTACTGATGTATTTTTTGTTTAGCTATATTTTCTTGTTTGTTTCTTATTGTTTAGACATATTTCCTTGCAAACTCTGCTATTAGGCTGTAAGACATTGGTTTAGGATTTCTGCTGCCTTTTCTATACTTCTGCTTATTTCACTTGCTACAGCTGATCAGACCTTCAAATTTTACAAAGCTCTTTTAATTCAGAAATGTATATACATACGCACACATACGCTCAAAAAAAAATCATGTGCTATGCGGTGCACTACTTTGCCACACAAAATTTATCACTGCTTTCTAATGTGCAGTTCCTTCATACCAAATTCATCAGCGCCTGTTAATGGACCACTTCTCCACAAAAAGCATACAAGTGCCTAAAGGTTAACAACTTTTTTAAAACTTTTCAGGGTATAGGGTTGCTTAGTTACTGTTCAAATTTTCATAGCCCTTAACACCATATACAACAAAGTTGATGCTTTTGAGCTCCAGGAATGGTAATTTTACCTCACCCTCATGAAACTAAACAATAAATTTATTTAGCTTTCAGCCAGGAGAAACCAGAGCACAATCAGTATCAGCTTGACTGTATTATAACAGACAGAATGTAAACTCCAAATGCCTGAAGTTTGAATATACCTATCAACTCTGTTAATGTCTGACTTATTACAAAAATATATTTGAAAAACTTCTCTACAAACAATTAAACCACATTAATAGTTATGGCGTCCTCTGTGATGCACAGCATGGCTTTATAACAGCTTTAATATATTTGCAGTCATTATAATGACAACAGATAACATTTACTGAAACATGAATGAAGGCCTAACTACAGCCAGGGTTTTTGTTGATATGACAAAGGGCTTTTGAAATTGTCATTCACGGTTGGTTTCTCAACAAATTTAGAAGACTTATCTTTGGTAAGAACAAATTCAAGGGTTTTAGACCTATGTTAAGGACCAAAGCTTCCATGTTTACTATGATAACTTCTCCTCCTCCTGCTCTGTTAGAACTCTTAACCCAGGCAAACTCCAAGAATCTATACCTGGCCTTCTTCTCTCTCTCTCTCTCTCTCTCTCTCACTCTCATCTTGCTGTCTCGCTCTCTCTTTGTTAATGAGCTCCCTCTTGAACTCCCAAATCATAACTTCATGATGTGTGCAGATCACATTCTCCTACTGCTTACAAAAGTTATTGGAAAACAACTTTTACCTGCTCTGTTACCGTTCATGCTACACCAAGTTACTACTCAGCCCTAAGAAGACAAATGTTGTGATCTTCTCTACATCATGGAAAGTTATTATTGCTTCTCCTTTACTAATATCAGATCACAAAGGGAATATGGCTCCTAATGTTGGTGAACAGACATGCCTAAATCATGCATATAAACCTTCCCTCTGCTTTACATCACATACAGAAGCTATCATTAATAATGTCCTGACTCAGCTGAAACTTTGTTAGAAAATAAGCCAACTTCTATCACTGACAGCCAGATTAGCTATAGCCAAAAAGATTCTTACTCGAACATGAATATGGTCTCCCTTTTCTGGTGCTGCATTCAGCTTATAATAACAACAGAATTCAACTAGCAGAGAGTAGGATCTGTAGAGTCATGCTTTAACAGACCATCTACACACTACTGTAAGCTGCTTGAAAACACAAGCTGGATATCTGTGGCTATCAAGGCAAAACTTCTCCTAAGTGTCCTCATCTTCAAGACCCTAGAACAAGATTACTACTCACCACTTAAATGTAAACTTAATATCCAGAAAAGCAGCTATGATTTCAGAAGCTCCCAGGGCATAAGCCTTAGCCTGATTTATCCTCCATTTAAAACTACCATTGGAGAAAAAGTCTTCTTTAGACAGGGACTCTCCACCTAGAACCACTTGCCAACTAAAGTTAAAAACCAAGACAACACTAAGCAATTTAAGACTACATTAAAAGACTACCTTCAGACAGAATCTCAAGGCAGCTGTTACCATGACAATGTTTAATCTCTCTTACCATGGCATATTCATAAAATATTTTAGGCCAGAGTCAAGCAAACCAACAACCCTAGTACATAAATGCATTATTAATGTCTTTTGCTTGTGAAAAAACAAAAAAAAAAAACAAAAAAAAAAAACAAATATGAGTGTCAGACTGTGTATCAAGCGGACAGTGTCCTGACAGACAATAGGTCAAAGCCAAATGTTAAACACAGGCAGAGGGTTGACAGGTGTATGAGTTCAACCATATCCAGGCAGAGGAATATTTCCTTTCATCAGGGATTGTGTGATCTTGGAGTTAGTAATATATATAGCTAGGGTGAGGGAGGCACAGCTCTCCACATGGGAGGTGAAGGGGGGCTTGCCCCTGCAAAAACACTTGTTGGTTTACTCCTTTCCCAGGTAATCCATTCAGAATGCAGAGAACATGTCGTTCTGTGTGGCTTCAATGTTCAGACATTGATCTGTAGTGGTCAGGACATTGTAAGTTTAATACAGTGTCTGACACTCATATATGTATCTATCTGCCTCTTTCTACCTCTCACTATCTTTCTCTCTCTCTGTTTATATATATATTGATAAACTATGCATTGATTTTACTTTGTAAAAGTATTGCTGGCAATTAAGGATGTTTCATGGCTAAAAAGGTTTGATAGACTAGGCCACCTACCCAGTTATCAAATAGTAAATAAATAAATTGATTTCAGGTCAGCCAACTGGACTTAACTGTCCCAGGAAGTCTATTCTCTAATAACATCTGATGGATTCAAGGTGAAACTGGAGTAACATACACTAAAAGAAACTGCCTGGATAAGTTGTTGTAGGTTTGTAGACTTAACTGTAACTCTAATATTTTCAAGAACTACATAAAAGTATCACAGTTGTAAGATAGTTTCCACCCAGTGAATACTGTAAATATTGTATATATTTCCTCATTGCTTGAAGTGCTGTGTGCTAACCCTTTTCTATATGTATTTACTTTTGATATATATTTTATTATATAATGTATAGTGTTTTTTCAGTTTTATCTATTTTTTGTTTGTTTATTGTATTATATACTTTGTTCCTCTAAAGCCTGGGTAATGTTTGAAAAGGATCAACTGCTAAGTCCACTTTCCCGCTTACCAAATGTCAGATAAATACATAGACAGATAAAAATAAAAATAAATCAAAATAATATGGTGCTAGCTCATTGGGAGATTAGTTTTATCTTCAACAGGAATTATTATGCTACGTATATTAAGTTCTATTGTAGATTTGTGGATGACATTTTTATGTCATTACTTGTATTAAGTTCTAGCATAGATTTGTGGATGACATTTTTATGTTATGGGTGAGCCTTGAAAAGTTGTTACACAAATTTGTTCAATACCTTCATAATACTATTATGTTTTTAAGGTTCACATATAAATACTCTAAGTTAGAGATAGATGTTTTAGATGTGAAGATTAAGAGGAATTCTGATTTGTCATTTGATATAGGTTTGCTTAGGAAGAGCTGTTGTAAAAATAATATATTACACAGGAACAGTATGTACCCCACTTATGTTTATAAGAATATTCTTAGGGGCAAGGAATGAGAGCCTCTAGGCTGAACAATACTAACATCAATTTTCAAATTTCTAGAGAGACGCTATGGAGTTGAGGAAGTCAGTTCCGTGGGAACGGACATGAATAGGTTTAGAACTGATAATGCTAGACCATACTTTTCCAAGCTATAAGAAAGTGATAAGAAGAAACTTGATGTTAGGGAAAAGAAAGGAAAGTGTCTGTTCCCCTATACTACACTAGTGATATAGATAATATCTGTTGAATAGTGAAAAAGAACTGGACCATTCTCCTTGCTGATGATAAGATCAAATATTTGATGGGAGAAAATCTTCAATTTTGTTTTAAAAATAAAAAAAAAATCTTTAAAGAGGCACCTTTATTATGGGAGCAATTTAAATTGTGAATGGCCATCTGACCAGCTGGGGACTCTAACCTGTGGTTTATGTACAATATGCATGTATATTAAAAAGGATAATATTTTTGTTTATCCCATGACTCAGTGAAGATGTTTTATTTAGAGTTAAGGTGGATTGAACATCCAAAATTTTATTTAGTGCAATGTAATCAGTGCATGGTATTTCATATAGGTAAAACTAATAGATCCCTTAATGAATGTATCGTTCTGGCTAAACATAATATGGAGAAGGGTGATCAACACAAATTTATGTTTATGGTTGTAGAAGTTTTAAAGGAAGGTATGAGACTTCGTAATTTTAGGAATCTGACTGAACAGCATGAAGTACATTAGATCATTAAAATTCAAGCCGATAAAGGCTTGGGTTTAAATGGTAAGGTCACCTTAAGACCAATTTTAATTGAATGGCTACATTGTATATTTCTGTGATTTGTTAGTTTGTATCAAATGCATTTAATTTGATGTTTTACATCATGTGATTTTTTTTGAAATGTTTGAATGAATCCTATTTAAAGGTATGTTTTTTAAACGTTTTTATGTTCTGATATAGCACCCGATTTTGGTGTGAAAGTGCTTACTGTTACTGTTATTTAAGGAAATAAAATAATTTTGGCCTTTTAGCCATGTCAGTTGCTGCAGTTTTTTTTGGATGAAAATAAATAAATAAAATCAGTTTCAAAAAATAAAACAATGTTGTAAACAATCCTGGTCAAGAAAAGTATTTTAAACATGCTCATAAAGGCAATTTTTTTTATTTTTAGATAAAGTGCCCCTTTATTTTACTCAGAAAAGGAGCTTTCCTAGGCCAGTTTAAATCCCCATTCTGTGTAACAAATGCCATCTCTATTTCTCCCTGTCTCTCTGTAATATGGCAAGAGTTTCTTTAGAAGTAAACACACACTTTTCTTGGGTGGTGTTTTCTTTTCCCTGGCAAACTCACATTTTTAATTATATAGTTGGGACTCCTTTTCCACCAGTCTCTCACTCCACACAGCACTTCTAGAAGCCTTTTTCTAGTACCATAAACAAACTTGGAAGAAAAATCTTTGGTACTTATGTATTATCGCAACCAGATTTTTGCGGTTGCGAATTGTGCATACCACCCATGGATAGGAGTGGATGAAACAATTGAAACTGTTTTTGTAAATGTGTAGAACTGCAAGAAACCTTGACATTGCTTTCAGGAGTATGAAAAGGAATCTATTCCTGTTATCTGTGCATTACAGAGGCATGGTACAGTTTGTATGGCTGCTATCATACTATCGTTTGGATTTCTTTTTTTTTGTACAAGGATTTCTTCACAGAAGTAAAGGACCGACACTGACAAATTGCATCTACTTATTTTTAACCATTCTTGTTTCACAGCAGTAAGATACGGACACTGACAATTTGCTTTTACCTACACTTACTTATTTCTAACAATAGCTGTAAGTGGTGTGGAAATATCCATTGCATTGTTAATGACTGGAAATTCTGCGGGTAGATGATGTTGACAGCTGATGGTGTGGTCGTCTTTACATCACACAGATGGACGTACTGATGTGTTTGGCTGTGTGAAGGGGGCATATTGTCATAAATACACACTGTATTACAATGAGCATTTTCATACATTAATGCTGTCATGATGTGCTTTGGTCATTCATTGGTTTTGCAATCTGTTGTAGTGGAAATAATAATACATGGACCACATTGGTTGCCATTGCCCCGAGAAAGAGATGGCCAGCAGGTGGACTACAAATAGCAGAAATGCTGTCAGTTAAGTGCAGAACAAAACACGAGCACTATCTTCTGGAAAAGTTCTTCTTATCAGTACATGAGAAAAACTGTTGTGCTACAAGGACACACATTATACCACATTTGTACAACAGTAAAGACCATATTTCAGGATCATTAGGCAAATGCTATTGCCTTTGAAAATGTGGTTGCGATAATACTTTAGTACCAAATCTTTTTATTCCAGTTATAAAGGAGACACTCACTTCTGCTAAATTCTCAATGAAAATTCAAAATTTTCACATTTTCCGTTCTCTGTTTTAACTTGTGTGTATGTGTGTACGTGGGTATGTGTGTATCCATGTTTTAACTTGTGTGTATGTGTGTATGTGTGTATGTATGTATGCATATTTGAACTTGTGTATATGCATATATGCGTGTATGTGTGTATGCATGTTTCAACTTGTGTGTATGTGTGTATGTGTGTTTTAACTTGTGTGTATGCATGTATGTGTGTATGTATGCATGTGTGTATGCATGTTTTAACTTGTGTGTATGCGTGTGTAAGTGCATGTGTGTTTTAACTTGTGTGTATGCATGTATGTGCGAATACATGTATGTGTGTATGCGTGTACGTGTGTATGCATGTTTTAACTTGTGTGCATGCATGTATGTGTGTATGTGTGCATGTGTGTATGCGTGTATGTGTGTATGCATGTTTTAACTTGGATGTATGCATGTATGGGTATGGCACCTGCATACTCTTCAGAGAGTCTTTCAACATTACTCCCTTCGTCAAACCACTTTACAAAAAGCTTTTAAGGCTTAATCCCTACAACTTCCACATTGTAATATATAACCATTTATAGCATGCCACCACTAAATTAAACAGGAACTTATTACTGTCAGATTTAGGTGGTCTTTGGTTCAGTTTGATTAATTAGTTTTTTAATGGTTAGAAATGCTTATTTAACTCACTTTACTTCTTAAAGATAATTACTGCATCACTTTTAACAGTAGTCATTTCCGTTTTACTAAGGCTGAATGAAATATTAATTCAATGCCATGGGTGTAAGTAAATTAGTAGTAACATTAATTTTATTATGCAGTTTTTCCTTTCATTCTTGTAGTCAGTAACTTGTCACAATTGTGCTGATTACATATTCATTTCATCAGAAAAGGGTGACATAAAGTAAACACCTTGACACACTAAAAATTGACAGAATATTATTACCTGAAACTCAGGTTATGAGGACAATACTCTTTGCTTATCAAAGTAAAGAATTTCACATTCATAGAATTATATCTGTGGCAAGGAACTTTCGTTTTCTTTGCTCAATCCAAAAAGAGAAAAGAATGGCAGGACACTGCTGGATTAACTCCTTCTTTATTAAAACAACCAAAACAGCCAAGGATAAGCACTTTCGGGTGTGGTACCCTTCATCAGATAAAAAGGAACAAACATTACCATTATTTTAAATTAAAAGCCAACCAATCAGCAATCAATAAACTACCCGCCTTTTTTGTAGGGCGGGTTTCAAAGGAACCATATCATTTAACCCAGGGCTCCTATGAGCCCTCAGCTCCAAGATCCATTTAGATTCAAGGGATTCTGTCAACAACCTTATATCCCCTCCCCTATTATTTAACCTTACGTTAACCACAGCCCTGAAGCTGAAAGTGTGTGTGGAGTGCAGTTCAATGTGCCTATAAAGAGCATTATGCACATTTTTATTTCTAATATTGGAAAGATGCTGTAGAATTCTGATTTTAAACATATTATCGGTCTTCCCAACATAATATGCTGTGCAATGTTCACATGTAGCCAAATAAACTATGTGACTAGTCCTACAAGTAGCCCTTGCCTTAAGGTGGTACAATTTTCCAGTAACAGGATGTTTAAAAGTTGCATTCTTATTAATGGACGAACAGGCTTTACATGAGCCACAGGGAACACTGCCTGGGCTATCCTTAAATGAATTGGATGTAGTAAAAGCCCTTTCAGTGCAAAGGATGTCCTTTAAATTTTTATTTCTCTTATATCCAAAGCTGGGTCTAGTTCCTATTAGGCCCTTTAACTTATTGTCACTTCTTAAGATGTTCCAGTTGTTAAAGACTATATTTTTTATATCTTTGGTATCACTACTATAGGTGACAAACAACTTAGGTTCCCTTTTTGTATATCTCTGTGGAACTTTGGCCTTAGATTCAGCATGCTCTTGTCTGATCCATGGTTTATATTTACTATCCCTTTTCTGCCTACTATCATTAATGACCTCACAGATCATCCCCTCATTGTATCTTCTGTCCAAAAAACATTGCTTCAAGGACTCTATATCTTTCTCATATTCTATATCATTCATTGATATCCTAGATATCCTGCCTGCCTGGCCCTGAACTATGTTGGGAAACATATGACGGGGATGCATGCTATCAAAGCACAGCAGACTGTTCTTCCAACAATCCTTTCTGAATAACTTCGATGAAAAACCATCACTAGTTTGTGTGATACTGACATCCAAAAAATCTATGCTGGTGTCTGAGAAATTCAACTTAAATCTAAGGAAAGATGTGGTGGAGTGTAGGTAGCTGACAAAATCTATTAGCATGTCTGCATCACCCCTCCAGAAGAAAAAAACATCATCTGCAAAATGTGTATACATATACACATGTTGTTTCCATAGTGGATGTTCTAAAATTACATTTTTCTCCCAAAACCAAAGGACCAGGTTAGCGTATGTATTAGCACAGGGGGTGCCCATAGATACCCCCTGTGCTTGTCTATATATTTGCTTGTCCCCTATAAAGGCATTATTCTCTAGAACCAGGGCCAGCATCTCCTTGACCAAGGATATTTTATTGTCCTCTTCACCGAACTCACTCAGGACCCCACCTATGGCTTGCATACCAAAGTCATTACTGATCACAGTAAAAAGGTTATGAACATCCAACGTCACCATTAAAAGATTTCCTTGTGGCTTGTTGTAGTTAAACCTACCTACTCTTCTAAGAAAATCACCTGTATCTTTCAACACAGAAGTTGCTCTATCTAGAAGTGGTTGAAGTGTATATTCTATTCAAATGGAAATGTGCTCTGTGACCCAGCCTCTACCTGAGACAATGGGTCTGAACGGGGGATCTTCTACTGATTTGTGGATTTTTGGCAGGGCTTTAAAAATAGGTATAACAGCTTTTTCTATCCAGAGAAATTGTAGCATCTCATCACTTATTAACATATTAAAATTTAACCGCCTCAAGCTGTTGTGTACTTCATCCACTAGCATCTTGATACCTATAGGGTTGAATGGAACATAGACTTTCCTATCTAATAATAACCCCTGAATCTTCTGTTGGTAAAAAGTGGTGTCCATCACCACTACGGCACCCTTGTCAGCCGTCTTTATAACCAAATTGTTATTAGAGCCCAAATTATGTAAGGCTTGTTGCTGAGGTCGCGTTAAGTTATGGTATTTATGTAATCCTCCCCTTTGAAAATACTCTTGTAAATCATTCTCACAGCTATTGATGAACAAGTTTAAAGCTGGAGAAAAGGGTGGCACATAACTACTAGGTAGTTTTAAAGTGGTCCCTAACTCATTACCATTGCCAAAAATACAATTTAAAGCTAACGCTCTGCAAAACAACATAATATCTAACATTACATCACTAAAACCACTTGCCCTGCCGGGCACAAAGGTGAGACCTTTGTTTAACACATACAACTCATCTTGTGTTAAAGAATGTGATGAAAGATTAAAAACAATACCACTATTGTGATCAAAAGTCATTCGTAAGTCCTCCTCCTCTTGCCTGGTTACCTGCCCTCGCTCGAGGAGCGTCTCCATGCTCCTTGCTTCTTCACTGGAGCAGGTAGCTGGTCCCAAAAACATTGCTGTCCCTGCGAGGTCTTAGGGCGCGCTCCCATGGCTAACCCCTCTGTAGATGCTACTGCAGAATAGGTGATGGATTCAGTCCCATCCGTGTGACTGGGGTTGGAGGTGGAAATCGAACCTGCTATTAAATCCTCAGTCTCTGTCAGCTGCTCTTTGTCTACTATTCTTGTTAGAGACCCTCCTGGGCCTCCTGGAGGTGATGGTGTACAGAAGGTACAGAAACTAAAACGTGACTACGACGACTTCATTTCAGGGAACATCTTTGTGTGGCCAAGGAGTGCTACACGGCGTAACACAGTGAGTGACGCCATCAACAGGAAGCAACCTAAATGCCAACCGGAAGTGAATGATTCCCAGAGGCGTTTGGCTACACCTACACTCAACAGCATCCACAGTTCGACAGTCGCTATAGGAGGGAACATAGGAATTAATACACCATCACCTCCAGGAGGCCCAGGAGGGTCTCTAACAAGAATAGTAGACAAAGAGCAGCTGACAGAGACTGAGGATTTAATAGCAGGTTCGATTTCCACCTCCAACCCCAGTCACACGGATGGGACTGAATCCATCAGCTATGCTGCTGTAGCATCTACAGAGGGGTTAGCCATGGGAGCTTGCCCTAAGACCTCGCAGGGACAGCAACGTTTTTTGGACCAGCTACCTGCTCCAGTCAAGAAGCAAGGAGCATGGAGACGCTCCTCGAGCGAGGGCAGGTATCCAGGCAAGAGGAGGAGGACTTACGAATTACTTTTGATCACAATAGTGGTATTGTTTTTAATCTTTCATCACATTCTTTAACACAAGATGAGTTGTATGTGTTAAACAAAGGTCTCACCTTTGTGCCCGGCAGGGCAAGTGGTTTTAGTGATGTAATGTTAGATGTTATGTTGTTTTGCAGAACGTTAGCTTTAAAATGTATTTTTGGCAATGGTAATGAGTTAGGGACCACTTTAAAACTACTTAATAGTTATGTGCCACCCTTTTCTCCAGCTTTAAACTTGTTCATCAAAAGCTGTGAGAATGATTTACAAGAGTATTTTCAAAGGGGAGGATTACATAAATACCATAACTTAACGCGACCTCAGCAACAAGCCTTACATAATTTGGGCTCTAATAACAATTTGGTTATAAAGACGGCTGACAAAGGGGGTGCCATAGTGGTGATGGACACCACTTTTTACCAACAGAAGATTCAGGGGTTATTATTAGATAGGAAAGTCTATGTTCCACTCAACCCTATAGGTGTCAAGATGCTAGTGGATGAAGTACACAACAGCTTGAGGCGGTTAAATTTTAATATGTTAATAAGTGATGAGATGCTACAATTTCTCTGGATAGAAAAAGCTGTTATACCTATTTTTAAAGCCCTGACAAAAATCCACAAATCAGTAGAAGATCCCCCGTTCAGACCCATTGTCTCAGGTAGAGGCTGGGTCACAGAGCACATTTCCATCTGGATAGAATATACACTTTGACCACTTCTAGATAGAGCAACTTCTGTGTTGAAAGATACAGGTGATTTTCTTAGAAGGGTAGGTAGGTTTAACTACAACAAGCCACAAGGAAATCTTTTAATGGTGATGTTGGATGTTCATAACCTTTTTACTGTGATCAGTAATGACTTTGGTATCCAAGCCATAGGTGGGGTCCTGAGTGAGTTGGGTGAAGAGGACAATAAAATATCCTTGGTCAAGGAGATGCTGGCCCTGGTCCTAGAGAATAATGTCTTTATAGGGGACAAGCAAATATATAGACAAGCACAGGGGGTAGCTATGGGCACCCCCTGTGCTAATACATACGCTAACCTGGTCCTTTGGTTTTGGGAGAAAGATGTAATTTTAGAACATCCACTATGGAAACAACATGTATATATGTATACACGTATTGTAGATGATGTTTTTTTTCTTCTGGAGGGGTGATGCAGACATGCTAATAGATTTTGTCAGCTACCTACACTCCACCACATCTTTCCTTAGATTTAAGTTGAATTTCTCAGACACCAGCATAGATTTTTTGGATGTCAGTATCACACAAACTAGTGATGGTTTTTCATCGAAGTTATTCAGAAAGGATTGTTGGAAGAACAGTCTGCTGTGCTTTGATAGCATGCATCCCTGTCATATGTTTCCCAACATAGTTCAGGGCCAGGCAGGCAGAATATCTAGGATATCAATGAATGATATAGAATATGAGAAAGATATAGAGTCCTTGAAGCAATGTTTTTTGGACAGAGGATACAAAGAGGGGATGATCTGTGAGGTCATTAATGATAGTAGGCAGAAAAGGGATAGTAAATATAAACCATGGATCAGACAAGAGCATGCTGAATCTAAGGCCAAAGTTCCACAGAGATATACAAAAAGGGAACCTAAGTTGTTTGTCACCTATAGTAGTAATACCAAAGATATAAAAAATATAGTCTTTAACAACTGGAACATCTTAAAAAGTGACAATAAGTTAAAGGGCCTAATAGGAACTAGACCCAGCTTTGCATATAAGAGAAATAAGAATTTAAAGGACATCCTTTGCACTGAAAGGGCTTTTACTACATCCAATTCATTTAAGGATAGCCCAGGCAGTGTTCCCTGTGGTTCATGTAAAGCCTGTCCGTCCATTAATAAGAATGCAACTTTTAAACATCCTGTTACTAGAAAATTGTACCACCTTAAGGCAAGGGCTACTTGTAGGACTAGTCACATAGTTTATTTGGCTACATGTGAACATTGCACAGCATATTATGTTGGGAAGACCGACAATATGTTTAAAATTAGAATTCTACAGCATCTTTCCAATATTAGAAATAAAAATGTGCATAATGCTCTTTATAGGCACATTGAACTGCTCTCCACACACACTTTCAGCTTCAGGGCTGTGGTTAACGTAAGGTTAAATAATAGGGGAGGGGATATAAGGTTGTTGACAGAATCCCTTGAATCTAAATGGATCTTGGAGCTGAGGGCTCATAGGAGCCCAGGGTTAAATGATATGGTTCCTTTGAAACCCGCCCTACAAAAAAGGCGGGTAGTTTATTGATTGCTGATTGACTGGCTTTTAATTTAAAATAATGGTAATGTTTGTTCCTTTTTATCTGATGAAGGGTATCACACCCAAAAGCGCTTATCCTTGGCTGTTTTGGTTGTTTTAATAAAGAAGGAGTTACTCCAGCAGTGTCCTGCCATTCTTTTCTCTTTTTGGATTTTGCTGTTTGCTGTTTGGTGGGACTTTAGTCATAGCACAGAACTTTTGGATTTTGGACTTTGATTTGTATATCGTTCTAATAGTGCCATGTCTGTTGTGGAACAACAGAATAAGATGAACTCTGGTCAAATTGCTAATGGAGATGGGAATACTAGAGGTGAGCTGAATAGCCTTGATAAAGTATTTTTCACAGAAAACCCTCTACTCTATCTGGGTTTTTCAGTAGATAAAACTGTTCCAGTTAAAGATTTTATACCTGTAGCTATGGATAAATCATTTGACAGTTTACTACATGATTTAAACCATAAAGCTGGAAGGCTACAACGTTTACAGTGGCAGGCTCACCACTTTGAAGCCTGTCAATCCTATGGTATAGTTCCCAGAGGAATGAGAATCCTCTGTATGCCCACGCAGGGCGAACGCTACCAAGACCTTCTGGCCCAATGGCAGTCGTTAAACATACAGACTAGTTTTAAATACATGGAGATCTTAACAGATTTTTTTGCACCAGAAGTGGCTCAGTTAAAAACTGAAGTAGAGACTCTGCACTACAAACTAGAGAGAGACTATTGTGAACCATATCACGCAGCATGTTTACAACAGCTCTATACCACCATATCTGACAACAATGAGAAGCTACGTGTACAGAAGGTACAGAAACTAAAACGTGACTACGATGACTTCGTTTCAGGGAACATCTTTGTGTGGCCAAGGAGTGCTACACAGCGTAACACAGTGAGTGACGCCATCAACAAGAAGCAACCTAAATGCCAACCGGAAGTGAATGATTCCCAGAGGCGTTTGGCTACACCTACACTCAACAGCGTCCACAGTTCGACAGTCGCTATAGGAGGGAACATAGGAATTAATACACCATCACCTCCAGGAGGCCCAGGAGGGTCTCTAACAAGAATAGTAGACAAAGAGCAGCTGACAGAGACTGAGGATTTAATAGCAGGTTCGATTTCCACCTCCAACCCCAGTCACACGGATGGGACTGAATCCATCACCTATGCTGCAGTAGCATCTACAGAGGGGTTAGCCATGGGAGCGTGCCCTAAGACCTTGCAGGGACAGCAACGTTTTTTGGACCAGCTACCTGCTCCAGTCAAGAAGCGAGGAGCATGGAGACGCTCCTCGAGCGAGGGCAGGTATCCAGGCAAGAGGAGGAGGACTTACGAATTACTTTTGATCACAATAGTGGTATTGTTTTTAATCTTTCATCACATTCTTTAACACAAGATGAGTTGTATGTGTTAAACAAAGGTCTCACCTATGTGGCCATCAGGGCAAGTGATTTTAGTGATGTAATGTTAGATATTATGTTGTTTTGCAGAATGTTAGCTTTAAAATGTATTTTTGGCAATGGTAATGAGTTAGGGACCACTTTAAAACTACCTAGTAGTTATGTGCCACCCTTTTCTCCAGCTTTAAACTTGTTCATCAATAGCTGTGAGAATGATTTACAAGAGTATTTTCAAAGGGGAGGATTACATAAATACCATAACTTAACGCGACCTCAGCAACAAGCCTTACATAATTTGGGCTCTAATAACAATTTGGTTATAAAGACGGCTGACAAAGGGGGTGCCGTAGTGGTGATGGACACCACTTTTTACCAACAGAAGATTCAGGGGTTATTATTTGATAGGAAAGTCTATGTTCCCCTCAACCCTATAGGTGTCAAGATGCTAGTGGATGAAGTACACAACAGCTTGAGGTGGTTAAATTTTAATATGTTAATAAGTGATGAGATGCTACAATTTCTCTGGATAGAAAAAGCTGTTATACCTATTTTTAAAGCCCTGCCAAAAATCCACAAATCAGTAGAAGATTCCCCGTTCAGACCCATTGTCTCAGGTAGAGGCTGGGTCACAGAGCACATTTCCATCTGGATAGAATATACACTTTGACCACTTCTAGATAGAGCAACTTCTGTGTTGAAAGATACAGGTGATTTTCTTAGAAGGGTAGGTAGGTTTAACTACAACAAGCCACAAGGAAATCTTTTAATGGTGACGTTGGATGTTCATAACCTTTTTACTGTGATCAGTAATGACTTTGATATCCAAGCCATAGGTGGGGTCCTGAGTGAGTTGGGTGAAGAGGACAATAAAATATCCTTGGTCAAGGAGATGCTGGCCCTGGTCCTAGAGAATAATGTCTTTATAGGGGACAAGCAAATATATAGACAAGTACAGGGGGTAGCTTTGGGCACCCCCTGTGCTAATACATACGCTAACCTGGTCCTTTGGTTTTGGGAGAAAGATGTAATTTTAGAACATCCACTATGGAAACAACATGTGTATATGTATACACGTTTTGTAGATGATGTTTTTTTCTTCTGGAGGGGTGATGCAGACATGCTAATAGATTTTGTCAGCTACCTACACTCCACCACATCTTTCCTTAGATTTAAGTTGAATTTCTCAAACACCAGCATAGATTTTTTTGGATGTCAGTATCACACAAACTAGTGATGTTTTTTTCATCGAAGTTATTCAGAAAGGATTGTTGGAAGAACAGTCTGCTGTGCTTTGATAGCATGCATCCCCGTCATATGTTTCCCAACATAGTTCAGGGCCAGGCAGGCAGGATATCTAGGATATCAATGAATGATATAGAATATGAGAAAGATATAGAGTCCTTGAAGCAATGTTTTTTGGACAGAGGATACAATGAGTGGATGATCTGTGAGGTCATTAATGATAGTAGGCAGAAAAGGGATAGTAAATATAAACCATGGATCAGACAACAGCATGCTGAAGCTAAGGCCAAAGTTCCACAGAGATATACAAAAAGGGAACCTAAGTTGTTTATCACCTATAGTAGTAATACCAAAGATATAAAAAATATAGTCTTTAACAACTGGAACATCTTAAGAAGTGACAATAAGTTAAAGGGCCTAATAGGAACTAGACCCTATTTTGGATATAAAGAAATAAGAATTTAAAGGACATCCTTTGCACTGAAAGGGCTTTTACTACATCCAATTCATTTAAGGATAGCCCAGGCAGTGTTCCCTGTGGCTCATGTAAAGCCTGTCCGTCCATTAATAAGAATGCAACTTTTAAACATCCTGTTACTGGAAAATTGTACCACCTTAAGGCAAGGGCTACTTGTAGGACTAGTCACATAGTTTATTTGGCTACATGTGAACATTGCACCGCATATTATGTTGGGAAGACCGACAATATGTTTAAAATTAGAATTCTACAGCATCTTTCCAATATTAGAAATAAAAATGTGCATAATGCTCTTTATAGGCACATTGAACTGCACTCCACACACACTTTCAGCTTCAGGGCTGTGGTTAACGTAAGGTTAAATAATAGGGGAGGGGATATAAGGTTGTTGACAGAATCCCTTGAATCTAAATGGATCTTGGAGCTGAGGGCTCATAGGAGCCCTGGGTTAAATGATATGGTTCCTTTGAAACCCGCCCTACAAAAAAGGCGGGTAGTTTATTGATTGCTGATTGGTTGGCTTTTAATTTAAAATAATGGTAATGTTTGTTCCTTTTTATCTGATGAAGGGTACCACACCCGAAAGTGCTTATCCTTGGCTGTTTTGGTTGTTTTAATAAAGAAGGAGTTAATCCAGCAGTGTCCTGCCATTCTTTTCTCTTTTTGGATTTTGCTGTTTGCTGTTTGGTGGGACTTTAGTCATAGCACTGAACTTTTGGATTTTGGTTTTCTTTGCTCAAAATGCTACAGTACAGTCTGTACTGAAATTTAGATATGGACAGTATATGGCAGCTTTAATTTGAAAGTATCCAACAACAAAAAAAAAATAAATTAAAAGGTTGTTTTTTCTTCAGATGAAGTCCATACAGATTTCAGTAAATGTGTACCAATAAACCTAGATAGTAAAGAGTATACAGTTTAGACATGTAAGCTATTTAAGAAAGATATTTGGACTGTGTTTTTTTTTGATTGACTACTTTCTAGCAAAAAGCTGATAAGACCTTTTCCATTGATTCCATATTTCTACAGATCCACACGATATTTGCTATGATTCTCCTGTAGTATATCAAATAGTATATTCCAAATTAGTCAATTCAGTCGCTGATGCTTGTGCTGATATTACATACCACCAAGTAATAGCAAATGCTAACTAAGTCTGGGACATTTTCCATTAAAATGTTATTGTTTTAACAAATATAAGATATTCTTTATGTAGTTTATCTAACCTTAACTATGAAAGCATAATTGTTGCCAACTATTAGGCAAATCAAAGTGACTATATCTGAAGAGGGTATTAATGTAAAGATGCCAAGTGCACAGGTATGAAAAGAATGTAGACCACTGTGCTGTACATGTGTGTGTGTGTGTGTGTGTGTGTGTGTGTGTGTGTGTGTGTGTGTGTGTGTGTGTGTGTGTGTGTGTGTATGTGTTTGTGTGCATGCTGTCATCAGTATGCATGGAAGGGGAAGACATTGATGTTATGAATCTATATTAGTTCACCTAAAGATATTTACAGCAAACACCTTTTTGACCCCTAACCGTTGAAAATCACTTCTGGAATTTGCGCATTTTTCCCAGGGCATTGAAGTAGTTGGCCAGCTACATAACTTTGCCCTTTTCCCCACTGTAGTGTGATCTCAGAGTTGGTATATATAGTTTGGGGGGGGTGGGAGTCAATGCCCCCTCACTTGGATGGGTTTGATTTAGTGCAATATGCATTCCATTGTCCTGTAGGACAATTATTTCATTGCTCTGGGAAAATTCCACTAACCACAGAAGTGATTTTTGATAGGTGTCAATAACGAGGTTTTCACTGGAAATCTCTTGGCAAACTAATATAGACCCTACCTTGCAATGTTTTGAGAGCAAGAGAAGATTATAAGGTTGCTACTTACATGTGTTCATTTCTAGGGATATACCTGGAAGTGTTACGTTTGCACACATTTGTCAGGAGGTAGCTGTGACCTTGCTATAACCAAAAGATGAATGAAGTTTAACGTTTAACTCTGGAAGAGATATACTCCATCATACTGGGAAGTCCATGATCTCCAGTTATGACCACCAACCTACAAAAGAAAGCTGACACCAAAGCGATAAGGAACATGTGGCATCTTGAAAAAAAGTATAATGTCTCATTAGAACACTTCACCTAATTTAAGTAACTGCTAAGCCAACCAATCATAGTACTGTACCCACTTAGGACTGTTAATCTACTGCTCATCCCATCTCTCCAGGAGTTAGGGAAAACTATCCCATTAATGTTGAGGTCTCCATAAGCAATTAAAAAGCAGGAGAAGACATATTGTAAATCAATTTGTTATCCTTCTCAACTAAAACCAGGCAAAGACACATAGTGTATCAATTTGTTATCCTTCTCAACTATAGTGAGCATCATTTGCTCTCTTGGAGCCATATTCTACATCTCTCTGCTTTTACTCTGATAGTAAATCTATCACAGGAATCCTAAACTTAGGGATATCTTTTAAAAGTTAATATTATATTGTAGAGAACGAATGCATCCTATCTGCTAGTTAATAAGTATGTCAAAGTCTCTTCTATGGAAATTGTATGTCAAAAGTCTGTCCTTAAAACTATGTTTTGTAAAAAATTGTGCTCTTGGTGCTTTTCTCCCTGGGCCTCCACTGAAAATGGACTTGTAATCCAGTTGGACTCTCCCGGTCAACAAATGTAAAATAAATAAATAAAATAAATAAATAAATAAATATTATTCACAGAGACAACAGCAAGCTTTTTGAAATGTGCTGCATGAGGCAGTAGTAGAATATAAAGTAGCAATGCTCAGAATTACAGAAATAAAAGGAAAAAAGGAATGGCCATGATGGAGCTAGTTGCACAGCTAGCTGCAGCACTCAGTAAACACGAGATATCCCTTATTCCAATGGCACATTTATATGTTTATATGAAAAAAATCCCATAGAGATTCACTAGGGTATATAAAAATAACAAGTGGTGCTGTTAAAGAAGCTGTCAGTAGCCAGATTCCATAAGTCAGTCCTCCATGGTATCTGCTAAGATGTCTACTATCTCCGCTGTATCTTGTAAGGCAGAAAGTCAATAGTTCAATAGTTCAATTAATAAACTAATAATCTTAGAGCATACATTGACAAATTTAAAGTTTGCCTAATACACATCACTGGAGAACATAAAAGTTTAGAAAAACAGTTATCTAATGCAGGTTTAGAGGTTAATAAATCATTTACAATCTAACATGTCTAGGTAATGTATTCCACATCCTTTCTTCCCTAATATGAAAGAAAAATCTCTTTAACTTTGAATTAGAAATAAGAATTTCTTACATTTAAATTTTTATTCATTGTATGAATACTATGAATAATAAAGTCAACATCTAATATGGCAACCAATAATTTGTCCTTAAGGCATCTATATATCATAATAATATAACCTCTTTGAAACTGGTAAGCCAAAGAATACAAAGACAAATATACCAGTCTTTAAAGGATAAGTTGTGACAGCCATTTATCTATCTATTAAAGGTTTTTGGAATTCATTCCAGCTTCTTCAGTTGCAGTACATTTAATAAATGTAAAGGCCCCTCCATACTCAATAATAGGTCTTATCCTTGTCTAACAGATCTTTAATAACACTCAACTATCTCTGCTTGAGAAACATTGAAGGACAGTCTTCACAAAACCATAACAATTCCTAATAATCTTTGTCACATTAACTTCAAACTTAAGATATTTGTCTACCATGATACCTGGATCTCTCACTACCTCAAAAAAACCCACAAATCTGATTATCCAGGTTGTAAAGATACTGATTATTATTATTATACCCGAAATGTAAAATGGTACATTTTCCATTGTTAAATCACATACCTTTGGCTGTAATCCATATAGGTTATCCAAGTAAGATTGCAACAGTTTCAAGTTACTAGTATTTGTTACTGCCCACCCTATATTAATATTGTTGTCAAACTTACTTATCCATGCAGAGTTAGATTTTGTACATTCTGACATCACTAAACCAAATAAGAGTGGCCTACAGACTGAAAGTTGAGACACTACCCTGGTCATTAATCTATGATCCTATACTTCGCTGACCCTCTTCATATGATCCTTTACCTTGTTGACCCTCCTCAACTGCAACCTTGATGAGTTGATAGGAAACCACAAATATTTCCCAGGGGTTCCCCCTGTGTCCCTCACTGACAGGGCTAACAGGTGCTGACTGTAGTTTCGTTTTTAGGGATAAATTCTTGGCTAGGCTGGTAAGAGCTCCAGGGCCATTAGCCTAGTAACCTACTATGATCCTATGATCCTATACTTGGAGTAGAATTTTTAATTCTCTCTCTGTATTTTCTACCTAGTAGCCATTTGAATGCTCATTTAGCTACATAGCCAGGGTTATCAGTTCTCATTAAAGTCCTTATAACTGTTTTATGGAGATGGAGTCAAAAGCCTTAGTCAGATCCAAAAACACAACATCAGCGGCTAGTTAGTTATCTGATGAGCTAATGATCTGCTCATAAAAACTCATCAAATTAGTAACACATGATTTTCCTGAAAGGAGTCCATGTTGATATATATCAAGCTAAAGTCCAGAACTTGCTTATAGGAAAGCCACAGTGTCTTCTCAAAGCACTTATCCAATATGTAAGTCAAACTAATAGGGTAACAGTTTTTTCCCATATATCCTGGTTCACTTTTCAAAATGGGAACTATTATAGCTTACTTCCACAGTTCAGGAGCAAATGCTTCCTTGAATGAGTAAATGCTTCCTTGAATGATTATTAGAGCAACTAAGTTAAACATGGAATCAACTTTTCAGATATTCTCCATAAAAAATACCCATTAAGACCATCAAGTCCCAATACTGAATACTGATTTATTTTAGATAAGGCTTTCTTTACCATTTCCTCCTTTCCTCATTCATATTGGGACAAATTATTCAAATGGAGAGATGAAAAGTCACCAAGCAAAGGAAAGTAGTAGTGCTGAAATTTAATTCA
Organism: Protopterus annectens; assembly: GCF_019279795.1. Taxonomy (NCBI): domain Eukaryota; kingdom Metazoa; phylum Chordata; order Ceratodontiformes; family Protopteridae; genus Protopterus; species Protopterus annectens. The sequence goes on from NC_056725.1 coordinate 886,900,838, forward strand.
TCCTCAAGTCTTGGTGAATACCTTCACGAGGCGGACCCTGCTTTTCACAAAAATTCTCACCAAGGTGACACCGATACATCGACTGTATTTAAATAGCATATATTATGGATGAAAGTAGGTCAAAAATTAAAAAAAGATAGCTGGGTTGACAAGAGCCAGGATCAAAAAGTGCCAAATCCTGGTAGGTGCACTGGTGCCAGGACTGGAATCCTCAAAATATGGAAACATTCCTATAATGTGGCCAGACCAGACCCAGGGGGTGGATGGCCCCCCTGTTGTATAAGGAAGTAGAAGTCCACAGAAATCACAACAATTGATAGGCAAAAGAAGAGCCATAAAGATGATAGAGTGGACTATTGAGGATAAGAAAGAAATTATGCATTGTTACTATAATGCAAAAAGTCCAGAATTTCCAGACACAAGAGATACAAAAAGATTAAGATATAAGTTAGACAAAAGAAAAATACTTCCGCAAGAAAAACTGACAGAAGCTTCAAATAAAAATTTAGTGTCATTAATACAACAGATTTTTGAACAACAGTGTATAGATCAATAAACTTTTATCTGTTTGGAAAAAGAATCATCTGAAGAAGAACAAAAATGTAAACAACAAAACCTTGATATTTTCGAAAAGCATAAAAAGGAAATATGGACATGTGAAAGAAACAGAGATTTGATATGGTGCAATATTTATGCAAAGGTGAAAGCCAAATGAATCAACATAAAGAAGGCAGCCCCAAAGATATTCAATAAAGAAATGCAGGCAAAGGCATCCAGATATGAAAAATTTCACATTAAAAAAATAATATCACAAAGAGGGAATGTAGAAAAGAACATTAGTAAAGTAGAAGTTAAAAAATAGAAGTTGAAGTTATGGAATGCCTGCAAAGTGAAGGATTTGATGTAGAAGGTCTAACACAGGTTACATCACAGCATGATGAAACAAGTCCCCAAAGTAAGGAAAAACAGGAATATCAGGAGACATATGAAGAAGAAATAAGGACATGGGAAAGAAAAAGAGATTTTATATGGTGTAATAGCTATGGAAAGGAGAAAGCAAAAGTAATCAATATAAAAAGAGCAGCACCAAAGATATTTGAAGAGAAATACAGGCAAAGGAATGCAGACATGGAAAACTTTACAATATAAAAATAAGAAGACAGAGAGGAAAAGTAGAAAAGAACAGCAGCAATTGAGAAGTTAAAGAAATAGAAACTGAGGTCATGAAGTACCTCCAAAGTGAAGGATTCAGTGTAGAAAATCTAATTGAAAAATCACCACAACCGGAAAGAGCAATGGAACTCCAAATTAAGGGGAAACCAGTGGAATGAGAAGCAATTGATCAGGTGCCACATGAAGATATTTTGGAGCCTTCCACAGGAAACCAGTATAAACATCCACTTGAAGACGGATAGCAAGGGAAGGATCAGGAAACTGTGGAAACTCTGACTCAGTTAATGGTGAGGAGTGATAAGCCAGTGAGTTCTCATACGAAAGAGCAATGGATGTCACAGGATGAACTTGAAGAGAATGTGCGACAGGGAAATATAATAGAACTTTCTATAGCATGCCCACAAGAAATGGAAAACAAAAATTATGCCCTTAGTCTAGAAATAACTGAGCTAAGAAAAGATTTGCTTGACTTAATAGAGATAGATAGCCATATTAAGATCAATGAAAAAAATAGACTGCAGAAGGTCAATTAAACCCAAAAAGTCAAAAGTTCAATAAAACAAATGAACACAGTAATTAGGACTGTCCATAAAGATTCATGTGATATAACAGAAGTAAACAGGCTATATTACTGTGCAGCTAAATTAATAACTGATAATGTTCTACCACAAGAAGATAGGGTAGTGAAGGAAAGAAATGGAGAAATCAAATACGTCATGGAAGTATCAAATAGAGAAAACTATAAAGCAACTAAGACAAGAAATGTCACTATTAGAAGAGTATAGAAGAGGGAACAGATCAACAAAAATACTCAGAATGATAGACATGATAAAAGCAGTCCCCGGGATTCATAAAGCTTGCACCAGGCGTAGGCATAGCGTAGGCGGTATAATGCCAAATATGGCCGTCGAGCGATTCAGGTACGATCCAATTCCACGTGCACTACCGGGGTACGCCAGAACTGTGCAGCCCCTGGCTTAGGTATGCTAATCACCCCATGTGCAGTGTTGCACCATGCAAATGAAGGCATATAGTGATTCATGAAGTGGTGCAGGCGTAGCATAAGCCCACGGAAATGTAAACCAAAAAACACTGTTTACATTTTCCCAAACAGAACATCGGAGCTATGGAAGCGGGCCAGACCCAGGTATCACAACGTTAACATATGCCAATGGTGAAATACACAGCCAATGGCATAACAAAAGATGCACAACACGTAAATAACAACATTTAATGTCATGTCCACAGTAACGCACAGCACAACCGCAGGGCATGTGTGCAGAAGCTGTAACATAAAGAAATAATATAAAAATGTCATAAAATCGCAACATAATGGAAATCAGGGTTACAGCATAATACACAATGGTAGGCATGAAACACCACAACCAAGGTGCAAGGGTTGCTAAGGGCCTGCGATAGTGTTCAGTGCGGTAACTATGAATTAGTAGTCAATGCCATGCAAATGAGGCAGATAATACTGAATCGCAAATGTGCCACCGGATGACGGTTGTACCATATGGCGCAGCGGTATAACACCAAGGAGTGGCTCAGAGGCGATACATGACATCAGCAGAGAGGTGTGCCACCATAGCAGTAAGCACATTGGAGCAATGCAAATCTGGCCTGTCCATTGCTAAGCAAAGCTGCAGGACAGGGGTGGGGAGGAAGGTATAGAATTGTTTAGCTGAGAGCACACATGGTGCCCAAAAGCACATGTGTACGGGGATGAAAACATGCCCAAAACCCAGTAATTGGATGCACGCGCCGTGAACAATAGCACAAACAGGAAGGTCAGGGGAAGAAAAGAAGGAAATGCTGAAGTAGGGTAATTGGAGTACTAATGACCAATCAACCCACGATGGCCAATCGACGGCAGCTGACAAGTCTGCCTGCAGAAACCTGCAAAACAGGATAGGGGAGGCATTGGAATGCAAAGAAAGGAGGGGAGGTATTGGATTGCAAAGATAGGAGACCTGACACAGCAGAGCAAAGCAAACCGACAGCAGACCGGCAGTAGCACACATAACGCAAGATACGCCAGGTCCAGGAAAGTACAAATGAAAGTAGGCTGCAGGATGCACGCCAGAAAATGGTAGGTGCAACATGCAGAAATGTAAAGGGAAGGTCAAGAGGTAATCCACTGCAACCAAGTGTAATTTAACACCAAAGGCACCACAATAGTAGCTCCGGCAGTAAAACACATAAGATACCCTGTAGCTACAATCGTACATACACACCCTATGACATCATTGGTGTTCACAGCACAATAGTATTAAGTGTGAAAGCACCCTACACACACCTGTGTATTCCCAAACACTGCACCATAGGTGTAAACACACGGGGAACTTTTAAAATGTACATGTTGGGAGCTGCCATAGCTGTGATTCATCAGCATGTGTTAGAGACTGATGGTGTTGTGGAGGATGATGCCGACAACCACCGCAGGCCTCAGAGGAGAAGGAGAGTGTTCAGACCAAGGGTAACCTACCAGGGGCTACATGACCTGGAGATAGTAGAGCATTACAGGGTGGACAGGGACATCTTACAGCAAATAGTGGAGCTGTGCCGGCCACGCCTGAGAACCAGAAACAACAGAGGGGAACCCATCCCAGTGGACATGAAGGTATGTGTAAGCCTGCGAATACTGGCCACAGGTACCTTTCAAAGGCCAGCTGGAGATATAATGGGTATCTCACAGGCATCAGCATCCAGGATACTACACCAGTTCTTGGATGCCATGTTACCACATGCCAATGAGCAGATATACTTCCTCCGAACTCAGGAGGAGTTGGCCAGCAATATGTGCCACTTCCACCGTGTGGCACACTACCCGGAGGTACTGGGTGCGATAGACTGCATGCACATGCAAATCAAGTCACCACCCGATGAGCATGGTAGGCACTACATAAACAGCAAGGGATTCCACTCCATCAACTGTCAGGTCGTGTGCATTGCCCAGGGCATTATCATGGATGTGCGTGCTGGCAGCACTGGACGCTACCATGACTCCCATATCTGGCATGCCTCACAGCTGTATCAGGTATTTGTCAGGGGGGACATCCCACATGGCCATCTTGTGGGGGATGCTGGCTATGCACTGGAGCAGTGGATGATGACTCCCATCAGAAATGCACACACACCCATGCAAGAATGCCATAATGAGGCACACGCACAAACCAGAATCATCATAGAGCGTGTGTTCGCAATGCTGAAATCATGGTTCCGGTGCTTGGATACATCTGGTGGAGCCTTGCAGTACTCTCCAGGCACATGTGCCCACATCGTCATAGTATGTGCCATGCTACATAATATGATCCTGCGGAAGCAGCTGCAGCAGGGACAAAATGGTGAAGGCCCTCATAGTCCACCACAATTGCCAAGGCCATTACAGGCACAGAGGGATTCAGACCATGAACACACTGTGCCAGCCCCAGTAGGCAGATGGAGGCATGCCCAATATGCCTATGCCTTGGCAAAGAGGGAACGTATAGCACATACTCTGACAGTGTAGGCCCCTACGGACTGACACCTCTCCACCTGCACACACAGTAAAATGGATGGCACACAAACATGACCACCTGTAAATTGTAATGTATAGATGGCCCAATGTGTGACTCCTATATAGGCAGCCCTCAAACATTGTAAACACAACAGCTAGTGGAACACGGAATGCCAATACCTGAACAGTACATGAGCCTTACAGCATATGGTGGTGCTGTGTGCCTGTCAAGTTCCCCACCAGATATATCTATCTATCTATATATATATATATATATATATATATATATATATATACATATATATACATATATATATATATAGATATATATATATATATATATAGAGAGAGAGAGAAAGAGAGATATTTGTACACATATGCATATATATAATACAGATAGAAAGGGCAATAGAGTGATATATGTTGATATAGATGGATTCAGCGATATCTGCAAATATAATAGATAGTTCAACGACATTCATAACACCTTGGAGGTACAAATAAATAGGATACAGCCAACTATGGAATGTGTAACATACCGACATGCGTAACCACGAGGTTGGAAGACCGATAGAACACAGTACTGGAACAGTACAGCTGCAAGTAATAGTATGATGATATGAAGGGACAGTTAGTCACTGCTGCCGGTGTTGCGGTCCATGTAGGTACTGTGTTCAACTGTGTTTGTGAGTGCCGTAGTCTGTGTAAGTGTGCGTTGAGGGTGCCGTGTGCGTCACCATGTGACTGTAATGTGTGTGTGAGTGTGTCCGCAACATGTGTTTGTTAGTGCCAAGTCAGAGGCAGATCAGTACGGTAGGTATGGGTATAGCTAGCTGTAGGCATACGGTTACCACCTGTCCCACAGTAGGAGGGACAGCCCCACCCTGGGCAGGTGTGTCCTGACATAAAACAGTACAAAGGGCAAATGTCCGAGATGGTAGGACATTAATATGTCCCATATATAATGTAATAGTCGTATTTAATAGTTATGCCTGTATGTAAGAAACGTAAATGTTACATGCAATATGATAAGTAGCCAAAGTCCCATGACAATAGGTATGTATTGAGGATAAAAGTATGTGCTAACCTGTGTACTGACCGTGGCTATGTGTTGGCCTGTAAACACCGCTGTGTGTCCCGCAAGTGTCCAACAATGACCATATGAATAGGTGGCAACCCATGGCAAACAGGGTCTTCTACCAACACAACCGGAATGACTGCAAATATCTGGGATAGAAATACAATGGATAGCTGTCACTTACACATATCCCTTGATATATCGCTGCAATTCCGGAGGTATACAAGTAGCAAGCTCACCTGCAGACGATATAGAAACCAATTAACAATGGCCCAACGTACAATCCCATAACATAAGTCTACTAACTGTTAGCTCTCTAATTAGGGACGGAGTCCACACACATATATACAGATTATGTAGAAATGCAAGGCCCACAAACCTGTATATGCTATGTACACCCACCGACATCCCCCACACTAGAAACTAAAGCAATACAGACTGTAATAGCAGCACAAACATCCAGTCAATTACATCTGCAGAACCCTCAACATACCGTGTGAGAGACACAATTAAAGGCATCATGCAAAATTGCAGGCGTTGTATAATGGAACAAACAACCATGTTACAGGTTTTGTTTGCAATACTCCATTATCAGACGTTACGCTGACAGGTACACCCACATGTTGAACCAAATACTCTACCTGTCACACACAATCCACGGGGGACATGAATCCAAAGTATACTTGTCTCCATGCATAGCAGTTGCAATTACACATAACAAAACACAATACAGACCGTGTCCCCGAAGGTAGGGCAAATAGGCAACACCCAAGTGGAGGATTCAATTATACCCCACTGTTGCCGCATAATTGGCGAATGGAGTAGCTGCACAGCTGATATGCAAGTAATTAGTCACTCAGGAACACCAATTGGCGGGATGAATCCACATGTTACAGGTATCGATGTATATAAGGATGACTTGCCAGACATTCCAATCGTATGCTCATACCGAATACCAGTTGAAACACTGTGAGAGAGATAGAAACGAAACGCCGTAACGATAACAAGGTATGTAGAACACCCGATATGTAAGGTTATGTATAGTATGATCTGTATTAATTAGTTTTACTGTATGTATAGCCTGGTTTGCATTAATTAAACGTGTCCACAATGCATAAATTGGGGAAAGTTATTTATGTACTGATGTCTTGCTGAGCATACTAACGCTTGTAGAAACTGTGTGTCCAGCAGTGGGACACAAGGTACACAGCACAGACACCACAAGGGATGCTACATGAGGGCGTTAAACAGAACTATTCCATACAACCCGCCGTCAGTGGTAGGGTATGTTCAACAAGGACGTGCCATAGCAGGGGATAGTATATGTTGATATACTGTCACAGCACGCATGTGTATGGGCATATAATGTTAATGACATATCTAAGGTGGTCCTGCTGTGCAAGTATGCTTTGCATTATGGGATACTATGTGAAATATGTGTAATGTATAGTATTGTAGGTAGATATGACAGATATTCTACACAGCATAACAGGCATATCATGCATACCACAGGTATCGTCTATTGGCATGTACAATAACAGGATACATATGGCTTGTAGGCATGGGACATTGTAATAGCATGATACCTAATCTAAATGGAAGGGCTACCAAGTAACCATGCACAAAGGACATGTAATAGCTTCACAGGTGCATAGTGGGGTACTATGCATTCTGGCAAGTCCATGTGTAAGCACAACTACAGTGTTAACACTAGTGGCACCTCTCTAGGGTAGTGTCCTGTGAACAACAGAGCCATGTGTCACCTGCACCCCTGCACAGTACAGCCACTGCAGTGATCCCAGGCCTACATGTGTCTCCTAACCACCAAGGGAGGTATCACATGAACAGTGCTACTGAGTGTTCCTGCGTGATGTACATAGAACTTATGTTCCAAAGCATGGTGAGTGTCTGGTTTGGGAATGTAACCCTCAAGCACATCCACTCATTGCAGCGTGTGTGCACATATCCATGAGCATGTTGCTCACAGTGGCTTCTGCTTATGTCGCGTATGAGGAGTATATCCATTAATAATGTTGTGGACATGGGCCCTGTCTGATCAGCAGAGGTCACCCCTGAGTATGTAGTATTCAAATTTGTACAGATGTGGAGTCAGTAGTGTAGCCGCATACTTAAACTGTCGGAGCTCAGTAAACGTCATGGTGTGTTAATGTTGTGGTATGTAAAGCTGTAGCTGTTGTGTAAGGTACACCCTAAATGGGGTGGTGTACCCTTGAATGTGTGTAGATGTATTGAGTTCAGAGGTACAATGGGTGTCTATGTACCAGCTACACATCCAGTACAGATAGGTCTGGCCACGTAGAACCACAGTGGCAATACGGTAATCACAGGCGTGGGTGCGGCATATGTGTGTTCTGCAAACATGTACAATGTGATATGTATGTAGGGGACTACCAACCATGTGATAGTCAGTGGGTGAATGGTGTAATGCAAAGGTAATGTTCATGCACCTTGTGTCATGCAGCTTGATGCCATGATAGTCATATCATGTATCTGTCACAGCGACACCCGTATGGATGGAGTCAGTATCAGCTGGTGGAGCAATCATGGTGCTTTGTATGTAGGGGTTTGAAAGCTAGGCAGGGAAAGTCCCCTGTGATAACCTGTACCGCAGGGAAGCATATACTGAACATGAGGGGCCCTACGACTGAGGACTGTGGTATGCCAAATGTACCTGACATGTAGTAGATACTATGGTATGCTGGCCTCACTGTGTGTGTCCTGTCCATGAGCCACATTGCATAACATCCTGAGACATAGGGTATGATGTGCAGGTGTATGTGTATGTTGTCAATACCAGAATGGAGAATGGTGCTGAAAGGCAATGAGAGGACAGTGTAGGATGTGTGGACTCCCATACCATCAGCAACTGCCCTGGTAACTGTATGAAAGGAGTCCACCATGTGTAGGGGCAATGCTCTGGACCTAACAAGCCCAACCCGGGTGGCAGCAAAGGACGGGAGCCCAACAATGTCTCTGTGAATGACGTCCTTGATGATGTGCCCCATAGCCATGCAGAACAGTCCAGACAGGTGTGTAGGACTATAGTCCCACTTGTGCATTGTGGTGCCACCTGTGTGTAGTGTGATAAATGCTGCATTGTGCCATTCAGGGGCTACAATGTCTGAAACAAGGCTATTACTGAATATGGTGGCCTAGTGGGGAGACATGTCAGTCAGAGGTTGGTGGACATCACAGCCTGGGACGTTGGAAGGTGACATGGGGCCAGTGTCCCAGGACATTTAGAGTGCAGGTCAGTACTGTATAGGTGTGACCACAGGGACACCACAATGTTCCTGTATGGATTGTGGCCCTGTAGTGAGTGAGAGGGTGTAATGTTAGCATTGAATCCATCCTCCACCATGTTGCCAACATCACCTGGGTCTGTAATGTTCCTGAGTGATTGTTGTATGTGACAGCAGATGTGGGTGTTGCCATCGAGTACTGACATACCATCATAATGCCTGGTGGTACACCCCGGAATGTGTTGCAGTCATGTTTATGTAGCTAGTCTTGGAGTATGTGATGAGGGACCCTGTGGCCCTACCACGGCTGACCAGTGTGCCACCCCACCCTTGGGAATGTACACCACTGTGCAACAGCCTACACCTGTTGTTGTACATCATATGTCGATGGAACATGACCACCAGAGTGGCGTCTGTTATCTGGTGTGTACCATAATGGCTCTGTGTAGAATAGCATGATCCATGCAGTTGTGTACATGCTAATGAAGTGCACTGGGGTATGTGTCAGCATATGTATGTGCATTGTCTATCTGCACGGGTGTCATGATGTTAACAACCACTGTCAGCAGACGTCTGTAGTAGGTGTTGTAGTACTCATGTACTGTGTATGCTGTGATGGGTGTGGTGCTGGGATGTGGCTAATAAGGTTGAGTAGCATATGTTCGGAATCCACCAATGAGTGGATAACCCCAGGTGTGTAACACCAGTCACATGGTGGTAGTGTTCATGTCAAGGTTAATGTGGGTCTTGGAGGTGGTGTGTATGGGTTGATCCAGCAGAGCGGAGGTTGTGACTCATGGATGTGTCGGTACATGAGTGGCTATCCCAGTTAAGTGTGGGGTAGTGTCGGTCACACATCAGTAGTAGCTGTCTGAGGCCCACTGTCCAATATACCAACAAATAAGGTATGTTAACCGTGGGGTATGATGTTGACTCGGTAGCTTGTTACAATGTGTATAGTGGTCCCGGACACAGTTAGTTGCACATGGAGCACCTCTGATGCATTGTGCTAAGTAACTAGCCAGGATGTGTGCACAACATAGTGGGATATGGGAACCCCTCAGCTGTGGGTGTGCCAGTCCAGGTATGTGCCTGAAAGGTATGGTCTGTCTATAACCTGTTATTGCAGGTGAGCTCTGCAGAGCCTAGAGGCAGGTCCCAGCCACTGCAGAGATGTTTGAGTGGTGCATTATAAGGTGTGCCTTGCCTGCGTGCGTCACAGAGGAAGATGCAAGCATTGTGTCACATGACCCCATGTCGTGCTTGCCAGTTCCTGTTCTGCCAGTGACAGTTATTGGAAACTGTGCAAGACAGGCAGTATAGAAGCAGCAAGAGCCTTACATGTGAGCTGTACTCCCACAGCTGACAGGTGCAAGTCATCTGTGCCACAGCATTGTGTTTGACCAGGTCAGTCAAAGCGGACAGATACCAGATGCCTGTGGAATGACAACAGGAGCATAGGCAACTGTTGAAGTGACACAGTCAGTCGTTGTACAGTGGTATTGTGTCCAGATGAATGTAAAATGCTCCCCGGGGTGTGGCCCACACCCTCAGGGCTATATGACTGGTGAGCTATTGCATGTCCCTGCACACGTAGTCTGTGAAGTGCCATCACAGGGCAGTCACACTAACATGGAGAATGACAGTCACATCGTACCTGTTGAGGTGTGGCATGGGTGCATAGGTTATGTTGCAGAAGCAGTTACCTGACAGCAAGATGTAAGCGACTATCGCCTTGTGTAGCCTGCTGTGTGGAACTGCAGTGTGACTCCCTACAGAGTCACCTATGACTGGTGTGTTGTGAATGTTATAACTCCCATTGGCTGTATGTGATGGGCACACATGAGTCTGTGGGCTATACGTTGGTGAAGTTGTCTGCCATGATGGGGGCTACCTCTGGTGCCTACACTGAGTATGGAGATGTACTGCACAAGTTGTCCTCGTAGGTGTGGCCAGTGGTGTAGATCATGTGAGACTATGTGATGGGTGGGGTGTGTTGTGAATGTTACACATCCCCAAGTGACTGTCAGGTGCAGTCAGGGTTGATGACAGCATTATCCCCAGCCATAGCTGTCATCCTCCTGTCCCCAAAATGAGGAACATTAGCCCTCATAATGTGTGACAAATGGGCAAAACGTGGAACACTTACAACTTGCTTACTAACAGCTTCAACTAGGAAGGGCATATGATGGCTAAAATAGGCTGGTTTTACGTATAAAAAGGATATTCTAATGAATTAATATGATTCCCATCTATTTAGCCATGGCTAGCAGGTAAACAATTTCCAACAATGAATGTGTGACAGACCCTTCCAATGTGGAACCTTGAGGAACATGCACATTTTAAGACCCCAAATGAGGTACGTTCCTCGTAATGAGGTACACTTGAGAGCTATGCCCCCAGCACGGCTGCAGAAGTGCATCCTCCACAGGCTGTAGTGTCTTATGTTGGGAGATGAGCATTGAATGTGTACATGAGACAATTGCTCTATTGCCACATGTACGACATATCCCTCATATAGACAGGCAGTAGCACTGGTACGTGACAGTTGGACATGCCTGTATATACAACCATGTCCCACAGGATATGTGCGTTACGTGTGCACAACAGCTGTTGTACCATAAGCAAGCTGGGAAGTGTAGGACAGCCAATGTACCTGTGGGAAATGGTGTGGAATGGGTGCTATACTAATCAGTAGCTCATGACATGCTCACAATTTTTATTTTTATTTTATTTTATTTTCCATTTGTTAACCGGGCTAGTCTAGCTGGATACATGTCCATTTTCAGTAGAGGCCCGGGGAGAAAAGCTCCACACAAAATTTAAGCATACTAACAATATACATTTAGTAATAAGTACAACACAAAAAAAAACCTAAGGCACTTATGAACGTTTTACTAGGTAGTAGAAGCAAAAATGTAAAAATTGTACTAGGTCATTAAAAGTGGATCTTAAAAAGCTCAAGATTAGCTATAAGTTTTAGAAAAATGTCAAAGAGAGAGATGTAAAGCAGGAGATGTGAAGGAATTAATGTAGAAATACAAGAGAGGGAAGAGTGAGAAAACAGTAGTCAAGTAAAGTGACAAGTTAGGGAGATAGTAGAGAGGGTGGTGGAGAGAAAGTAGGAGTGAGTCAGAGGATTAGAGGAGAACAGCAGGGCAAGAGAAAAGAAAAAGTAACTATAGATATTAGTCAAAGAGTGAAGTTAAGGTTGAGTAGGGGGAGTAGGACAAGACAAAAGAAAATAGTAAGTATAGTATAGTATAGTAAGTATAGGTATTAATTAATGAAAAAAAGTTAAGGTTAAGTAGGAGAAGTGCTGAAGGTTAGTCAGGAGTCCTGCATGAACAAAGCCAGTGGTTTTGGAAGTACTGCTTGATTTTTTGTTTAAAGAGTGGTAAGGAGGAGGTTAGAGTGATATCTGTGGGTAGTAGATTCCATGTCCTACCTACAGTATTAGCAAACAGAGAGTCTCCAGCTAAGTTGTGGGATTTTACAGATTTGGTCATAAGTTTAGAAGAAGATCGAAGGGAGGTAAGATTGTTATAAGGGACTAACAGTTGTGATAGTATTGGGGTGTTTTCAGGATGGTAAAGTATCTTGTGGGCAATAGTAAGTTGTGAGATCATAAGACAGTTTTGAAGCTCAAGCCAGCCTAGGAGTTTTAGGTTGTGGCAGTGATGTGTTCTGAAAGGGTTACTGGTGGCAAAGCGGGCAATGCTATTGTAACAAGTTGCTAGTTTATTTAGGTTAGCCTTCTTAAGGTTACTGAAAATGGGTGAGGCGTAAAAGAGAGTAGATATCAGATGGGAGTGCGATAGTAGCTCTGGAGGAAGGTGTAAGAAATGGTTTAATACGGTAAAGAGAACCTATTTTTTGTTAACAGTTTTAATGATGTTATTGATGTGTTGATCAAAAGTGAGATTGTTATCAATGGTTATTCCTAGCAGTTTAGTTGTTGTGTCAGGAGTAATGACAGTGGTATCATTAGACAAGATGTTGAAATTTAAAGGGAGGTTCGACTGGTGGGAGTGAAAAGGAGAAGTTTAGTTTTTTTAGCATTAAGGAGAAGGTAACGTCTAGTAAACCAAGTTTCTACAGTGTTGAAGGTAGTTTGAGTTAGAGAGAGTAGCTCTGAAGAGGTAGATGCTGAACAAATAATAGTAGAGTCGTCAGCATATTGGATGCAGGTAGCCTGAGGGATTACAGTGTTAAGATCGTTTATGTAAAGGGAGAAGAGAAGAGGCCCAAGAATGGAGCCCTGTGGGACTCCAATAGAAACAGGTAGTAAGGAGGAGATATGGTTGTCCCAAAGAACAGCTTGTTGTCTGTTACTTAGATAAGAAGTAAACCATTTTATAGCCAGGTTGTCAAATGACAGGGATTCAAGGATGTGAATAAGGGAGGAGTGGTTTACCATGTCAAAAGCTTTAGAAAGGTCAATGAAAAGGGCAGAGGTGACAAGGTTAGAGCTGCGAGAGTTGTTGATGGTATCAACAAAGGAAAGGAGGGCAGTTGAGGTGCTATGGTGTGGTCTGAAGCCATGTTGGCAGTTAGCTATAATGTTATGTAAAGAGAGATACTGTACAAGTTGCTGATGAATGCATTTTTCCATTATCTTAGCTAGAGGTGAGAGAAGAGCAATGGGTCTAAAGTTTGTGTAGTCGATAGAGTTACCACCTTTATGTAGTGGGATGATATGAGAGACTTTCCATATATCAGGTATGGTTCCTCTTGGATAGTCCTATTTATGAGTATAGATATAGGGTAAGAAATTTGTTTAGCAGCCTTTTGAAGAAAGAGAGAAGGGAGATTGTCAGCAGAGGGGGTGCAGGGTTTGAGTTTGAGAATAAGCTTATAGATGAAAGAGGTAGAGATGGGCTGTAGAGTGAAATTGTGTGGGGAGTCAAGTTTATTTGGAGGGTAGAAGTTATTAGTGTTAAGTTGTTTAGCAAGAGATTGAATGGTTTCTATGAAAAAGGAGTTAAAAGCATTTGCAGTATGGTCAGGGGTATCTGGGTCAGCGTTTAGAGGGGAGGGAGTTTTAGTTGTTCCGGGTGAAAGTAGTTTGTTGATTGAAGACCAGAATTGTTTGGGATTGTTGAAATGGTTTTGTTGTAGTTCACAGTAGTAGTTCTTTTTGTCAGAGATAATAGCTTTTTTGTGAGGTTTCTAAGTTTACAAAATGAAGAAAGTCAGAGTTGATTCTGTGGTGTCTCCATTTGGCCCAAACTTTATTCTTAGAATGAATTAAATTCTTTGTTTCCTTTGAGAGCCAAGGGGCTATTTTAGTTTTTATTCTAATAGAACGTTCAGGGGCATGTTTATCCAGAATAGAAAGGAAGGTTGAGTTGAAGAGAGATACTGCTTCATTAAGAGGAAGTGATTTCAAGAGGTTCCAGTTGCATGTTTTGAGTTCATTTTGAAATAGGTCAGTTTGAAAGTGTTTGGTAGAGCGTATTGTTTTAGTGATGGGGAGGTTTTTATAGTCAGTCTTTTCTCTAGAGATATAGGTAAGGCAGTGGTCACTGAGGTCATCTGGCATAGTTCGTACTTTATATGAGATATTGGCTTTGTTTATAAGTATCCAGTCTAAGATACTCTGTTTCTTACTGGGTTTATGAAGCCTTGTTGTATTGGTAATGGATTGAGTAAAACTGTGTAGATTTATATGATAGGAGGGATTTTCATTATTAATTGTATTCCAGTCTATATTAAAGTCACCCAGAATAATAGTTTCTTGTGGGTAGTTAGTGGAAACCCAACAGAGAAAGTCTTCTAAGATTGGAATATTGTTGCCTGGTGATATATACATGCATATGATATAAAGGGCTTTTTGAGCATTTAATTGAAGTTTAGCAATGATTGCTTCTGCTCTAACATCCTGTGTTGGATAGGTCAGGATGGTGGAGATGCTAAGATGATTCTTGAAAAGAATTGCCACTCCACCACCTTTACGTTAGAACGATCAAGCCTAAGTATATTATAGCCCTGGGGTATAATCTCAGTGTCTTTGGTGGCTGGCTTAAGCCAAGTTTCTGAGAGGCACAAAATGTCAAAGTGGTGAGTATCTAAAGGGCATGTAAGTAGGGTACTTTGTTATTTACACAGATATTTAGATGTCCTATGAGTAGGGTGTTATTGCAGTTTGGCCTAGATACTTTAGGGAGGAATAAGTAGGGCCAGGGTTGGGGTGAATGTCACCATCTTGTAGGGTAGGAGTATTAGGTCTTGATAAGAAGTAGCTTTTAAGAAAGGTTAGTTGTTTAATTTTTTTATTTGAGGGTAAGGCATAGGTAAGGTGGGAGCGCCTATGGAATTGGGGAAGGTGATAGCTGGGGGTAGAGGTAGAATTTAAGAAAGTGGTAAGAGAAGTGTGGATAATAGATGTATGTTTACCTATGTAGTCTGGATGTTTTTTAAGAGGGTGTTCATAGTAGGTAAGAAAGTAAGAAGAATAAAGGGTGGTAGACAATAATGCCAAGAATATCAACATGGTGGGTAAGTGTGGAGACATATGTGAGTTAGGGAAGATTAAATAGAATAGTAGGAAAAGAAAAAGGGAAGGATAGGTGGAAAAAAAAATGGTATAAGGTACGAAGGTATGAGATATGTAGGGGTGTGAAATTGGAATATAAAGAGGTAGTAAAGGTGGAGAGAGTGGAGGTTTAAGGAAGGTGTTTTAATTCTGGAAAATGAGAGAAGTTAGTAATAAGAGATGAGTTTGGTTTAGTAATAGAGGAGGAGGGAGGAGGAAGGAGTGTATGTAGAGGGGAGGGGTTTGGTGTTTAGCGGGAAATAGTAGGATAGGTTGTAAGGGTGAAGGGTGTGTCTAGTGCAGTATAAGGTTAGGACCACTGGAGGTGGGTGGGATATGGGGGTAGGGAGGGAGCGAGGGGGCTACACAGAATCCAGAGAGGAAGGAAAAGTAACAGAAAAGGCTGGCAGATAGGAGCTTTGAGCTTGGTAGCGTACGGGGGAGAGGGTTACAGGGCACTACAAAGGAGGTGAGGGATGGGAGAGAGAAGGGTAAGATATGAAGAATAAGGTAGGGAATAAGCCAGTACTATAAGTCTAGATGTGGACAGAGTGACGCCTAGTGGGCATAGGGCAGAGGTACAAAGAGGAGTCACAAAGGTTCAGGGGCAGAAAAGCGTATACTACTGGGAGGAGTACACACCAAGTAGAACACAAGGTTGGAGAAAGGAACAGTAAAACAGAGTAAGGGGGAGAGGGGGTAGCTGCTGCTGGCAAGCTTAGCTGGGAGCTAACAGAACTTCACCAGATAAAAATGGTAATAGGCTACAATCAATTAAGTAGACATACTCCTTTTGAATCTTGAGGTACTGTGTTTGAAGCAGAGTGAAAAGGTCCAGGGTTTTCCAAGGGTAAGAGTCAGTAAGTACCCTCGTAGAGTAGTAGCAGTTTTCAACCCAGGCAAACAGACACTGGATAGAGGCAGGAGAATTAGCTGTTGCAGGACAGAAAGTGGGAGAGAATACAGAAGCATTAAAATTAAATTAAAAAATGCAGTTGTGTCAATATAGAGTAGTAACCAAATACATAGATATAGTAGTTAAGTACACTGCTCCATCAAATAACACCAAAAAAGAAAAACAGTGTAGGTCAAAACTACAAAATCAATAAATAAAGCAGCGTTTAGGCAAAAACACATTACATAGTTACACAGTTCAAGGTTCTACAACATGTGCATATCCACAATAGGAATACTGCATTAGTTTGGTAAAAAAACACAAGATATACCATTAAATAAATCACAGGATATTCCATCTAAACTCAAAGGGAACCATGAGGCAGGCACATTACTCCATACTATGCAGTAAAGAAGATTGCTAATTGAAGGAAGGCCCTGTAAGGAGTAAGACCTGAGCCCAGCATACACGTGTAAGGCCGCTTCTTAAATCTACACGCAGTTCCCAAAAAGATGGCAGGGCAGAGTAGTAAGAAGTTTATATTTGGGTAAACCATACAGAGAAGGTTACAAAAATTATAGCAAAAGGCAATAGGGGTAGGAATCACCCAAAAAGCTTCTGATGGGATTGAGGAGGGTCCAGGAGGCACTGATTAGATCAGTAATAGTCGCAGAACATAGCGCTAAACACTAACCAAAAAAAGTGGAAAAGGTCAGGGCCTTTGTCGTGGTATATTCCCAGAAGCGTCTATAAGGGTCCAGGAGGCAATGAGTAAACTATATTGTTGTTCGCTCAACAGTGCGAATAAATATCACCCAAATACAGAATCAGTGTACTAGCCCTTAAGGGGTCCAGGAGGCACTTGAGAAGACTGTAATATTAGTGCGCAAAAATGCGATAAGCATTTCCCAAAAAAAAAAGAAAAAAGTCAGTGTACAAGCTTATAAGGGGCTTCAGGAGGCTCTGAGTAGACTATGGGATTTGTCGCTCAACAGTGCGCAAAATGCGATAAGCATTTCTCAGAAAAAGTCAGTGTACAAGCTTATAAGGGGCTTCAGGAGGCACTGAGTAGACTATGGGATTTGTCGCTCAACAGTGCGCAAAATGCGATAAGCATTTCTCAGAAAAAGTCATTGTATTAGCTTGTATGGGGTTCAGGAGGCACTGAGTACACTATGGGATTTGTCGCTCAGAGTGCTAAGCAGTCCCCAATAAAACAGTTTACCAGCCTTGACCAAGTTACATAGCAGTACTAAATAAAAACAATAAGATAAATGGTAAGCATCTAAGCATTTAACACATTCAGGGCACAGCAGAAAAACGCTGCGTATACTGTTCGGCAAATATCTAAAGCTAACACACAGACAGAACAAAGCACATCAACAGAACAGATATAAGTTGGCGGCGACGGTAATACTCAAATGCAAAATGAAACTACAGCTCAAAGTTATCAAATAAGCAATGCTGTTCAGCATTTGCTAAGCACCTTAAACAAAGTTGTACAAAGCAGCCGTTAAAAGCCGACATCAGAGATATTAGCGAACATCATAGATGATCAGCTGGCCAGTATCAAATCAATGGATAAACCAACATAAACGCATTTGCGACTACCGAGAAATCAACAGAATGCAAAATACAGCAACAAGCCAAGCAGGTTAACCAGAATATATCAAGGGATAAAGCAAAGTAACATATCCGTTTGATACAATACCTATTACTAGCTAGGAGGGACAGCCACAGACGCACAGCAGCAGCACGGATGGTAAAGTTAAAGATGGCCAAGGACCAGGAGAGACTATAAAACTTCACAAACGGAAGTACCTGGGAGAGGGAGGGGTGGGGGAATAGGTAGAGGCAAGGTAGGAGCGGAGGGGGTGTGGTCTATCGAAAAGAGGGGAGGAGAGCGTAGTCCTGACAAAACAGGGAAGAGGTGAGTAGTCAGAAGCAGAGGAAGATTACAGTAGAAAGGAGGGACCTAGGTAGGAAGAAACACAAGAAAGGGGGATAGAGAGGAGAAAGGCAAGTGTAGCAGAGGAGAAATGGGTAGAGCCAGCTATGAGTGTGAATTACATATAGTAATGAATAGGACAGTAAACCTGGAGGCAGCTAAGGCAGGGAAGGTAATTAGGCAGATCCAGATATAGAGGAGAGGCAGAGCACAAGCTCAGAACACAGAATCCAGAGAGGAAGGAAAAAGTAACAGAAAAGGCTGGCAGATAGGAGCTTTGAGCTTGGTAGCGTACGGGGGAGAGGGTTACAGGGCACTACAAAGGAGGTGAGGGATGGGAGAGAGAAGGGTAAGATATGAAGAATAAGGTAGGGGAATAAGCCAGTACTATAAGTCTAGATGTGGACAGAGTGACGCCTAGTGGGCATAGGGCAGAGGTACAAAGAGGAGTCACAAAGGTTCAGGTGAAAGAAAAGCTTATACTACTGGTTTGGGTGTACACACCAAGTAGAACACAAGGTTGGAGAAAGGAACAGTAAAACAGAGTAAGGGGGTGGGGGGGTAGCTGCTGCTGGCAAGCTTAGCTGGGAGCTAACAGAACTTCACCAGATAAAAATGGTAATAGGCTACAATCAATTAAGTAGACATACTCCTTTTGAATCTTGAGGTACTGTGTTTGAAGCAGAGTGAAAAGGTCCAGGGTTTTCCAAGGGTAAGAGTCAGTAAGTACCCTCGTAGAGTAGTAGCAGTTTTCAACCCAGGCAAACAGACACTGGATAGAGGCAGGAGAATTAGTCCTTTTGAATCTTGAGGTACTGTGTTTGAAGCAGAGTGAAAAGGTCCAGGGTTTTCCAAGGGTAAGAGTCAGTAAGTACCCTCGTAGAGTAGTAGCAGTTTTCAACCCAGGCAAACAGACACTGGATAGAGGCAGGAGAATTAGTCCTTTTGAATCTTGAGGTACTGTGTTTGAAGCAGAGTGAAAAGGTCCAGGGTTTTCCAAGGGTAAGAGTCAGTAAGTACCCTCGTAGAGTAGTAGCAGTTTTCAACCCAGGCAAACAGACACTGGATAGAGGCAGGAGAATTAGTCCTTTTGAATCTTGAGGTACTGTGTTTGAAGCAGAGTGAAAAGGTCCAGGGTTTTCAAGGGTAAGAGTCAGTAAGTACCCTCGTAGAGTAGTAGCAGTTTTCAACCCAGGCAAACAGACACTGGATAGAGGCAGGAGAATTAGCACCACAGATAGTGTTTGTAGACAGTGACGCAATCGAAATGACACCTGTGAAGACCGTTAAATAGTTTAATTTCCAAATTGT
The DNA here is from genome assembly GCF_019279795.1 of Protopterus annectens. Lineage (NCBI taxonomy): Eukaryota > Metazoa > Chordata > Ceratodontiformes > Protopteridae > Protopterus > Protopterus annectens. Next base: position 886,920,543 of record NC_056725.1, read on the forward strand.
GCAGATCTTAATACAAGATGGCATTCCAAAGGTCAAATAATGATGCTTTGACACACACTCCAACAATAGACATGTGGCTGCAATGGAGTCTAACACACAACACAAGTTCTGAACAAGTGCCTAGCATGACTATACAATACAGATGGGGTGTTGGATAATATCAACCCACAAGTGGTGATGACAGTCATTTTGGGTGGCACTGCACTATAACCCTGCTGAGTATGGTGTGCATGTCCATGAACCATTATCACTGTAGATGTTAGCAGTACAGATGTACAACACAGCACAGATGTTTGATTACAAATACCTCTGTATGTCACAGGAGTTTTCCACCAGTGGCCTGTTGACAGACTCACAACTACAAAAGGTGCAAGAGTGACATGTGCACATCACACCAGTGCCAGCTACAGTAGAACAGGGTTAATGTGTTGTACCCTACCCTCATTGTAGCCCATACCACACAGACAAATGTTAGGCATCTGTTTATGTAAGGCTGTGAATGGCCATGACCTATCAGTATAGCTGTGTCAGTGCTGTGAACAACATACAGAATGGGCTGTGTGGGTGAGGTGTGTGACATATGTGCACAGTTTGATGGATGATACCAGCATTGTCACCGCTAGGTGAACATCCCTGTACCCATAAACTACTACCTAGGCTGTGGTCAACATTATGGACACTGTGTAAGGGATGGTGCTGTGCAGTGCACCCCCCGACTTGGTGATGTCTCCAGGCCCCTTAGGTAGTCATATGAGGTGCCCATGTCATGTCAGGGTGCCATCCATGAGCACGGAGATAAGTGGGCAGGCATAAACAGCACTGTGGTGACCAATATTGGATCACATACCACCTTTAAGGGGTAATGGCTATGTATGGATGTGCGATACCAGCCTTCACAATCCTCACCTCCACTATGCAGTATGCTGTCTACCTTGCAGAAAGACATTTGCTACACCATGATGATAGACATGCTACATGTCCATATCCTGATCTATAAGACATATGTCATGGACAGCCACCGTCCTAATACTAGGATCACCACAGGCTGGACAGATCCCTGTGCCATATATGTGACATACTCCCACCATACCATGCAACCCTGTCCATCAAAGCTGCACATGTCATCCCAGTCATACATGGTGTGATGGCCGCATGGTAGATGTACTATCAACTGACTGGATCAGTAATGTGGCACTGATGCACCTTGTGGTGGCATAATGGCTGTCTGTTACAGCTTGGAAACCATGCCCGCACATGCTATGGTTGATAACCATCCCTGCGAATGTCGTCTCACTAGCCATTGTCCCATGTCTATCACATGTGCAATACAGGCGATCCATGGCAGGATGTTGAACAGTTGTACAGTGCTGTGTAGATGTATATGGCAAAACACATGCATGTACAGGTGTCCATGCGTATGTGTGCATTGTCACTGCTCAAGTCCATTACGGCTGTGTCTGTGTTGATATGTGACATATACACAGCATCCAGGTCAACAGCATTACCGTGGACACATCCAGGCATTTGCAGATAGGTAAGAACACAAGTGCAGGCAAATAGACATGCCCACAGCAATATAGCATTTACATGGAGTATGAACACTGTAATGAGGTGACACACATATATGGTGATGATATCCAATGCATAATGGGTGTGAGATGTGTGTGACACAAACACGTCAGTCGTGTCAGTGTCATGATGCTTTGCAAAGATAACTGTGCAGATGTAGTAGATGTCATAGAAATATATGTGCAGCAGTATCTCTGTACATCTCTGAAACTGTGACCTGTCACCATCATTATGTCTTACAGATAATGCCCCGTACATGCCTCCCAGCATACAGCCGCCAGGAGGATGATGTCCTCATCCCACAGCTCCATGACAACTATGACTTGTTGTTCAGCCATGTGCCATAGCATGCCCAACAGCGGGATGACCTGTGGCAGGATCTACGCAGGAGGGTGAACGATGTGGGTGGCCATAACCGCACCTACCAGCAGGTGCGCAGACATTGCATGGACTTGATACGACATGCAAAACAGTGTGCCACTGCAATCGCCAGGGAGCAAGGTGGAACAGGTGGTGGGCCAACAACCCAGCCCCCACTAACACACACGGAGGAGCTACTGGCCAGTCTGGGGACACCCAGGGAACAGCATTCACAAACACTAGCTGCCATCATGGAGGTGGGTGTCTCCCAACCAATGAGCCTGGAGTTGCCTGGTAAGTCAGTACTGCACATATGGCTATTATATCCCATTTAGTTGCATGTGTCACTGTACATTATGTAAAGTAACAACATATGCAAGGTATGTGGACACACATGCTGCATACTACAGTATGCTACGCTGTGTATGCACACATGTGCATACTATATGCTACTACACAGGTGAAGGTGTTCACATGCACAGTGCAACCTGTGGCTGTCATACAGTCATGGATAATGTTCATACTGCTGTGTCACCTCTATACAGGTACCTCTGGCGTGGCGTACAGACATGAATCCATTGCAGGTGAGACTGTCATCAGTATCAGGCATGTTACAGTGTAGATCTATTTGCCATGTGGCCAGTTAACACTTGCACACCTGATGTTTGTTCCAGTCACGATATGCAGGTCGCATCACCCATCATGCACACAGGCCACCCATGTGCAATATATACAAATGAAATGATACACCGACTTGAAACCACAGTACTTGTCATTGCGACATGTGTGGTCAGCTGTGCATACAACGGTGGAAGTGTTCTACAATGGAAGCATATGTAGTATGCATTGGAACAACATGTGTGGTATTCACACAGTACTACACAGTGAGCTGTGATATGGGCAGCCCACAGGTGTCACCATTGTGTCATATGTTCCTGCATTGGGTGCACACATTGTGATGTGCCACCTGACATGTCCCAGACACGTAGTGTTCTGTCTGCAATATTGTCATACTATCGCATGGCCTCTACCCCACATACCAAACATACAACCTGTTGTCGGCATAGCCCTGTGGATTGTGACATATCTGCCATCTATGGGTGTATGTCATATGGGACACCACAGACATGTGAGATAGATGGCCATCACACACATTTGGCCAACACATGTGCACACATGGCCATGGGGGATGGCCAGACATGTAGCCACACAGTACATGGGATGTGTATACACCCTGTTGCACATTGTCCACACATGGTCCAATTATAGCCGTAGTTGACCGATTATACAGTTGATGTGGTACACTGGACATCCTAAAAGCCTGTGCACAGCTACTGGAAGTGTCACTGAAGTCTACCATATATGATCTGTTGAACATCACAACTGTGTTGCAGTTATGGCTATGCAATGTGTACATATTATGCATTCTACAGCAACATAGATGCCTCATGATGCCATGCAATGGCACAGTGTCTGTACTTCACACTGTATAGCAATGTAGATGGCTCACACTACCCTCCCATGCTCATGCACATTTGCTAAACATGCATTCTATCTGTAGGGCATACACACAACACTGCAATGTGAAGCCCATTATGATGCTGTACATGTGTCAGGACACCATTGTGTCAGACATGTATGCATGTTATTGCACATGTCAGCACATTACATGTCAAGGTCACATCAGCCATGTGTACCGTTATTCTGTTCTGGGCCACATGGTGTATCACGGGGATGCATGCATACTACCATGATTGTGTGAACTGCATGGCTACTGATATGACACCTGCTTGCTGTAGTGTGCACCCCAGGGAGGTATGCTTACTAACACTATTAATGTCTGAGCTGCATGCCCTCTGCTGTATCACAGGTATGCTGCATGCCATCTGACAAATCACATGAATGGTGTCTGTGTTTGTGTGTGTGTGTGTGTGTGTGTGTGTGTGTGTGTGTGTGTGTGTGTGTGTGTGTGTGTGTGTGTGTGTGTGTGTGTGTGTGTGTCTGTGTGTGTGTCCATGTATGTGTGTGTCCGTGTGTGTGTGTGTGTGTGTGTGTGTGTGTGTGTGTCTGTGTGTGTGTGTGTGTGTCTGTGTGTGTGTGTGTGTGTGTGTGTGTGTGTGTGTGTCTGTGTGTGTGTGTGTGTGTGTGTGTGTCTGTGTCTGTGTCTATTGTACTTTACGGTATTTCTTTGCATTCACAGGTGATGTAGGTGCGTTACCCCCCTGCGGTCCATCTGATGTTAGTGTCCCCACAGATACTTGTGGTGATGAACATATGCATGAGGTACAGGCAGGGTTGTCAGGGGCTGAATCTGTGCCAATGGTTACCATCCCAGCTATGTCGCCCTCTTCCCCGCACACAGTTCTGCTGCCAACACATACCGCATCACCAGTGGCCATAGAGAAAGGACAGTCAGCGTCTGTTACCGTGGAACAGGAATGTGTGGTGGCTACAGAAGGTGTGTCTACACACCATGGTGTCAGTGTAATGACTGCAGATGTGCCACACAGGCATATGGCCGGTGCTGCTCGTAGGAGGACCTCTGGCAGACATGCACCTGCAGGACAGAGCGCAGCAGCTGGTATCACCAGACACATGTTCCAGACTGTAATGGCGGCACAGGCATGTGCTGAATGGCAGAACAGAGAAGGGCAGAGGCTGCAGAAGGCTGCTATCCATACCTTAAATGACAACATCCAGGCACTGGCAAATGCTCAACAGCAGATTGCTGATGTTCTGGATAGGCGATTGGGTGAAATGGTCAGAATCCTTGACCGAGGCAATGCAATCCGCGAGCGGGAGCTGTCTGTGCTGGAATATCTGGTAGGAGTGAGGCATAGGCCACGTGGATGTAGGCCAGCAACACCACCTAGTGTAGGTCAACATGAGCGTGCCACCTCACATGTCCGCTCCCATAGTGCCGGTAGCAGTAGCAGTGCAGCTGGTGCTGCGCTGTCAACACCAGGACACAGCAGGCCACGTGGACGTGGCCCTGGATGTTCCCAGTGGGGACACGGTTCCAGCGGACATGTGTCGTCGCACAGTGGCCACTCTGTACCACCACCTGGTAGTGCCCCGTGCAACCCCAGGCAGGCACAGGTCACGTGGCCGTGGACAGACACAGTGAGCTGTACAACCTGGTCTGTACAATCTGGGGCTGTCAATTATACCACGTGTAAGCCTCACAAATGGCAGAACTGTGTACACACATACACGCACACAGCAAACACAACTGTAGGGCTCCACAACATCCACATGCATTCTGAACAGACATGTCCAATCAACTCACCGGCCCTTACACACACACATGATGTTATCCATTGGTGCAGCCTATGCCCCTGGCAAACATATCACCCTGTGCATATGATGAAGCCTGTGCCGCATCCCTGTCATCCACACCATCAGTGCAGGGTTATGCACAAATATTCTGATGCACAGGGTGAACAGAATAGTGAGAGGTGTATGTAATATTACCTGTGTTTGCATAGTGAGGGATGTGTATGTTGCAGTAGTTGTGTGTGAATACAGAGAGATGTGTATGTGACATAGGTTGTGTACTGTCGACATGCACCGGTCATACCATGTAGTGCAGGTGCAGCATGCATTGTGATTTGTTCACGGTATGTGTCTCGGTTACATCTGTAGCAGCATGTTGGTTGTGATACCCTGGTTCCCTCCTATGGCGTACTTGCATGTGCCTACAGGTAGCAGTGTTTGCATTCCCCCATGTGTAACTGTGGATTACTCACAGGCATGTCTGGCAATATCAGCATGCTACATGTACCCTCAACCTGACTGTTGGAAACACCAACATGACACAGATGTCTGCACATATACTGCACCTGATGCATGTGGTCAGTGCCACAGGCTACACTGGACAGAGAAGTGACATACATAGTAGAACACATTACAGGTATGGTGACATGGTGCAGGGGTTGTACACAGCAGTCTGGCCAATGATGATGTGAGGTGTCACTTGGTAGCTGGAGGCCACACTGTGCAGCAGTAGGACCCTGTAACAGTACGGGAACATGGCCACATTCACGGGGTGTACACCACTATAATGCACACCCCATAGTGTGCAGGTGGGGACCCTTGCCTATGTGGTTATCACCCTCACAGTACTATGCACCCACACGATGTGTCACAGAGAAGGAACATGCACAGGTAGCCAGTATGGCTGGGACCTATGGCAACAACAGGGTAGTGCACTGCATCACTATTACGGGTTAGTTACCACGTGGGGTTAGTGATCATTTCTCACTGTCTATTAGCATACACCCTCACACCAAGCACCAGACATACATACAGACACACACACACACTGTGGTGACCAGACATGTGTATACGGACAGCCGACGTGTGTGATGCACCACACCGGCCGACGTCATGCTTCCCACACTGACGTATGTACAGATCTCTACAACGGTGTCCAGGGATATGTAACAACTGGGACATATTCCCTGCGATATGTGGCATCTCTGGTCACACATTCAGACACACATGGCAGTGCTGGGAATGATATACCTGCCATATGATGACACGTTTGATAGACATGCAGCGGTAATGATTGCATTATGTGTACCAACGCTATATCTGGCAAATGTGCTGCTATATGCACACGGGAGGTTGTAGGTGTTACAGGTGCCATGTGACATATAGTTGGTAAAACCTGACTGCTGTGCATACATTATGTCAGCACCGTCACGTAACAGCGACATAGCGTACTGTTTGCACATGGCATGATAGGATGGTGTGTGACACAACTGTGAGCCACCTCCTGCACACATACATCTACACAGGTGGTTCACCACTGTATGTACACACATCCCTCCATACATGCTGGTTGTATGTCACCGTATACAGATGTCAATGATGGGTCTGCATTGCGACTGCATGTCGTAGTTAGGTGCAACTATGTTACGGACATCGGCCACTGCACATGCATGGTTGCTGCATGCACAGTACAGATGTCACATGTGTCTCCTGTTGCCATGTTTGTATGCATTGCTATTGTTGGACATGTGTGTTGACATACATAACACATGGACTGTGGTATGATATCACGGGTGTCACAGGTGACCAGTACAAGGGTATATGTCCTGGTCAGCATTGCTACCCCCTGTAGTGTGCATTCAACAGACATGGACCCACCTTCCATTTGCGTGTGTAGCATTGATTAGGCCACTGTTATGCATGAGGTACATCAAAGGCTATGTATGTATGTGTTGTGTGTGCAGTCCATGCACACATCCTCACAATCACATGTATGACATATCCAGGCATGTGTTCATTGGTGTACAGCAACAGTGATGTGTAACAGCTGTGTAATGGCCATGGTATGTCTTGAGCTGATCTGTTCATGTATACTGGTATCATTGCAATGCATAACACCTGTTGGATCCCTGTTGGTACATGTGTAATCTGCACAGCTGGTGTACACCTCTGTACAGCCCAGTGGTCATGTGGCACATGGTGTTGTGAAACTGTAAGGCTGTGCAGTGTTGCACCGATGACATGGTGATGACTTGACAGCTGCAGTGTACACTGCAGTGTGTACATGTTTGACCTGCACCTGTGACAGCTGTGATGGCAGCTGTGTGTGTACAGGTCACTGCATGTGTGACTGTCCTGTGCGTGAGGACAGTTATACCTTACTGTGCCCTTCTGTTCTGTGCCCTTCTGTGTGTACACTCCATCTGTATGCATGACAGGCCTTTGCAACAGCTGAGTGTGTGAGCATGCCCAGTATGCTGTTGTGTAGATGGACACACAGTACAGTCCATGTACGCAGTTGTGTAGATGGACACACGGTACAGTCTAAACTGAGACCTTCCGTGTTTACACTCCATCTGAATGCAAGACGGCCCTTTGCAACAGCTGAGTGTGTGAGCATGCCCAGTACGCCGTTGTGTAGATCGACACACAGTACAGTCCGAACTGACGTATATTACCAGGTGTGCGGCCATGGCCAGTGACACCTTGTGTCGGTGATGTCCCTCTGTGTATGGGCATGGCCGTTGACATCCTGTATTGCCATGGTGGTCATCCAGACAACGGATTTCCGTCTTCAATGTCAGGATGGATGCCTACCGAGTACACACTGGGTGATTACCTGGAAGGGTGTACTGTCTGTGGTGCGTACTGTGTCTATGTATTGTTGTTGTAGTGCTCCATACATGTATAGTTGCCCCGAGTACACCACTGCCGAGTGGTTGCATACATCTACCATGGGACAGTACTATGTCTGATCGTACACTCTCTATACATTCCCTGCCAGCGTCCCGGCATTTGCGGATGTTGACACGCGCCTAGAAGAATGCCTGTGGGTCTGCTGCGTTTAGTAATCTCGGTAGCGTGTTCTGTAAATGCGTCATGCTGTAGTGTGTTAGGGTAGTTAGGTGTACGTTCGATTCCCAGCCCTGCCAAGTGTGTGTGTGTGTGTGTGTGTGTGTGTGTGTGTGTGTGTGTGTGTGTGTGTGTGTGTGCACATGCTTCCGTCCGCCTGGGGACTCAGGTTATACTTTTAGATGCTTCACACCACAGATATATCCTGCTGACATCTTTGCCTTTGCGGATGTCAACACGCACCTAGAAGGATGCCTGTGGGACTGCTGTGTTTAGTAATCTTGGTAGCGCATTCTGTAAATGTGTTATGCTGTAATGTGATAGGGTAATTAGGTGTAAGTTCGATTCCCAGCCCTGCCAAGTGTGTGTGTGTGTGTGTGTGTGTGTGTGTGTGTGTGTGTGTGTGTGTGTGTGTGTGTGTGTGTGTGTGTGTGTGTGTGTGTGTGTGTGTGCATGCTCCCATCCACCTGGGGACTCAGGTTATGCTTTTAGATGCTTCGCACCACAGATATATCCTGCTGACGTCTTTGCCTTTGCGGATGTTGACACACACCTAGAAGAATGCCTGTGGGTCTGCTGTGTTTAGTAATCTTGGTAGCGTGTTCTGTAAATGCGTCATGCTGTAGTGTGTTAGGGTAGTTAGGTGTACGTTCGATTCCCAGCCCTGCCAAGTGTGTGTGTGTGTGTGTGTGTGTGTGTGTGTGTGTGTGTGTGTGTGTGTGTGCGCATGCTCCCGTCTGCCTGGGGACTCAGGTTATGCTTTTAGATGCTTCACACCACAGATATATCCTGTTGACGTCTTTGCCTTTGCGGATGTTGACACACACCTAGAAGAATGCCTGTGGGTCTGCTGTGTTTAGTAATCTTGGTAGCGCGTTCTGTAAATGCATCATGCTGTAGTGTGTTAGGGTAGTTAGATGTACGTTCGATTCCCAGCCCTGCCAAGTGTGTGTGTGTGTGTGTGTGTGTGTGTGTGTGTGTGTGTGTGTGTGTGTGTGTGCGCGCATGCTCCCGTCTGCCTGGGGACTCAGGTTATGCTTTTAGACACTTCACACCACAGATATATCCTGCTGATGTCTTTGCCTTTGCGGATGTCGACACGCACCTAGAAGGATGCCTGTGGGACTGCTGTGTTTAGTAATCTCGGTAGCGCGTTCTGTAAATGCATCATGCTATAGTGTGATAGGGCACTTAGGAGCAAGTTCAATTCCCAGCCCTGCCAAGTGTGTGTGTGTGTTTCCAGCTGCATGACAACAGTACATTGCTTTTACAGTATTCACTCACCATAACATCTGTGCGGCGTCTTTGCCTTTGATGCCGCTGTCTACAGGCTAGACGTATGCCTATGTGATTTCCATGATCTATTACTCACGGTTGCACGTTCTGTCACTGCGTAATGCTGTTGTGTGGTACAGTGGTTACGTTCGTGTTCTGCTCACAACCCTGTCACATGTGTGTATGTCTGTATCTATATAGATATGTATATATATATATATATATATATATATATATATATATATATATATATATATATATATATTTTCTGCCCATAACTCTGCTCTTGCATGGACAGCTGACTGTTTCATGCATCGCATATTTGCATAGCTTTCACATACCAATAGGGTATGTTGCAAATCTCAACATTGTCCGTGCAACGTTCGTGTTACGGGCGGTGTTACACGCCCTTACAGGTATTTGCTGTATAGCTTGGCAGACATCTATCCTTGCTGTACTCTCACTCTACTCGTACACGCCGGAGGCTTCATGTATCATGGCCTAGCTTTGCTGTGTGTATGTCTATTTGTGCTGTGTGCATGGCCGTGGGTATGTCCCACTATCATCATTTGTAAAGGTGACAGCCCTATAGGTACTTCATGTAGACTGCTGTGTCATTTGACATGTCAGCACATACCTGCGGACAGTACTGAATGTCCTACTGCAGCGCTTTTCATACCTTCTGCGTTATCTTGCAGTCGATAATGCTGTTTCCTCACACATGTATCAGTTTCTGATTATACCACTCCACCTCCTAGAGCAAACATCTGGACAAAGCCTTAACTGATAGTGGGACACATAGGGGCAGTATTTACATATTGCTCTTACAAACATAGATAGTTGACACAATAATAGGTTTTGCATTAGTATGACTTTTCTGATGGATTTGGTGTCTTAAACTCACATGTTTGTCATTATTTCATGACTTCAGTTCTCAGGAATTTGGCAGAATGGTACTGATTTTACATGGAACACACCAAACATATGAGGCAGAACTCTGCACATTCTGCGTAATTCTGTACAGTTGCGGAGTATGTGTCTGATACAAGATATCAACTTTCTGACACCAGTACACACACTGTATGGCGGCATCACAGGCCACATGCCATTACATTTATATTGCAGGACACACCCACCCAGAGGGTTGTATTCCTCACACAGGCCAACAGCTGCTTATCCACACTAATTAGTCTATCATGTACCGTATGTGTACGCCGGTATTTACGCTTTCCGTCAGTGGCAGAGCTCACATACGAGTATGGGGGACTGGACATTGTAACGGTGACACTGCATGACACCCTGAGGGACACATTTCTTTTGAGTCTATTAACCTTCCACATTGACTTTCACAGGGCATACATTGTCATTCACATTTGTTGGAGTACATGCGTATGACTTGTACATGTTTTGTCATTTGTCCTGATGTCTTTCTTCTCACCTGTCCACCTAGTATCACTAGTTCTGTACATGTATTTTGGACAGGTTACCTTCATACCCCTAACCTGTACACATTATGGGTAAACGCCCTGATGTTTGACCTTTGCTCTTGTTACATTTGTCATAGTAATGTGCCTTTCTGGTAAATTACTGGCAAGGCATTACGAACTGTGCGGTTAGATAATAGTGACTGACATTTCTATGTCATGATTAGTAACACTCATAACATTCATACTCCTGGCTGCGCCAGTATTCTATCAACATTCTAACTTTGTCTGGGGTATATCTAATATAGTCCCTATTTGTATTTCATGTACTATGCCTTAGTGCAGCTGTCTTATTCTGACAGTTTGCCAGGTATAGTTACCATCTTGGTCGTACACATGTCCATCCATGATAATCGCCTACATGACACTGATACAGGGCCCTACATATTCCCACAATGGTTTACGCAATATCCAGTGGATGGTTTGCCCCATTATTGAGAATATAGGCGTATGCTATACCCACATCACTCCCATAGGGCGGACCTAATAAATCTCTGCCAAACAACACCTAGGCCCATTTCTGCATACCCATGATTCCCATACCTGACACCACTCCACAGTACCCATTACACAAGTTTAATGTGAGCAGTACTAAAGTGTGGAGACACTTATATGCACTCCCCACTCTCCGGATATCAGTTTGTATGTCATACATTCTATCGACACATGTGTCATTAACCTTGCACCTGCTACTGTTGCATGTACAGCTATATCGTACTTGCTGAGGTCACTTATTTTGCGTCAATGGCGGTTGACACTACGTATGGATCAATTTTTGAGGTCCTGAAATGGACTCCTATATGCATGTTTAAAGTGTAGAACTTGCTGGACTGTCACTTTCTGGCCAGTGGTTTGGAAAGCAGCTGTTTATTCACCTTTCGTGCATGTCTGTTTGTCTACCCATATTAGCTATGCCGTGGCCTATTTATGTACATATGCCTTTGTCCGGTTTCATACTTTACGGGGTTAACAGGTTTGAGCCATGTATATCTAACGTGGGGGAAACAGCATTCATTTACTATGCTGTGGGCGGATCACACACACACACACACACACACACACACACACACACACACACAGGCGCACTTGCATTTACATGTTGTGGGTTACATCTGTTTAATAAATGTGTGCTTGCGTGGCCTTTCATACATCTGGCCATAACACTTACTTATCTGTAGTCCGGTTTACGGACTGGTGTGAAACACATGGATCACCTTTACGTATTTAAGTGTGTGTACAGCTAGAACACATTCGTTACACTTTAAAGGGATATCTGCAGTGGTCGTAGGTCAACCGGGACTGCATTCACGTTGGACGGATGCCGGAAACAGTATTCTGTTGCTGTTCTGCCTCATTGATATGCATACCCATAGTACTTAGCTACATCAACATATGCCTCACCGCTTCACTTACAACACAGGCATCCATTCCCTTGCTGTGGGAAACGCGGTACTACATATTACACATTCCGTATTGCCTACTGCTGTGAACCCCAGCTGCATTATTAATCACTCCGAGGATATGCAGAACACCAGGGCATATAGTCGTATCACATACACGTTTCTGATTGCCAGGGTATTCATGTAGTGATCTGGCTATGGGCTTGTCCGCCTGGTGAACGGAACTTCCCTGGCCGAGTTCAAATGTCAGATGAAGCATGTGGACAGGGAGCATCTCCCTATTATGAACATTTTACCTGTATTTATAGACACATGTGTTTGGGCACCTATCAGGAGCTTATTCTGTTGGCTGTACATATTATGGGTGGGGTTGTTATGGTCCATACTCCACGGTCGGGGTTCTCATTCACATTTGACTATTACCTGCATTCATACATACCGGGATTATTTGCTTGGACATGTTGTGACTACAGGTATGCAGTTGTACATTACACAATTGTCATGGCTTGTTACTGTACATATGTACGGACCATACCTCTCAACCTCTTTTATCAACAAATCTGTGCAAACCCTACATGATGGGGAGAGTAAGAGGGACACATTTTAACTACTTTCCTTACAAGCTTATAACATTGATAGAATACTATAGGTTTTGCATTGTCATGACCCTTCTGCGGGATATGGAGTGCTATACTTAATGAGCTAAATTCAGCAAACCTTGAGTCCTGGAATTCTTCTCAAAACCTTTATTGAACATATATACCAGATCACAAACGGAAAAAGGATAAAATAGCTCCACAATCCAAGATACTAAGCGCTTTCACCCACTCAAATGGGGCATCATCAGAGTACAAAATAAATAACTTTGTCATCCCTTATATACAACTTTTGGTAATTCAATTAGCAATTAATCAGTCAATTAGCTGATGGTAAGAAGGTCAAAAAAGCATCATGTTAAAGGTACAATGAACAATGAACAATGAACAATCAAATGTTACTAAGCAAGACTCGAATAAACTTGAAGTAATACTGCAATGTAGTAAATATAATTGTAAGTTTGATGTTTAAAACACTCAGTGATTTAATATAAAAAGATCCATGGAATAAAAGATATAAAATACTAAATATTCTAACTTTGTGAATTGACTTAAAAAGGTAGTGTGTTGATGAGATAGAATGCTTTATTAAAATATGTAAAAATTTCTCATAGTAAAATGCATAAATAAATATATTTATAATAAATATATAAAAAATTATATATAAATATATCAGTAAATATAATAGTTAATTATATAAATATTAATAAATATAAGTTTACATAATAAAATATATTGTAACAGTAAATAAATATAAAAAATACTGTAAATGTTAAAAATATATATATGTGTTTCCTATAAAATTGTTAGTTTCTGAATGTATAAATACTAGTAATTATCGAAAATAGCATAGACCAACATTGACACAAACAACAAAAAATATTTTGATAGAAAACAAAATTCATATAAACTGTGATCTTAGTTTTAATACGCTAGAAATAGCAATTTGTTCATTCAAACCTGGCTGTTTACAGGCATTAAGCCTGAGTTGCCATAAACATTCTTTTGCTTCTAACAACATTTTGTCATCTCCACCTTTATGTTTATTGAATGGTACCTTGTCAATGACAAAAAACAAAAATCTCTTAAAATTGTTACAAGTTCTAGTGTGATTAAATAAAGCATTAGTAGATATATGTCTTTTAATATCACTTATATGTTCTGTAACACGTATTTTAAGTTTTCTAATAGTTTTTCCTATATAAAATGCATCACATGCAGTGCATGTTGCAACATACACGACCATACTGGTGTTGCAGTTACAGTGACCAGGGCATTTCAGGGTTTTGCCATAATTGAATATTGAAATATAGGGACCATCATAAATGAATCGACATACATGGCATGACCCACAATTACTCATCCTAGAATGCCTCAGTTGTTCACTGTTGTAATTGGTCTCAAAAATATTTTTCAAAATTTTGCTTTTGCTGAATGTAATTTTGGGTACCATTCCTAAAATGTCAGAAAGTTCAACATCTGTATCTATAATACTAGTCCAAAATTCGTGAACACAATTAACTATCTCGTGTGCTTGATTGTTGAAAGGATTAATAAATGCATCATTCCTAGGGGTAGAGACCTGTGAGGTAGTTCCTTCAAAAGTTTCATAATTAATGATTGGTTTATATTTAGTCAACCTCATAGATGTCACGTCTTTACTAATATTTGATACTAGATCGTGGGGATAGCCTCTATCAAAAAACATATTCATAAGTAAATCCAACTCTTGTTTAAACACTTGATTATTACTAACAAGTCTGGACAGTCTGACCATTTGGCCTTTAACCAAATTCTTTTTTTGATGTAAAGGATGACAGCTGTCAAAGTGTAAATACGAGTTGGAGTATGTCTTCTTCCTAAATATGGTTGATTCAATTTTGTTATTAGTAACTATGAGTTTAATATCCAGGAATTCCACATAATTATCAAAAATGTGACTAGTAAATTTTAAAAAATTGGTGGATTGATCAAGAAATATAATGAAATCATTAAACTCCTCCTTAGATCCCCCCCAAAAAATTAAAATATCATCAAGATAACGCAAATACAGTAAAATCTTCTTCCAAAACTGACTTGTGAAAATGTGTTCAGATTCCCATTCTGCCAGAACTAAATTTGCATAAATGGGGGCACATCTTGCCCCCATAGCAACACCTTTCTTTTGTATGTAATAATTGTTGTTAAAATACACAAAATTGTTTTCTAAAACTAGTTCAAGCATACTAGTAAGTAAACGATTGTCAGAAGAATGAGATCTATTGTATTTGAGCACACCCTCCTGTCTCAGAATATGATGAAAAATGCACCAGCACGACACTGTAAATCTGAATCACTAATAGTTTAATCCAATATAAAATACACTCGTAGTTAAGCACTTTCATCCACTAAGGACTTCTTCAGAACACACATTAAAAAACTACTAGTCCATTAAATACATTAAAAAATACATCACATGTCCTTTCGCCATTAAAGATTTAAAGTGCAAGTGCCTAAAAATTGCTAGTGCATAATAAAAACCTTCCATTAATGTAATCTATATGTTTTGAATTAAAATATCACAATGGTTGATAATTTAAACTCTTATTTACAATTATCTAAAACAGGTTTAATGGAGACATGCTCGTTAATACTGGGGTACATGGAGGCATTCAATTTAACCTGCCACCTAACCTCCTTGTCACTCACTGCTTTTTTAACATCTCCACCCCTCACATTAGGTCTGACTAGCTCAAGAATTCCAAATGTAAAGTTTGAACACTCCTCACTGAGTTTTAAATGTTTCCATAAAGCGTTATTCTCGTCCTGCTTCCTGATGCTATACTGATGGTCGTAGATCCTATTTTGTAAGCACCTGGTGGTCTTCCCTACATAGAAGCAGGGACAGTGAGTGCAGACAGCTAGATAAATCAAATTTGTGGACCTACAATTCCCTTTTTGAAAATGAATTTTAGTTTTGTTAGGGGTAGACTGGCACCACATATATCCAAGGATGCTGAATGGTTGGTTACCATCGATGTGGTCGACCTTTTCTCCAGTATTCCCCATGTGGAAGGGATGAGAAGGTTCCAGGACAGTATCCAGGAGCTAGGTCAGATTACCTGGGAGAGAACACTTCTCATTTTAGACTTTATGGAGGTAGTACTAACCCACAATTACTTTTATTATGAGGGGGAGTACTTCAGACAATCCAAAGGGGTTGCGATGGGGGCAGCTTGCGCCCCAATATATGCAAACCTCGTTTTGTTCAACTGGGAAAAGGAATATATTTTAGGATCCAAGTGGATGGAACACATAGGATGCTACTTTCGTTTTTTAGACGATATTTTTCTAGTTTGGAAAGGGAGTAAGCGTGAGTTAGATGATTTCTACAGCTACATCAATTCCTGTAGTGAGTACCTAAAATTTACCATTAACATGGACAAAAAAAGTATCCCTTATCTTGACGTGTTGGTTACACTTGATGAAGGTAAATTCAAGTCTAATATTTTCAGGAAAGCCACTTTCAGTAACTCCTATTTACATTTCAACAGCAGTCATCCTTGGGCCCAGAAAAGAAATATAGTGAAAGGGCAGTTTATTCGAGCGGCAAGGATGACTTCTGATATTAGGGATTTGGAAATTGAACTGAGGAAAATAGGCACATTTTTCCTAGAAAGGGGATACCCTGAGGGTATGATCAACGAATTAAGGACCTATGTTTGGCAACAATGGGGTAATCGGTTCATACCTCTGTTGGGAGGGGGAAGAACTACTAATGTATCATCAAATACCCCTAATAGTGGCACTGACACGATGAATAGATATGGGAAAGCCTGTATCATACAATATGGACCCCACAGCAAGTATATCAAAAGTATTATTCAGAAGAATTGGAAGGTATTTAGAGCGGATAAAAGGATTTGGGACATAGTGGGGAGTGAGCCCCATTTCGTGTATAGGAATGGTTTGAATTTGAAGTTTTTATTAGAGAAAAAACAAACTAAAATGGACAACAGGAGGGGAACAACAAAATGTGGCACTTGTTTACAGTGCCAATACATAACGGAAGTGCAGGATTTAACCTTACAGAATTTTAACAAAACTAAAATTCATTTTCAAAAAGGGAATTGTAGGTCCACAAATTTGATTTATCTAGCTGTCTGCACTCACTGTCCCTGCTTCTATGTAGGGAAGACCACCAGGTGCTTACGAAATAGGATCTACGACCATCAGTATAGCATCAGGAAGCAGGACGAGAATAACGCTTTATGGAAACATTTAAAACTCAGTGAGGAGTGTTCAAACTTTACATTTGGAATTCTTGAGCTAGTCAGACCTAATGTGAGGGGTGGAGATGTTAAAAAAGCAGTGAGTGACAAGGAGGTTAGGTGGCAGGTTAAATTGAATGCCTCCATGTACCCCGGTATTAACGAGCATGTCTCCATTAAACCTGTTTTAGATAATTGTAAATAAGAGTTTAAATTATTAACCATTGTGATATTTTAATTCAAAATATATAGATTACATTAATGGAAGGTTTTTATTATGCACTAGCAATTTTTAGGCACTTGCACTTTAAATCTTTAATGGCGAAAGGACATGTGATGTATTTTTTAATGTATTTAATGGACTAGTAGTTTTTTAATGTGTGTTCTGAAGAAGTCCTTAGTGGATGAAAGCGCTTAACTATGAGTGTATTTTATATTGGATTAAACTATTAGTGATTCGGATTTACAGTGTCGTGCTGGTGCATTTTATTACATTCTGAGACAGGAGGGTGTGCTCATTTGTTTTATTCTTTGGTGGACTGTACTCAGTGTTCTGTGTGCTTATCTATTGTATTTGTTAAGACAATCTTCAAACATTTCCATCCCCTTGTCATGAGGAATAATGGAAAAAAGATTGACAACATCAACTGTAGCCATAAAAATTTTTTTGATTAAAATCAACATTTTTTGAAAATTCTCTGACCAATTCTAAACAGTGCCAGGAATCTCTTAGAATGTGTGCTGTGTTGTTCAAAATGTGTTTGCAATTAAAATCTATATAGGCTGCTAGTGCTTCAGTTTTAGAGCCTTTGGCAGACACAATAGGTCTAAATGGGGGATGGTGTATGTCTTTGTGAATTTTTGGGATCCCAAAAATTGAGGGTGTGATTGGGAATTCCACTGATAAATATTTGAAAGTGTTTTGATCAATACTATCATCTATCAAATAATCGTAAATCAGCCAATCAATTTTAGTGTGTGCTTTGTTGACTTTATATCTAGTGACTTTTTCATATGTATCATTGTCATCAAGTAAATTGGTCATTCTTTCATAATAATCAGTGTTCAACATAATGACTACACCACCCCCTTTATCTGGCTTCATGATCCTATATTGATCTGAACTAGTGAGTTCCTTTAAACAAAATTGTTCTGCTGAAGTCAGGTTGTAATTCCTAACTGTTTTATTACTTAAAATTCTTCTGAAACTATTTTCACAAAGTTTTTCAAAAATCTGAATCAAATAATGTTGAGGGGGGATAAAAGTACTATGACATTTGGGGGTAAAAAATGTATTGTCAATGTTAGTATTTGTCTCATGAAAAAATATTTTTAAATTCAACATTCTATACTTAATGCTCATTATTTCGTGATGTCAATCCACACCTATTTACCGGAGAGACGCAGGTTGTCGGAGTCACACAACACTATGAGCCAACACTCTGGTCATTCTGCGAATATCTGGACAGTTGAGTGATATGATACGAACCTCTGTAATACGCTGTTGTGTTCTGGCACAGCAGTAGCTCGGCATTAGGGACAGATGTCGGGACGTGCTGGCAGACAGTTGAGTTTCAGACTTCATACTCCGGACATTAATGCCATTGTGCAAACTGTCATTCTATGATATATCTATGTTTATCCATCCACATGGATATATTCCTGCTTGCACCTGTTATACATTCTACGGATCTCACTCCTCTGAGCTCCCCATACTCCTGCTCCTCTCTACCCTTCAGCTTAACCAGACTTAGCTGACACTCACTTGACTCCCAGTATGTCATTGTTGTACATTTCTGTATTACCACTACAAACTCTGGATTTGCACTGTCTTATTATGCACGTTATGCATGTGTATTTCCTGACTGTATGCCTTTTACTCTTGTATTTTACCTTTAACATTATGTAGCCTTTATTTCCTTGTATTGCTTGTGGAGCTTTTCTACCCAGGCCTCCGCTGTTACTGGGCACTTCTTTGCCCAGTGGACTTCCTGGGTACTCAGATTGCACATACATGAATAACTTCTAACAGCTATCTTGGCATATTGTACCTGCTGTTGTACCTTTGTCTCACTTGTAGTCATGGCTCTGTCCAGATATCTAGCTCACACAGGTTGTCAGGTATGGTTGGTCACGCTGGCACACACTAGGTATCCCTCACACTTCATCAGGGTTCTCCTGTTAATGTCGGGTGTCTTCCTCACCCTTCTGCCATTTGCCACCATGCGAGTGTGCGATATATTCTCCCGCATATTTGTGTGGGGACACGTGTGTCACGGGAAGGTGTTTTATCCTGGGTATTGGGTTATGCATGACCACTCAGGTCTGGACAGTGTCTTGGACCTGTACTTTACGTTCTGACTTGTGTCCATATATGTACAGGATTGGACATCTTGTCGTCATACACATTCTACTATTTACACAGGTTACTTATCCCGTAAGGGATATTCCAGAAATTGGACCATTCCACACAGAAACAATATCGAAATGTATTTTGGCTTTATGAAAATGTGCAGGGTGTTTAACATGCAGGGAATACATGGTTTGCTATCCTGACACTGCCTAGGGTGACAATACATACTACATATGCATAGGGGTCGGTATGTGTAGCTGTGTCTGCAACGGACCAGTGGGCCACGTACGGGTGGATTTGGTGGACGTTCTGTTACGGGGCTGGGTTGTGTGATGTGGAGGGTATGCTGGGTAGTCCATTATGCAGCCAGGTGTGTTGCATTTGTTATGGCCAGTTCCATCAGGACCAACCTGTGGGTATGTGACGGTGACATATCTATACATTTTGATCGCACATTTACATGATACATATGTTTGTGGGATTGTGTTCTACACTATGGCCTGTCTGCTTGTCTTGCAGCTGTTTCTCCATGTGTTTGTGTTTATGTCCACTTTACCCGCTGCCCCCTCCTATACCTCTGGTTCACCTTTTCTGCATACGACACAGTATCGCCTTTGCGGGTTTTACCATTACCCATCCACCCCTCACATGCAAATTACTCACATCCGATAGCTCACTACTTTTGTTGTTGGGCCATGACACGGCCAGAGTAGCACATTGACTGCCCTACAGGTGTCGGGTACCTTTATGGTTGTGTGGACTACCCTGCCATGTGCTATACCTCACACACATAGGTACACGCCCATACTTCACTTTTGTTACTTAGTTGGTATACCCGGGTACTACCCATTCGGCTGTGTTACATACTAGTTTGGCTTCTACTGATGACTCCCGGGAATTGCAGACCTGTTGTGCTCATTGGGGGGATGACACCTTTTCCAATGTCCATTCTATTCCTTCCACATATCCGACTGTTGTGGACAATGCCTCCCCACAGTCTACGGTACTGTTTCCACCTTTTCAGTTGGCCACAATGTAACATTTGCGGTGGACACAACACATTTTCCATGCGACACATACTCACGGTCAGTTCGGCAGATAGAACTTACAACTCTTGCCTATATCTAAGCTTTAGTCTTGTAGCATTTCAGTGGCTTATTTTTTTTTTTATGACATTTATGTCATATACGTGTGGAGAACAACTGTTTAATGCCACTATTACATGACGTCTGAGGGATAATTATGTCCTATGATCTCTGCACATTTGCCATGTTTACATGCTTGTGTCAGGACACATCTGGCTGCAGCGGTACTGTCGCTCGCAAAGTGGGACAGGTGGTATTCTTAGTCGATGGTACGGGTCATACTGTTCCTTTCGGCCTACATGTGTCCTTATTGTTGTAGCTGTTTCTATGCTCCTGATTCGTTTACATGTGTATTCTATTCCCTATCACATTTGTTATGTGGGATACAGACATACCTTTTGTATGTGACTATTACATCCCCTGTGGGATATGATTCGGACATACAGTCACTACATATATCTACATTTCTCCTCGTGTATTTTGTTATGGACACATCTGCACATCTCTGTGCCCTCCCTCACATTATGGGTCAGCCGGTGACCCTCTCCATTGGGCTGGACGTACCTCCTGGCGGCACCCTAGCATATGATATGTTTCACTTCCACATGGTATAACTATAAACACTATGTTGGACCACAGGCACGTGGTTTTTCTGTCATTTGTTCAAAGGTAGGGACCTGTTATTCCCTATTGTGCATTTGTGTTTGCTTCTTCATTTTCTGTTCGCAGGGACTATCTTGCATGCTTTGTATACGTTTCAGTCTCCACGGATACTGATAGGTGCGAGTATTACTGCAGGCGGACTATACTATTCAGCAGTTTAGGTTGCTCATCGACAACCGACATTGACACGCCTCCTACCGCAACTTCGGTACGCCCCATGCACTCGCGCACGTTTCCTATGCACGTGGCTGTGGCGGCTGCTCGCCTTCATTAATATGCATATGGCACTACTACTCCATATATACGCCGCACGGCCAGCGCAAGCCTTACACCGGCCTTGCGCCGAGCTTCATGAATCTGGTAGAGTATTAGAACGGATCAGGATCTCTCATGCACTATCGCAAATAACAAACTAAAAATCTCAGCAAAGGTGGAAAAACCTAGAAGATACATAGACAAATACAAAGGAAAAGTATAAAATAAGCAATTTATTGATGCCCCAAAAAAGTTTATAGAGAATTGGGAAATAAGGTAAAAAGAATTGAAAGACCACCAAAAAAAAGAAGAAATAGATACATTTTGGAGAAGTATCTATGAATAACCAGTGGAACATAGCAAAGATGCTAAATGGATAGAAGAAGTAAAAGAAAGAATAAGAAGTTTAAAGGTACAGGATATGAAATGGGATGAAGTAACAACCAGAGAGATTGAAACAAAGTTAAGAAAAGCCTCTAATTGGAAAAACAAAGGCCCAGATGCAGTACCTAACTTCTGGTTAAAAGTATTAACATCTTTGCATGAAGATTTAGCCATGAGGAAGAATTATTTATATGTGCACTCCAACCAGACACCAACCTGGCTAACAACAGGAAAACAATGCTCCTACTTAAGAGTGAACCTGCAAGCTACCCTAAAAATTATAGATCAATAACTTGCCTTCCAACAATGTGTAAACTATACACTAGTATTATTGCATTTAGAAGAAAACTCAATTATGGCAACAGAACAAAAGGGCAATAAAAGAAAGTCATGCAGAACAAAGGATCATTTGATCTTAAATAAAGTCACAGTGGAGAACTGTAAAAAGGGGAAGAATTAAGTATGGCCTGGATTGACTACTAAAAAACATTTGATAGTGTCTTACATTCATGGATAAAGAGTGCTTAAAAATGTGTAAGACACACCCTACTCTGATCAATTAAATTACAGTGGCCATGAAACAGTGGCAGACCACTTTGCAATTAAGCCATGATAAAGGACAACTTATTATTTCAGGGATAAAAATCCAAAGGGAGATATTCCGGGGTGACTCTCTGTCACCGCTGCTATTCTGCCTTGCCCTTAGTCCATTAAGCTATCTACTTAACAATTTAGGTCATGGCTATAATTTGTCTCCTAGAAAACAACAAAGTATAAACACTTCTCATCTTCTTTTTGTAGATGATTTAAAATTGTAAAGTTCATCAGATGAGGAACTGAAAACATAACTACAAGTTGTCAAAACTTTTTTAGATGATATAAGAATGCCATTCAGTCTTGATAGATCTACACAAGCAACCTTTAAAGCAGGAAAGTTAGAGCACCAAAAAATATCAGTTGGAGGCAGGAATGTGATATAAAAAAACTCAAGCAAGAAGGCGTATATAAATATTTGGGAATAGATGAAGGATCAACAAGAAAACATGAACAATCACAAATAAAAGTTAGTAAGAAATATTTTAGAAGATTAAAATTAATACGGAAAACATTAACATCTATGAAGAAAGTCCAAACCATAAATCAATTTGCTCTTCCTGTCATAACTTACAGTTTTGAAGTGATTGACTGGCCCCGAAGAGTGTTGGATATGTTAGACAGGAAAATAAGAAGGATGCTTCAGGTTCATTAAATGATTTATAAAAATCAGTGTTTACCAAGACTATATATATTTCATGTTCTGAAGGAAGTATGGACCTCCTCAAAATTAATTATGTGTATAGATTTACAGTCGTAGGACATCATACATATCTGGTGATTTTACAAGACCCAAACATAGTGAAAGTTTTGAAACATGAGGAGAATAAGTCTAAGTTGACTTCCCTGTTTAGTTTAGCAGAAGCATATTAGTGCCAAGCAGGAATTCAGATCAAACCAGAAGCAGATAAAAGGCAGCAACTGAATGTGCCCCCCAAAAAACCAAACAAACGAAAGAATATAAGGTGAATGATCAAAAAACCAAACAAACAAAAGAATATAAGGTG
Organism: Protopterus annectens; assembly: GCF_019279795.1. Classification (NCBI taxonomy): domain Eukaryota; kingdom Metazoa; phylum Chordata; order Ceratodontiformes; family Protopteridae; genus Protopterus; species Protopterus annectens. Next base: position 886,944,166 of record NC_056725.1, read on the forward strand.
AATGATCAGATGAGAAGGCAAGAAATGTGGAAAATGTATAAATATAGTTGCAACTATAGAAAACTCTTGGAAAAACCTAAAGTTGATTAGGACTGAATGCAGAAATGGTTAAGGAAAGGTGAATTTATACCAACAGATGAGAGGCTAATATTGGCGGCCCAAGATAGTGGACTACATACATATTGTTTACAATATCCATTAAGCATGTGGAAGAAAGAGACAAATGTAGGTTTTAGAAAACAGAACTGAAAACAATTACACACCTTGTTGCTGGTTGTGACATACTAATGGCAGAAGGACTGTACACTGAAAGGCATAATAATGTGTCAAGACTGTTGCACTGGGGATTGTGCAAACATTATACTGAAGTAGCTGAAAAACACTGGAAACATGAGCCTCAAAGCATCATAGAAAATGATGAAGTTTATATCACATGGGATCACCCATTACCAACAGTTCAAAACATAGATGTGAGAAAACGGATTTAGTGGTCCATAAAAATAAGACGAAAGTAGCATTGATTATTAAAATTGCTACACCCAGTGGCCACAATGTCTTATGTACAGAGAGACACAAAGTCACAAAATATCAGGATTTGTAGACAGAAATGAGGGCATTGTGGAAGAAGGATACCCAGACAGTTCCAATAGTAGTAGGAACAATGGGCCTTATAATAAAGAATTTATAGTCATACTTAGATATGTTACTGATACATGTAACTCCAAACAAATTGCAGAAGGAGTTGTTACTGGGTACATTGCGGGTGTTGTGAAAAGCACTTCTGGCTTACATTAAATTTTGAAACAATACTAATTTCATGAACTTCAGTCATACTTTGACTTACGGATGGGGTCCATTGCCTCATGGTATTAGAAAATGAAAAGTGTTGGAGAAATTAAAACAAAGGACACTTACCTAAACTAGTACAGGGAAATCATTTTCCAAGATTCCTTGGGTAATTACTGAACAAACCATCTGCATACAAGTTTACTAATACATTTCAGTCATTGTTTGAGACCCATCTTTCAAAACTGTACTGCATGAATAATCTAGACTATAGTGTTGTAAATGATTAATTATACAACGACCCCACCCATTAATATTCCAAAATGTGCATGCTGATTGGTCAGCATGCACATTCTAAATCAGACTTATACTAATGGAAAAAGGTCCGGTCGCCTGAACTTTTTCCATTAGTATAAGTCTTTTTTTTTTTTGGACAGCAACGGAGAATGGAAGAGCTCCATTGTTGTTATCTCACTATGTTAAATGAGATAAACACAGCGAGATATCTTAAAAAAAGCAACGGACATCTTCCTTTCTCCGTTGCATTTTTTAAAGCTGTCTCACTATGTTAAACTCGTTTCAATAAATGCAAAACAATCCTCTAAATATACAAGCATGCAATCTTGCTTCATTTAACAGCAACAAAATTATCTCTCACCTATCCCTCCTTAATTGGACCAAATGTAAGACCTTGCCTCTAGATAATGCAGTTACTTACTTCAATACAACTTTTCTCAACATTTTCAACAATCTTGCTCTCATTTATACACAACTAATTAAATTAAACCCTGTACCTTGGTTAATGAAGCAAACTGAACAGCTTATGTCACAATGAGATAAAGTCTGGGAAGAGCAGCACTGTACTAAACACAGAAATCAGCTTAATGATTTTAGGCAGCTTAGAAATTGTGCCAAAAAACAAATTAAATGAGACATACAGTTTTATTATACCAGTCTTCATCATAAATATAAAAACAATCCAAACTGTTCTGGGCCACAATAAATGATAAAATCCAACCTGGCCACATGCAACAAACACAAATAACACTGGCAGTATTGTTACTCAGTTCAATAACCACTTTGTCAAAACAGTACATAGCTTACTCAGAACCTGCTTCACCTTTTACCTTACTAATCTGTACTGATAACAATTCTCCTTATTTCAGGCTTGAAGATGTTCATGTGGTTGTCATTAAAAAATATTTTTAAAACATGAAACCAACCACCTTAGCCATTGATAATCTACCCGGTGAATACATTAAAATGGAAGCAAATGTCCTTACTTACCCTATTTCTATTCTGATAAACTGGTCAATAACAGAGAACTTTGCCTCTTCACTCTGAAAAAAAAGCATTTATCATTCCTCTCCAGAAAGGTGGAAATTTGCATTGAATTTTCCAACAATAGACGTATAGCTATCCTCCTCTGGGATTCCTGAAAATGCATCCATATTGTTTCTCAAACCTAGCATGGTTTCTGTCCGCACAATAACACAAATACTACTATATCAGTTTAAATAACCCCATAAACTTTCACAGAAATGCAGGTAATCTTGTCTCTTATCTTTTCTTAGACCCATTGAAAGCCTTTGATATAGTTTTTCATCAAACATTATTAACCAAACTCCCTTCTTTAGGACTTGATAACTCATGCCTCTTATGGTTTCAGAGCTACCCATCAAAGAAACAAGCTGTAAAATGGACAAAAAAATACTCAGTATTTCTTTCCATCTTTGTTGGTGTTCACCAAGGATCAATCCTAGGAGTATTACTGTTTAGCATCTTTATAAACGATCTCCATACTAGAATTAAGCATGCCGGCATAGTGCAATATACAGATAACTCTACCCTTATCTGCTCAGCTCTTAATATATGTACTTTCAGCAGGTCATTCCAGAGTCTTCATCATCTGTTGAGCCATGGTTGCACACATGCAAGGAAATCCTAAAGGCAAAGAAAAACAAGTTAATGGGATTCTTACAAAAACAGTGCCAAAACCAATACCAAAGCTTTAGCATTCCATAAAAAAATAATACAATTGAAACAGCATAACAGACTAAATTGCTGGGTGTTACTATAGATGAAAACCTAAATATGTGAACATAATTTTCTTCAAGCCATTAAAGGACGCACTTACCAAAACCTCAGCACACTGTATAGAACTAGTCATATCTCTCAGTATCTGTTACAAACAGTATGGCTTCACTCCACCTTCTCTGATTACTTCTTTATGCAGCTTCCAGTCTTACTAACCTGCACACTAAATATATAAAGAAAGTGTATGCATGCTATAACAAGATAATTAAACTTGTAACTAATCTTCTGTCTGAAACACATCACTGTGTAGCTCTTAAACAGTTAACACTTGATTGAGCTTCCACAATATCTCTTCTACACACAACTTATTACTTCATACGATATAATTTGTAAACATGAAGACTGTCCTTCTCTAAATCTGTGACAAACTGATATGCTGCCAGCCCAGCTAGCTGGAATTTTGTAAATAATTATATGTCACTTGAAAGTATTAATATGTTTTATATAGAAATGTGACAC